>NC_043002.1:87504876-87567376 GCF_006345805.1 Octopus sinensis | reverse complement strand
TGTATGCACGTGATTTTGCCTATGCGTGCGCATTTGTAACATATAAGCTAAATATCTGGAATAGTTTACTCTTGTTAATAGATTAATAGTTCCATTAATGATATGTAATTGTTATTTTTGGAATTAGTCATGGACTTAGTCACGTAATCAGTCATGTACTTACAGCTTCTCAACATTGTATGTATGTATGTATGTATGTAAGTATGTATGTATGTATGTATGTATGTATGTATGTATGTATGTATGTATTTATGTATGCATGTATGTATGTATGCATGTATATATGTATGCATGAATGAATGTGACTATATGTATGTATATGTGGCTATATATATACACATACATACATGAATATATACATGTTTATATGGCTATATTCATCTATATATTTCTGTATCCAATATATATTGAATATTAGCATTTATCCTGACATTATTAATCATATTTTAATTCATTATCAAACTGAACAGAAAGACAAATTGTAAGTTTTTAAAGCGAAGACAATGTTTGCTAATGAAAACATTTGAGGAACATAAATTACTTGAAATAATAAGTGCACAGATAAGAGAAAATAACTGTAATATTTATCCTGACATAAGATTCTACTTTCAAATTGCAACTCTTTACTATGTTCCTTTTAACTTCTCTTATATTCCCCAGGTGTTGTAAATAATATATATCGATTTATATGACTAAATACAAGTCGGAGTTACTTCATTCTTTTGTATACAACATCATCAGTATCGTTCGAATCTAAAAAAACCCATCGGAATAAACATTGAATTAACATATGGAATGTGAGCGTTTCCCATTTCAACATATTTGGCAAAGTTATTAACGATCTTCAATTTACTATTAAATATTTAAATATAAATGTAAATTTATTCGTTAATATTTAATTTATGATTCGTTAAAACAATAAAATTGTAAACGTTGATTTAATCAAACATCTTCCTAGATTTTTGGGTTAATTCGTTATTGAGTATTTAAGGATTTTTCTCTGTCAAGCTGCTGGTTCAAATTTACCTGAATTGACTAAAATATGATATTATATTTCATTTAAACAAATATATTATGCATATCATTTAAGGAATTTTCTAAGTCTTTAACGCGGAATAATGCTTCCATTATTTAAAAATGTCAATTATTTCAAATCTACAACATAGTTGCGTTTGTTAGTGCTACAGCTTTAATAGCAACACTTCACAAATTCCTGACCAAGGCTAAACCAATCTAACATGCTGATGTTTGACAACACACTACTGTTTGTCCTATTCTCAAAAGGGGCAACTGTCTAACCTTGCCAACTGTCCTTTCTATTCTAACATTGTCAAATGCAAGCTGACGTCCATTAGGTACAAATTTGTACACCATCTACAATAGCTCTTTCTATTTAATGATCGCCAGTACAGTAAAGCAATATCTACGGGTGTCATATTCTATCTCATGTCACTAGATGATGTGTCATTGGCCTCGTCACAATTCTTGTACCTGGCATTTGCAATGCACTCAATTGCGATTGACATGTTAATTTCTAACTACACAGCCCACCATATGGTTTCTGTCCGATGACTGGTGTTCACTTATGGAGCCCTCATTGACCAACATCCAATGAACATTGATATGCCTCGATTTCTATTTTTCGTCATTCCTCCCCAACAACTACCTACAATGTATATGATGCTAACCCCTCACTCCTTTATAATATCTCCCAGCCAAGCGTTACCCACATGCAACCAAGACACCTCACACGAAATCTGCACGCATTTCATGAAAACAATCACAAGATGTGTTCTTACTTTTTCGTGGTTCTTTCACCACGGTTACGATGGCCACCGATTTCAAGAATTAGCATAGGTCGTGTTATTCCACAAGAGTTCATCCTATTTATTCGTCTCTTCTCTTTCTAATACTGCCACCCACATTGTGTCTACTACTCTCAGTCAAACCCCATCCTAACCACTAAACCTATTTGTCTTTCTCAGACATATCCACTCTGCTAATGTTCTGGGGGGTATTAAGATCCACAGAGGAGCTAATCTCTTAAAGGATTTTCATGCACCCATATATAAGTAATTCCAAGTGTAAACAATAATAAACCTTAAAATAAATTTTTATTTTTCAAAATCTAACAACACTAACTAGATAGAAAATAATGTTTATTTTTGTATATTTCTACTTTATATTTGAAAAATCTTCTACTTTTATTTAATTGCTATGTCTTTGATCCGATCCTCACTATAGCACCATGAAAACTGCGAAATTATATTTCCGATCATATAAACCACTTCGAATATAGTTTTAACAATTTTAAAGTGGTTTCTTTTGTGCCGTAAACCATTTGCAATTTCTGTAATGCCCCGCTTCCTTTGATGCCCTGATCACTTGCTTCTTTTGCTTAATGGTTAAAAGCAGCGCTGCTCATGTTTATCCCGCAGACGCCGAATCTCATTTATTTAGAAACACCAACCACATTTATCTCATGAGTCTCGGTAAGCATGGGAAGGCCATAAGAAAGACATCTTTCATTAGACCAAGTCATTAAATAAGCATACAGAAATATCTTTCAATCCTGTTTATATATGGAATGTTTACCATCTTAAACTTTGTAAACTGGCATCCATGACAAGTAGAACACCATACCAAACCGATAACGTTCGAGAATTCATTATATTGGTTATTTTCTATCTCATGTGTCTTTCTTAACTGACAAGACGATATTCCATTTGTGAAAAGACAATCGCTGCTGGAAAGTAATATAAGATATTGTTTCATGTAAGATATCTTGCAATATCATAGCTTTGATTAAATACTATTAAGACTTGTTCTATCCATACTACAGTACTTGTGATTGCCCGTTTAATATCTCAAGATATATCAACATTCTATAAACGACTCATAACTTGATTTTCTCCTATCTCAGTCAAATGTTTTGTATTTTGGAGTTTCTTGTTTTGTCTTTCTATACAATCTCTTCTTTTTCTTCCGCTTTTCTTTCCTTCTTACTTTGCTCTTTGTTTTTTTTCCACTGTCACTTCTTATCTTCCATCTTCCCCTTCTTCGTCACACTCCTCTTTGGTATATAATTCATCAATCTCGTTCGATTCTCTTAATGGTGTTTTTCAATTTGCCCCTCTTTTTCTTTTTCTATTCTTGCGCTCTGACCGTTCTCCAAATATATCGAGATATTTTTTTCTCTCAATGAAGATAGATATCTCGCATTTTATCTTTGCTTTATATATTTCGTTTAACAATATATATATTTTTTTTTTTTGCATTTTCTATCTAGCATTTTTATTCTTTCAGTTTAGTGTCATCATCTTTTCACCTTGAACTTCCTTCTTTCATTCATGATAAGATTAACTTTCACATTATCCCCTCCCTTACTCACTCATATCACTTACCTTATTATCATTCTTTCCTTTCCTATTTTGATATTATATTTCTTCAATACACTCCACAAGTGAATTCGGAATTACTTCCACTCTAGCAATGATGTTACTGTTTGCAGAAAAAAAAATCATTAATCAATACAGGTTTATGGTTCTACAATTGCTTATACGGTAACAGTTGAAGCTTCGTATACATCATACCCACAGAACCAAGATCATATATAGTTACATATCCATGTGTATGAACGCATGCTACAGGTATTCATATTTTTATTTTATTGATTATTTAGACTAAAGATGCTTTTTTTCCCTCTTTTTGACAACTGAATTATTTTTTATTCGTCATTTATTTCTAAGTTAATAAATTTGTTACATATTCTTGAACGCATACAAAAAGTATTCGCAAAAATATTCGTAAAAAATCCACATATACGCATGCACACATGTACACACACACACACACACACACACACACACACACAAAGATTAGAATTGAAAGTACTTATATTTATACATTCATTTATTGAGTTCTATTTCTCCTCTTCTTGCAAACACCTTTTTCTCTATATAAATGTATATCCATGAGTGCGACAACTTATTTTTTTACCATTGACATAGTAAAGTGAGCCCTGCTTAGTATTCACAACGACCTTCCCCTAAAGTCAGCATCCATCTAACTTATTTTCTTCCCTGTCTTACCCCATCTCCTTATCTTTATTCTCAACAACTTTAGACAGTTGCCCACTCCAACAACTGTGACCTCTTCCTTCAATCCTCTTACCGGCAATTTCACTTCTTTATACAATTGCTTTTTATTACCTCCGCTTTAGCGAAGGTGAAGGTATAATTTTCAGTCGCGTTTGTTTGTTTGTTTGTCTGTGGACAAGATATCTGAAGAACCACAGGATGGATTCAGATGAAACTTTCAGGGATGTTTGACCTCGTTACTAACAGAACTGATTAGATTTTGCGATCGATCCGCTATCGGACAAGGATTCTGGATTATTTTTCGTTTTTTTTTTACTTAAGTTTTGAGAGTGAGATTGAACCCGGACCCATGTGGCTGGGAAGCAAACTTCTTACCAAACAACCATACTATATACGGAATATGTGAATATATATATGTATATATATATATATATATATATATTATATATATATATATATAATATATATATATATATATATAATATATATATAATATATATATAATATACACACATATTGTATACAGATGCACACATACATACAGACAGACAGCTGACATAGATAGATAGACAGTTAATTATACGTGCAGGCGTACCTCTATGACAAGAAAATTTATTCACAACCACATGGTTTCAAGTTCAGTCCCACAGCATGGCACCTTGGACAAATGTTTGCTACTATAGCCTCGGGCTGATCAAAGCCCTGTGAGTGGATTCGGTAGACGAAAACTAAGAGAAGCCTATAGTATAGTACAGTATAGTGTAGTGTAGTATATATATAATATATATATATATATATATATATATATATAGCATTGGTATTCCACTGGATCTAGTTCGCAGGACCGAGACAGTATTTATGTATGTATATACATAAATATATATATATAATATATATATATATATATTATATATATATATATGCATAATATATATCAGGTTGGTGCAAAGGTAATGGCCCATTTAAGGTCTCTATTAAAAATGAATAAGCCCATGACTAAGACAATATTTATTCGTTGTGTGCCTAAGGCGGCAAGCTGGTAGAAATGTTAGAACACCGGGCGAAATGCTTAGGGGTATTTCGTCTGCCGCTACGGTCTGAATTCAAATTCCGTAGAGGTCGACTTTGCCTTTCATCCTTTCAGCGTCGATGAAACATGTACCAGAGACGCACTGGGGGTCGTTGTAATCGACTTTGTTCTTTTTTGTCCCCTCTATGTTTAGCCCCTTGTAGGCAATAAAGAAATAAATATTTATTCTTTATGTACCTAAAGTAGAAAAGAATTTGTTTTCGTTAACATAATAGCCGTTGTTTTCTAGAACTTCATTCCATTGGTCAACAAGCTTATATATGCCACCCTTGTAAAATTGCTTAAGTTTTAATGCGAAATATCAATCCGACTCATTTTCAACTTCCTGGAACAAGTGATAATGAGAATAGGCAAGGTGTGGCGAATATGGAGGATGAAGCAATATTTACCAACGAAGCTCTTCCAAGAGATTTGGGTCAGTCGAACTGTATGCGGACGAGCATTATCATAGTGGAAGATGACACCCTTTCTGTTGACTAAGCAGGGTCACTTTCTGTTAAAAGCAGCTTTCAAACGATGAAGTTGATCCCAGTAGGGATTATCAGCAATTGTTTGATTGTTGTCTGACAATTCGTAGTGGGCAATTCCTTCAATATCCCACCATACACTCAACATAATCTATCTTGGATGAAGTCCTCCACTTGGTTGAACAGGTCTTCCTCCTCGACTGATAAATCCATCATCGGCAGCGTTTAACGTTATGGTAAAGGATCCACTTCTCATCACCTGTAACAAGCCTTCCTAAAATGGTTCCTTCAGGTGTTGTGAAAGCAATGACTGACAAAAAACAACACGCTGTTGCAGATTCTCTGGAGACAGTTCGTGCGGGACCCATTTTCCAACAACTGAAACCTTTCCGATCCTTTTCAGTTGGCGTTGAACAGTTGTATGTGCTACGTTAAACTGTTCTGCAAGTTCTCTACAATTAGCGTTCGATTTTCTGTGACAACAGCTTCCAGCTTTTCGGAATCAAGTTCTTTAGAACGAAGTTCTTTTGGCTCGTCTTTCAAACTCGAATCCCCACTTCTGAAGCGAGAAAACTATCTGCTACAACTTCTTTCACTGAGTATATTATCCCCATAAACTCTCTAAAAGGACTTTGCTACTGTGCTTGCATTGACACCTTTAGGAAACTCATAGAGTAAGACATGTCCAATGTGATCGTTAGATGGAACGAACACGGGTGGGAATGCAGCAGAAGGTTATGGCCATTACAATCAAAATCTGAAAAACAATGTATAAATTACTCGTTGTGACATGCTTAAAACATTGCAAAAGACACAATATCGTTCGTACCTCCTTCAACAATATTCACAATATTAATGAATACAACCTGGAGAAGACACTTGGTGGAGTTTCTAAATATCCAGCAGCTTAAAAGTACACACTACCTATAGCCAGTCGTTATTATAATGGATATTTCATCCATTTCTATCATGACTATTTTCTTTTCTGCCGATGTAAGTATCTCCACTCTCATAATACCGGTAAGCTTTTAAACTTAATGACAAAAAAATGAATAATTGCAACTTCTGAGCATGCCCACAGCCTTTAGAGAACGAGAGCGAGAGAGTGAGAGAGAGAGAGAGAGAAACAGACAGGCAGACAAGCAGACAGACAGACAGACAGAGGAAGGGAGAAAGAAGCCAATGGAAGTACAGCGGAACCTAAGTTTACGAATGCCTGTCATGAACAAATCGGTTTGCGAGCAATTTTTCGAACATGGGTGACGGACGGTGTCTCGAGTAACGAACACGCAAGCTAGAAGCAACGGATGGGGACAAGCCAAGAGTATCAGTAGGAGAGCACCAGTTTCTGTCAAGCTTACGCTCAGTGCACGTACCTCGAATTTGCCATGACTTCCCTTGAATTTCCTATGAGAAAAATAGTTTCGGCTAACGTACATTTCAGGTTACGAATTCAGGAATCAATTAAATTTGTAAACCGAGGCTCCACCATATATATATATAGATTGATATCATCCTGTGCTTCCCAAAAGCTTTCAGCCAGAACATGATACATGATACATTCCAAAAGTAGGATAAAACTTCTAAGTAGAATAACATGTAAATCATAAGAAAATAATTCTGTTTCTTCACACACTTTGAAGTGCACTTATATTGCACATGTTCTGTTAGATTATTACGGATTATAATTGAAATATGGCAGGGAAGTGTGCGATGCCTCTTTAATCTGTGAATTCGTTACCAGAAATGTTTGTAAACTACGTTGTACGAAAACGCTTAGACATGAGAGAATAGACAGAAATTGTTAAATTCCAATTTAATCACTAGCAGATTCTGCGATTATAGATTTTTGTGTCAGATGCAAAATTATTGTGTCATGCAATGGATTCAACTACTCAACGGTTTATTGCTGGTTGTTTAACCTCTTGTCAACTATAGTTAAGCAGAAATATAATGAACGATTCCCAGCCGTGATCATCTCAGTTTTTCAGTACTTAACATTTTCTTTCTTTAAAGATAATATGATACGATTTCAAGCAAGTTTGACTGTTATTTCTAGCATGACAAGCAACCGCATGCTGGTTCCTTCGTTTCTTCGTCAACCCACAAGTAGAACATAACGACAGATTGACCTGCTTCGTCATAAACAGGTGACGGACATCAAGTGGTAGAGGAGATATTTAGGGAAATCTACACTACCCTACTATGTTTGAGTTCTATGCTTTTAACAAGCTTAACTATGGAACAATATCGAACACATATTTTATTTGTGATCTGTATATCATACTTAAAACATTAATACTGTCGAAAGCCTTTTGAACTGCGTATATACGCTTCAACACTATATATGCGTTAAGTAACATATAGAGATTGCTAATTTGAATGAATACTGCTTCCGTCGCTTAGAATAAAAGTTTATTTGCATTGTTAATGGTTACTATGACACCACCACAGATAATATCATTCCCAGCTAATATCATTTGTCAGCGAGGTAAAATTCAGGAATTAAAACATTTTTAAAGGTTAGCTTTGACTGTCCCTTGCTAAATTAGTAGACATAAATTAGATTCACTGTAATATTCTGGATAGAAATGCTATAATCAAAGTAGTCAATAACATCATCTTCTCTTGCTATGCATTAAAGGAATAACTGTGGTTATACATCCCCCAGAGGTATCGACAAGCTAAGTTAAATGAAATAGCATCAAGGTAGCGATTCAGATTAATTCTGTTTATTGGACTTTTTCATGGCTTACAGGAATAAGGGCAGCATCGATGACCTTTTGCAAGACACCTGAGATTGATAGGAATAGAAGAGAAAAGCAAATGCAACTCAGAAGAAAGCGTAGCACCAACCTTTAATGTTTCTAATGAAACTGGAGACCTGATCTGAATGCTTAAAACAAATGGCATTTTTTATAGTTACACAATGAAAAGAGGTGGGTTAAACCATGGGACATTCAGGATATATAATCCAAGAACAGATATTGTCTATACGTTTTGTAAACTGTTCCGTAACTCTAGAATTTCTTAAGAAATATTTATACTGTGGTTGATGGGTCATACTACGGTCTCTTACATTTTAATTAGAAACTGTGAAAAGCAAAGAAGACAACTGACATATAACTTATTAGTCTTACAATTATTTCATAAAGACATCAAGTCTAACGTAGACAGTGTGCACGAGTCAGTACACGTATAGTAGCACATATGCATGTATGTGTTTGCGTGGGTTGGAATATTCCTCGAGCATATTTGAACTAGTAACAAATTCGTATTTATACACATCCCTACTTAGCAGTGTAGCCCCATATTTTACCTACGGTGAGCCGCTGAATAGAGCAGTCATGCAGCTATGACAGGAATATCATAAGGAGCATCTGTGTCCTGTATCAGTCCGCAGCGTCCGCCTTTTCAGTTTCTGCTGCTGAGGAGATAACCACTCCGAAATGCATGCATCCAAGTCTGGTTAGCGATCGCTGTCAACAGATTCAGGTTGACTGCGCAAAATTTTGTCCATCACAAAATACAATCAATGGCTCTCTTGATTGCAGAATTGTTAGCAAGCCGGGCAAAATGCTAAGCGGTATTTCGTCTGGCTCTACATTCTGAGTTCAAATTCCGCCGAGGTCGACTTTGCCTTTCATCCTTTCGGGGTCGATAAATTAAGTACCAGTTACGCGCTGGGGTCGATGTAATCGACTTAATCCGTTTGTATGTCCTTGCTTGTCCTCTCTGTGTTTAGCCCCTTGTGGGTAGTAAAGAAATAGGTATTTCGTCTAGCGTTACATTCTGAGTTCAAATTCCGCCGAGGTCGAGTATGCCTTTCATCCTTTTAGGGTCGACTAAATAAGTGTCAGTTACGCACTGGGGTCGATGTAATCGATATAATCCCTTTGCTTGTCCTGGTTTGTCCCCTTTATGTTTAGCCCCCTACGGGCAATAAAGAAATATATATACGAAGAGAAATGAGAAAAGGAAAGGTTCTTTATGTAAAGAATGCGTAATGCAGACTATAATATTATATGTGTGTATTCAAGGGTATCTAGAATTAAAAATATATCCACCTTCGAATTATATCGTTAGTGAATTCTCATATACATTGATATAAGGGCATCCACACACACGCACACGCTCTCTCTCGCTCACACACACACACACACACACACACACACACACACACATATATATATATATATATATATACATGAGTGTGTATATGTGTGTATCTATGACATACCAGTCCACCAGGCATATGTTTGTGTGTGTCCGTGTGTTTGTTTTTAACTCATACAGAGCTAATGCTATATGCACCCTAGCACTGTGAGATACGTTAAAATTGTTATAAATGTATGGAATCCCTAAAAGATAAATAATAAAAAAAAAGATATCGTTACTAAAATGCTTCATTTAAATGTCGCTGCAATTATCGTTTTATTTTATATGTCTGCAGCGGACCCGTCATCTTATCACTACTTTTACTCGTATAAATATAGCAAAGTCTTTGCTCTCTCACTCTCCTTCTCTCTCCATGTCTTCATTCTCCCTCGCTCTTTCTCTTTCTCTCTTTCTCCCTCTCTGTATATACGTATGTGTGTGCGTATTTTTACACATATATATATATATATATATAAAAGTACATAATATATATATATATATATTTATGTACTTAGACACACACACACACACACATATATATATATATATATACGCATACATATGTATATGTATATATATACGTGTTGTGTGTACGTATGGGTGTGTGCGCACGTGTATGATTTAATTGAAGTTCAATGTACTTCAGACTATTCTTGCATATGTATGTATGCATGCATTTATGTATGTATGTATGTATGTATGTATGTATGTATGTATGTATGTAAATGTGTATGTTTGTTTATATCCATAAATGTATGCCCGTTTGCATTCGTTCTTTGGGTTTCTTTGCTTGTTTTTTTTTTGGTGGGGGTTGTTTTGTTTTCTTTTTGTAAGCATGTTTCTATGTACTTCAGCTTCTGAAATGTACTTGAGTTCTGAAATAAAGAAGTATATAAATATATAACATAAAAGCGAATATTTTACTTGTAATTTAAAAAATTTCTTTGTAAACATTTGTTTTCGCAAAAAAACCTGTAATAATTTAGTTAATTACTTCAAATGAATTATTTTCTTAATCATATATTTACAGCAATTTTGGACCGTAAACAATATTTTTGGATTTTCCAGGAATATAAAAAATTAGATTTTCCACATATAAACATTTCTATGGTTAATTTGTTTTATTAAAGTTTCTTTGATCATCAATTAATTTAGGCTCATTTTGAACTGCAAATTAATATTTAGAATAAACAAAGCTCACTTTGAGCCTCAGTTGGTGCTTGGTTTCCTTAAGATCAGTTACCCCGAGCCATATTTGTACAATTCCATTCCACCTACTGCCAAAATTTGTGCTCGGTAGTATTGAAACCGGTGTTGAAGATAGCAATGTCAAAAGAAATTACAACCTCGGAATTACGTTGCTCTACTTGATGCTAGTAACCCTCAGACGCTTTATCCAAATTTTAGCAAGATGCCTTAGGGAGATGGCAGTCTACATGTCTTCAATGATACTGCAAAGTAACTTCACACTTTTGAAGATGATATTGAAGCAACTTCTTCCGTCATTTTAATTTCTCTTTATACAGAAATGCGTCTCTTTGTATTATAAATAAACTATGTGATAAACGCTGTGCAGTTGTTGAGTTACCGAGAAACAGATCGGGGGGAAAAAAATAACATTAAAAAACGGACTGTTATTTACATTCGCTAGACTCCCAGGGAATAGTCGCTAAATCTCAATTCAAATCAAATATTGTCTTGAAAAGAGATATATTAGATAATGTAGCAAAAAGGTGCAAAATAGGTAAAAAAAAAAATACGCGAT
This sequence comes from Octopus sinensis, assembly GCF_006345805.1. NCBI lineage: Eukaryota > Metazoa > Mollusca > Cephalopoda > Octopoda > Octopodidae > Octopus > Octopus sinensis. The sequence goes on along the minus strand of NC_043002.1, from coordinate 87,555,796 downwards.
GCTCATGGCTGGGTTAAATTCTATCGAAGTTCTGTGTAACAAGGGTTGGCATGACGATAAAGAAGGACAGCTACAATACTGGGAAAAAAGGAATACCCTGTATTTTAATATTGCTATAGCTATCAAAATTAATTAATGAGTGGTAGAAATAAAATGAAGCAATATATATTAGTTACATGCAGTCATTTCAAAACAATAAGCAAAACTGTATTGTGTATTTCGAAAGAAAAAATACAGTTATTAATAAGAATTTGAAGTAAAAGCATCAATGTTCCACAACTCCAGCATCACTCCTTCATGGTTAGCCTACGAACTTTTCATCCCACCTTCGTATGTCCGTGTGTATGCATAATTATTTTAAATTTTTAATCTCGATTTAAACTGACATATCGTTATATGTTGTAGTGTCCATGTTCGTCCCCTTCTATGTACGTCTTCTATAGATAATAAAAGAAATTGTGTATGCATGATTTTATAGATACATATATATATATATGTGTGTGTGTTTGTGTGTACATAGTAGAGTGTTTATGTAATTGCACGTATATATCTTTGAATTCTATGTGCATATTTTTGTGTATATACAAGTATGTTGTAAGTGTGCGTGTGTCCTTGTGCGTACGCTTATATGATTGCATAAATACTAATGTGTATTTGCGAATGTTTCGGTGTGTGTGTGTATGTATGTTTCTGTATGCATGCACGATTTTCTATTACTTATAATCTGGAGAGACGGCAGTGCCCATGACTCATTGCTGGGCCTCCAGCATATTGCTGAGATCGAGGGAGAATCTTCAAACCGGAGAACTAACCCGAATGCATGCAACACAGTTGATTTCACTAAAGTCACCTAACTTGAGAGGTGGTGGTGTTAAACCGGGCAAGTGTACTGAAATAGGTCTGAAATAGTCTTCGCCCACGGAAGACTTCCACTTGTGGTCTCATATCACTCATAGCCACCTTGAGCTTTCTTCTTCAGTCGTCTCACTTATCTTCTCTAGGAAATAGCGCACATATCTATCTGGAGAGCTGCGGCAGCTGACTTCAATGGAGAAAGAGGCTGTATGCCATCACTTAACATGAAACTCGTCGATCAAGTCCGGATATTTGGCTTTCTTTACATTGTAGGAAATACCGTTTTTGTGCCTTCCCAAGATGTCTGTTCGGACCACTATTGTTTTCGGACTTCTGGAGAGCAGTAATATGTCTCATCGGAGTAATGTTAAGACCTGATTGTTGTAGGGAATTAGTAATAATGGTACACCTCCTACGTGACTAGTGGAGAGAGTCACTATAAGTAAGGTGACGTCGGCCAGTATCGAGAGAGTACTAGAGTACGTGTTATGCTGTGTTGAGTCGTGTGTTACAGAGCTAATATCGATACTGCGATAACCGAAGTGGGCGTATTAATATACCGATATATAAAGGATAAAACAGTGACGACACAAGTCACAACAGTGGCGACGAGGAGTTAACTCACGAGGAATAGATAAACTCGATGAGGATAAAACAATTCACGTCGAGTTAATAGGAACTCGGAGAGGTGTTAATAAACTCACGAAGTGGGTGTACGAATGTTTTTAAAAATCGTAAAAGTATGGAAAATTTGTTGGCAGGTTTGCTGGAGTTGCAAAAACAGTAACAACAGCAGCTGAGAGAACAACAGCAACAGCTGATACAACTGCAAGAGCAACAACAGAAACAACAGCAGTTAGTTTTGCAACAACAAGTGCTGCAATTAATGAAGTCGTCAGGAAAATCAAAAGTTTTCTTGACAAACTATGTTGCGAACTTCAGAACTGAGCTTCAAATACAAACCAGATGAATGAGTTACCCTCGAAGCATACAACAGAAGAAATGAGAAAAATCTTCGAGAAAGAATGTAAAGATTGGGTCGACAAGATGAAAACGCGCTTAATCTTAAGAACTGGCGGCAGCAGAACACGAAAGATACAGAAATTACGTACTTCCAAGAAAACCTTCGGACATAAATTTTAATAACATAATAGATATATTGTGTAAAATTGTGAGTGAAAAAAGCTCATTGTTCAACACACGTTGGAAGTGTCTGAATATAGATAAAAAGTTACGAGTACATATGCTGCTAGAGTAAACAGGGAATGTGAGGAGTTTAAGCTGGATAATTAACTTCAGATATGTTCAAATGCCTGGTTTCTACCCAGAGGCTAACTGCCGAAAAGGATGCAGAAGTCAGAACTAGAATTCTTACAAGCTGGAGCAAAACCAGGATGTAACCCTGCAAAACGTGTTTGAAGAATATGAATGGATACTTAAAGGATCTTTTCGGTTTGAACGGCAGTTTTTAACATAATTTCTAGGTAACTAAACACTTTTAAACTTCGTATACTGGTAGAATGTGTTTATAAAACATCTTTTTCTCTTGGCTTTATTGAGAAAATTCTATAGTTTGTAAGATAGTTGTTGTATTTTTCTTCAATTTCTGCAATTTCAACCAATCAATGACGTGTATTTGAGGTGAAAACATTCTGTGCCGTATGAATATGTCCCTCGTTTAAGAAACACATTGGGTTTATTTACATTTCTGAAGAAAAAAGATACCCTTCCCCTACCCCTAACCCTAACCCTAAAATAGATTGAAATGCAATAGATCAATACTAGGTTCATAATTATGGGTGACAATTTCATATGACACCGCTAGAAAAACTGCCGTTCAAACCGAAAAGATCCTACTTAAATTGAGGCACGACACAGAGAAAACAACGTAAAGATTGTTTCCAAGTAAAACAAGTGTGGAATAGTCTGAATAAAGTGTTTTCTAAAAAGCACGACAAACATTAGGATATAAACTCATGTTTTGCGTGTGATGGTATGCACTTTCCTTGTGGTTATATAGGACATATCAAGACACTGTAGAACAAAAATAAAAAAAGAAAGTCAGAATAAAAGAAAAAATATAGATAGTTAGTCATAGCAAAAAAAAAAGGGTGATACAACGAACAGAAAATTCATACAGTTGAAAATTTAAAATAAAGTTGTAAAATTGAAGTTCGATTCAGGTAATGGCATTACCATTATAAATGAAAAAAAACCAAAAATCGTGGGATCTTTTCGGTTTGAACGGCAGTTTTTTCTAGCGGTGTCATAGGAAGTTGTCACCCATAATTATGACCCTAAAATCGATCTATTGCATTTCAATCTGTTTTAGGGTGAGAGTTAGTTAGGGTTAGTTATGGTTAGGGATAGGGTTAGGGGTGGGGGAAGGGTATCTTATTTTTCTTCACAAATGTAAATAAACCCAATCTGTTTCTTAAACGAGGGGCATATTCATACGGCACAGAATGCTTTTTAACTCAATAGACGTCACTGATTGGTTGAAATTGAAGAAATTGAAGAAAAAAACAACAAATAACTTAAAAACTATAGAATTTTCTCAATAAAGGCAAGAGAAAAAGATGTTTTATAAACACATTCTACCAGTATACGAAGTTTAAAACTTTTTAATTACCTAGAAATTATGTTAAAAACTGCCGTTCAAACCGAAAAGATCCTAGCGAATTACTTTCCTTGTGGTTATACAGGACATATCAAGACACACTGTAGAACGAAAATATAAAAAAAACGTCAGAATAAAGGAAAAAAATATAGATAATTTGTCATAGCGAAAAAAAGAGTGATACAACGAACAGAAAATTCATACAGGTGAAAATTTAAAATACAAGTGTAAAATTGAAGTTCGATTCAGGTAATGATATTACCATTATAAATGAAAAAACAAAAACGTGGAAACAAGTCGGTAGGTAGAAATTAATTAAATCTAAAAAGGTAGCACATGGTGTTACGGGAAAAAGATTATTTTTCTTTTCGGTGAATGCGTATGTAGCATAACATTTCGAGGTCAAACGAAAAAAGCTAAGATATATGTATTAAAATATTCACTTAATTTATTTGGTACAGAGTGGATATAACTCTTTTACTCTTTTACTCTTTTACTTGTTTCAGTCATGTGACCGTGGCCATGCTGGAGCACCGCCTTTAGTCGAGAAAATCGACCCCAGGGCTTATTCTTTGTAAGCCTAGTGCTTATTCTATCGGTCTCTTTTGCCGAACCGCTAATTTACGGGGACGTAAACACACCAGTATCGGTTGTCAAGCGATGTTGGGGGATGGGGGACACACAAACATACACACACACGCACAGAGTTTCCGTCTACCAAATCCACTCACAAGGCTTTGGTCGGCCCGAGGCTATAGTAGAAGACACTTGCCCAAGGTGCCACGCAGTGGGACTGAACCCGGATCCATGTGGTTGGTAAGCAAGCTACTTACTACACAGTCACTCCTACGCCTATATTCAATTTATGGAACTATTCAATTTATGGAAAAAGCCCATAAGTGTTTTGCGTAGAAATATAGTCACCTCAGTCGTTGGTTCAAACGCGGCTGAAGGACTGAAACAAAAAATCGCAGTAAAAGAAAGGGGAACACATATTTATATCAAAACGAAATGTACCATTCGCGAAAAAATAGCCCACAATAAAAAGTAAATATTTTTCAAAAGTAGATGTTCCGTGGTCAGACAACACATCAGTATAGCTGGTCCTTTAAATGGTTCTTACTACTTAGTGGTAGTTGATAGTTTTTCAAAATGGTCTGAAATTTGCAAGTGTAAAAAAAAAATCCTCCTCAACTGTTGTAAACTTTTTATACGAATGGTTGGCAAGATTTGACACCCCAAACAAAACAGTGTCTGACAATAAAATGCAATTTGTGTCCAGCGACTTTTTAAAAACATATAACTACGGCGCCATACCATCCCAGATCTAATGGACAAGCAGAGTGCTTTGTTGTCACCTTCAAAAGAGCCCTTAGAAAATCCAATAAGGAAAGCCCGGATGTGGTAGCTCTATAACAATATTTAAGGGTATATCGTATTACACCAAATCCGAATACACCAACAGGTAGCTCACCTGCGGAGCTGATGTTTACAAAGAAATCAAAGTCAATTGCTACCCAGCAAGAAAAGAAATAGTGCCAGGGAAGACAGCAAGATTTATTAAGGTTGATGATAAGGTGTATATGAGGACATAGAAAAAAGGAAAGCAGAACTGGGAAGAAAGTAAAGGCCGATACAGCTTGGTACCAGTGACGTTGCAACTCATTCTACAGCTGAGTGAACTGGAGCAGCGTGAAATAAAGTGTCTTGCTCAAGGTATGTACATATGTATGCGTGCATATATTTATCTATGTATGCATGTAAACAGCTATGTATGTGTGTGTATGTATGTATGCCATTATTCAGTTTTATTTTAAGCTATCTTGCCAATAGAGAATGAGCTGGTTTCTAACCTAGATCCAAGGCTCCTTCATTGGGATTTTAACAGCATCAACAGAATATTTTTGTATGCTTGTCTCTTTTATTTTCTACTTATTATACATCTTCCACTGAGGAGGGAGCCGGTATTCTCATATATGAATGTATTCTCAAATATGTATGCTCAGCTATACTTAAATGATAAACCTCTGGAAAGTTTCACAGATTTTACAGTTCCAGTGATGGCTTGGGTGTGTAGTCTTCGTATCAGCTTTGTATGTATGTATGTATGTATATATGTATGTATGTATGTAATTTGACGTGTGTGGTGTGTGAAAGGGCTTGCAAATATATCTCGGATCTCGCAATTCACAGGGATCATATCTCACAAAGTGAAACAATCAATCCAGTGAAAATTACAGCTTCCGCCTTGCACCCATGCTTCAAATCTTGCACATCCGCAGCGGGACTGAATATTCATCTGGAAGGTCATGGACAGGATGTTAGAAATGCTATTGACAACGAGGAAGCAAGCTCAGAGAGATGGCAATAGTCTGCGACGTTGGAGCAATCATGTGTATTTGCATGTATATAGACATATGTATGTATGTATGTATGTATGTATGTATGTATGTATGTATGTATGTATGTATGTAGTATGTATGTATGTATACATATGTATATATATATATATATTATATAATAATAATAATTATATATATATATATATATATTATAATAATAAAATAATACTAATAATAAGAATAAGAATAATATAATAAAATAAGAAGAAGAAGAAGAGAAGAAGAAGAAAAAGAAGAAGAAGAAGAAGAAGAAGAAGAAGAGAAAGACGAAGAAAGAGAGAAGAAGAAGAAGAAGAAGAGAAGAAGAAGAAGAAGAAGAAGAAGAAGAAGAGAAGAAGAAGAGAAGACAAGAAGAGAGAGAAGAAGAAGAAGAGAAGAAGAAGAAGAAGAAGAAGAAGAAGCAACAAACGAATATTAGACAAATAGAGGATATTTATGTTACAATTTAGAACAAAGAGTTTAAAGATTGTCATTAAATAATAAGGCACTAAAAGAGAATTTCTCGCCCAGACAATAATATATATATATGTGTGTATATATATATACACATACATATACATATATATATATATCCAGCAAGTTCAAGAGACCATTGATTACAGTCCCAGAAAGTCCATGAGCTCAATTGCAAAATTCTCCATGTGTCAGAAATGTTGTCCACGAAGACATCAGATATAAGGACGGGTCAATTTGTCAGAAAAAGCGAAAGAAAATCAAATCACTACATCAGATCTAAAAGGCTCTTGAACAAACTGAAAAATCCAGCAGAAGATTGAATTTGTTTTTTCTCAAATGAGAAAAACTTCGACCAGGGTCAAAAAAGTTAACAGAAGAAATGACAGATGATTATGTGCGGACACTTTTGAAGTTCCAAGAGTTATGCATACAAAATTTCTTGCAACTTCCATAGTTTAGGAGTTGTCAGCAATGAAGGACATATGATGCCTCCTTACTTCTTTCTATAAGGCCTTAGTGTTAACTCTGCCACCTATATTGAGGTCCTGGAAATGATTTTTAAGCCTTGGATAGACAGTGTATGCAATGGAAGGTCATATGGGTTTCAGTAAGTCTCTGCACTATCACACATGGCTCTAGTAACATAGGAATGGGTGGCTGAAAATTGTCATGATCACATGACCTCTAATATTTGGCCTCCTAATCCCAAGATCTGAATCCATTGGACTATTACATGTGGAGCGTTGTTAAGAGAGAGGTCAATGAACACGCCCATAACACCAAAGATTCTTTGAAAGCTACCATGGTGAGAGTAATGTCCAAAATGAACCAGGACCACTTCATTCGAGCATATCGATGATTTAATCTCATATAGAAGCAGTTGTTGAAGCTGAAGGTGGCTTTATTGAATACCATTATAGAAAAGGTTTATTTTTATCATCATAGCATTTTTTGATAAATAAAGTTATCTCTTACTATATATCTGGATTTTTTTATATAAACAAAAATCTGTCCTCAAATATCTTACGCAACTTATACAGTATGTTGTCAGCAGGTGGAGCGAACCCTTACCACCTACAAGCTGGTTAGAGGATCACGAGTCTGGCACTACTGAGTTTATTGCTTTGTATGCTTACTACTCTATCTCCTCTAGCTATTTTGCTTGTTGCAAATCAGTGACCAATGGTCATTTTGTTTACTATATACTGTTAACATTAGCGGACCCTGGCTATCACACTGGCATTCAGATGCTCGCAACTGAGGACGGGCCAAATAGCTCGAAACAAGCGCAATCCTGTTACCTGCTAAAGAGTGGTAAGTGTTCGTTCCTCCTGCTAACAATATATTGTATATAAAAGGTACAGGGTCACACCGATAACCACCTGGCGAACAATCTACCTGTGGTTAAATTAGTAGTAACATTCACCAGGCACTTTAACGTGGCGAATGATTTACTATTTTGTATAGTTACTACACTATCTGTTCTTGAGATTTTACTACTACCTATTTTGCCTATACACACACACCACACACACACACACACACCACACACACACACACACACACATACACACAACCACACACATATATATATATATAATATATATATATATATATATATATATATATATATATATATAATATATATAATATAGTGTGTGTGGTGTGTGTGGAGCGTTTATATATATATATATTTGAGTAGTTGAATGAATTATCTTATTAAGGATAATTCGAAAGATAACCGATACCTGGGTAGCAAATTCACATCAGAAAGAACACGGTTGAAGTTACATCCCTAGGGCATAGACTACGTGCTTCCGTGCGGAAATTTGTATGTTTATTTTAAAAAATATAACTTTATGAAAGAATGGAGTTGAACGACTTGTTAACAAATTTCCTTTATTTTCGACATATATATAGTTGAAATTTACAGAAAAGCAAAAGACGAAGATAGGTGTATAAACAACAAACAGTCGTATTAGCCTAACGCTAGGGAAGGTGAGAAGGTCTTTTACGTTTCGAGCCTACGCTCTTCAACAGAAAGGAACATGATATATATATCAAAATACACACACACACATACATAGATTACTTATAAAAATAACGTGTTTGGGGTATATTGCAATTCCAGTTTCTCTCAGTGCAGCTTGTAGCCAGCTTTGACAATTTATCAACATGTTTGTTGTGAAATATTACTTCATTTCACTTCCTGTGCTTCCGCTTCGAGCGCACATACATACATACATACATACATACATACATACATATATTCATAAATACATACATACACACATAAATACATACACACATACATACATACATTCATAAATACATACATACATTCATAAATACGTACATACATACACACATAAATACATACACACATAAATACATACATACATAAATACATACATACATAAATACATACATTCATAAATACATACATACACACATACATACATACATTCATAAATACATACATACATTCATAAATACGTACATACATACACACATAAATACATACACACATAAATACATACATACATAAATACATACATACATAAATACATACATTCATAAATACATACATACACACATACATACATACATTCATAAATACATACATACATTCATAAATACGTACATACATACACACATAAATACATACACACATAAATACATACATACATAAATACATACGTAAGTGAAGCCCTTAGAGTTCCAAGATGCAGCCGTAAATGTAGATTGTGTCATATTTATGTGGAAGATATCACATGTTTATTTGCAGCTACTCAAAAATGTTTGTTTGTGTGTGTGTGTGTCTGTGTGTGTGTGTGTGTGTGTGTGTGCATGTATATGATTGACTCTCTCGACGAAGACGTATGAATGTTCAGCTTTTGCTGACCAACACAAATGATTTCTTTACAGTGATCAAATGCTCGTGCCGCATATTCGCTTACTCTCTCCATCAAATCGATGTTGCCTGAACAGGCACGTGGTGTGCCACGTGTCGGATGCCGAAGTGATCGCGGGGCAACGTGGGAGGAAGCGTTTTGCTATTATAATAGTATATACTATATATATTATATATATAATATATATATATTCGTATGTTTGTATCTCGTATTGTAATTCAAACGTGTACAATTATAGTCATGCATATACCTATAAACATTAGTGGTTATTTGCATATATAATAGTGTATATATATATATATATATATATATTATATATATATAAAATATATATATATATATATATATATATATATGCCATATCTATTTTTCTATATATGCTTGTCTATGCTCATATTTGTTTTATTTGTGTACCTATGGATGGATGCCTGACGCTGTATCAGTGTCTATTCATTCTGGAATTCAATCAATTCAGACCAGGAGAGATAAGAAACTACGCCAAGCTATAATCCATTCGTATTATTCCAATTTGGCGCAGTTAGCTCTGATAATATACAAGAGAGCTAGGATGTAGAATAATGTTGGTAGCTAATAATACAGACAACACTAACGCACGCCCGTACACACGCATACATACTTACATACATATGTACATACATACATGTGTGCATATATGTCTATATATATATACACAGACACACATCCCCCTCTCTCTCTCTCTCTGTACATATACATACATGCATACATACATATACATACATACATATACATATATATATGTATTATATATATATATATATATATATATATATATATATATCTATATATATATATATATATATATATATATATATAATATATATATATATATATAATATATATATATATATATATATATGAAATATGTATGAAAATCCTCAAAAGACAGGTTCGATATTTTCGTAACCATATGCGATAAATGTTTGTGAAATTACGAACGGTAAGGAACTACTCAATATTTTAAATTCCATTCTACGTAGATATCTATGTCGTTGCCAACAGGCTTATTAAACGTAACATATCCAGCATGTTTGTAAAGCTTAAAAGGTAATATACCAATGAATAAAAAAGTAGAAGAGAGACGATATGCCGTAACAGAGTAAGCTAATCTGTTTAATACACACTGGCTCATTTTAATGCACCTTTTTACAGCTGTACTCTTTAGGGCAGTAATCGGATTATTTCGGCTTGAACGACAGTTTTTTCTAGCAGTGTCATATGAAATTGTCATCCATAATTATGACCCTAGGATCGATCTATTGCATTTCAATCTGTTTTAGGGTTGTGATTAGTTAGTGTTAAGGTTAGGGTTAGGGGTGAGGGGAAGGGTATCTTTTTTTCTTCAGAAATGTAAATAAACCCAATCTGTTTCTTAAACGAGGGACATATTCATACGGCACATAATGTTTTTTACCTCAATAGACGTGAGTGATTGGTTGAAATTGCTGAAATTGAAAAACAAACAACAAATATCTTACAAACTATAGAATTTTCTCAATAAAGCCAATAGAAAAAGATGCTTTATAAACACATTCTACCAGTATACGAAGTTTAAAAGTGTTTAGTTACGTGGAAATTATTTTTAAAAACTGCCATTCAAACCGAAATGATCCCAGAGTAATACTTTCAGCGAATCTGTAGAGAATTTTTGAGTTGCTCAAATATTATATTCCACCTGTTAATATTACTTTATTTCTGTCTGTTTAGTCTAAATATAATAGAACAAATTCCATTTATATTTGCTTAAATAATTTAACTGAATAATTCAACAAATGCGTAAGAGTTTGTAAATATACATAAAACATACCTTTTAAAACAGATACTGTATTGACATTTGTATCATGGGCAGTTTTCAGTATTCGTTATTCTATTCTGTCCGTGGATTTGTAATTTTCTCTTGAAATAACAAGAGAATACAATTACAGGTTTTATTCTTTTCCTCGCATTATATCAATTCTAGTTTCTGTGCCAAATTCATTTGCTTTTAGTAAAGTGTATTTTTATTTAGATTTGACTCTTTATATACAAGCTGAATACGACTTCAACAAGATTAAAAACTGCCATCGAAATATTAAAATAGTTGTTTATAAAATTATAAAGAGATTGCTAAGAGAGATGCAAAGGACATTCGCATAAATATATTTAATCAGTAGGACACTTTCCAAATAGCTTTAATATCATTATGGACGTAATCAACAGAATTTATCCATCGAATTCTTTTATCAGAAAGTACAGCTGAAAATTATATAATTTTTTTCATTTTTTTATAATGTATATGACTGTACCTGTGTATATTCATATGTGTGTGTATATTTATGTCTTTATTCACGCGCTTCTCTGTGTAATATAATTATCAACCATACGAAGAGAATATATTTTCATACGTATGCAATCCTTTGTTCGCTTATGTGAATAAACGTATTTACACATGGATGCATATAGGTGTTTGTGTGTCAGTTTCTGTGTCTGTATTCGTGTATGTATGTACATAAGCTCATAAATAAATGCGTGTGAAAAAACAAAAAGCAATCTGCTTTTGCACAACGTGTGTGTGCGTGTACATAAATGTGTGTGTGTGTGTATGTGCGTGTGTGTTTCTACTTGTGTATGTATGTAAATTCTTCTTGTATATTTACACGTGTGTATTGGTATGTACGAGTGTGCATATGTGTTTATTGTGTAAGAGAGGGAGAGAGAGTTTTTATATGCATGTGTTTGCATAATGTGAACATCACTGTATGTGTGATGTGTATGTAAAAGAAAATTATAATAATAATAAAATAATAGATAATAAATAAAACCATTAGAGTAACAGAAAGCCTTCACTTCAGAAAGATGAAGGAATGCAAATAGTTATCGTTAGAAATATCGCCTATCTTAAAGTGAGATCACAATGAGAAAAAACAAAAAGAGAGAATGTAAAATGACATTTTACAACGAAATTAGATCATTGAATAAGCAAACCTTTTGTATCTTCGTCATGAAATGTCCACGTTACCATACATTCTAAAGTAAACCATCATACCAAACTCGATATACAATCTTCTGTGGGCATTCCACTAAACAACATCCAAATTCTTGCTGAATAGGAAAAAAAGTTTTCATAGCAGCTGGCTTTTATAGTTACTATTAACTATTTATTTGCTTCAGCTTCATTTAATTTTAGCTTTGCGAAACAAAACGCACGCTTAGATGTCAACAATTGCTTTATATTTTTTTCAAAGAAGTTGTTATTATATTATATATTATATAAACGACGTCATTATCTAAGTGACTCTCTGCACAGTGAAAGCTGATTGAGTTGGTAATGTGGTAGAGAATATGTGGATCGGTGACCTGTTCGTATAACACAGTCGTTATTTTGTAATTTTCTAACTGCAAGCTGCCTCATATTCCGGAGCGGTGGTAAAGGGTTCTCCATCAGTCTCGAGGAAGAGCATTAAGTTATTCCTGTAATGTGATGAATATCAATGACAAGTTAAGGTATAATTGTTCCATGGACAAATGTACTTTTAATGAAATTCTTTGGTTGAATCATGACACAATATAATAATGATGTCCTTTAGAAAAAACAAAAAAAAAAATGATGAAACAGTTCTTTGACATCTGAGCGTTCGCTTTATTTTATGGAGCTAAAATTAAATGAATTTCAAGTACAGTCATGAGATAGGAAACCACCCCAGTCCTGGCATTTTATTTATTGACCTCGTTAAAAGCTTGTATTGAAAATGCTCAGTGGCGCCTGATGATAAATGTTATGATGTTGGTTGTAATGACAAACCTCAGTGATGATTTAAATAACACAGCTCAGTAGTGATCGTAAAAACATAATTCAGTGTTAGTTGGAATGACACAGTTCAGTAGTAGTAACAGTAGTTATACTGACGCAGCTCAGTGGAAGTTTCAATGACACAGCCTAGTACTATTTGAAATGATGCAGATCAGTAGATTTGAATATGATAATGAAATAAGATAGTATATTTCAAAGATGACTGCTTCATGAAAGTCTTCTCGTACACTTTCATGAAGCAGTCTTCTAAATAATCTCGTTGATGTTTCAAACATTCTAAATGATATTGTCGAGCAGTATACAGATATAAAGCTATTTCATTGGCGTGTCACTAAATTACGTATGTCTAAAAAGTGTGTCACTAACCGGATAAGTTTGGGAAACACAGTATTACTTTAACGCTCCGAAAAGGTAGAAGGAAGAGTGGGCTTTTTTTACATTTGGAACATAGCGCTTCGTCAGAAAGGAAAACGAGAAAGCCCAAAGAAGGAAAAATTTCACGAATAGCATACGTGTGACTGTATTGCTGATATACATATATATATATATATATATATATATGTATGTATGTATGTATGTATGTATGTGTATATATATATATATATGTATGTATGTATGTATGTATGTATGTATGTGTATATATATATATATATATATATATTATATATATATATATATATATATATATATATATATATATATGGTGGTGACCACCTTCGGTCAGACACTGACCATGGGTTTGCACCTAGAGAGTTACCCTCTGAGGCACAAGTCTTGGCAAGGTTGTTTTATGGAAGACAGCAGTCGCCAATGCATTACCGGCCTCCCCTCTCACGTCACCGATGTTGTCCAAGGGAAACGCAAGGGCCGATACAGCTTGGCACCTGTGATGTCGCAACTCATTTCTACAGCTTAGTGTACTGATGCAACGTGAAATAAAGTGTCTTGCTCAAGAACACAACACGCAGCCCGATCCGGGATTCGAGCTTACAACCTCACGATCGTAAGCTCGACGCTCTAACCATTGAGCCACGCGCCTTGACACACACACACACACACACACACACACACACACACACACACACATATATATATATATATATATATATATATATAAATCCAGCTGTTAGACATATATGTCCTTCTAAATCTGATCTTGATAAAATTAGTAAATTTATATTAGATAAATCTATACCGAAATTTTGGAATATAATATAGCTAAATTATAGGTCCAGTTCATATAAAGTGATTAACTGATATACCCAAATACAAAATAAGGATAAAAGTAAATTTATCCAGATAAATATTTTAAATTACTATTCTTCTATAAACCCAATACTACTTAATAAGTCGCTGATATTTGCAAAGAAAGATTCGGAAATAACTAGGGATGGAATCGACGTTATTTTGACGGCTAGAAAATCTATCATTAAATATTGGATTAGAAAGGATAGACCGGATATATTTGACATCACTATGGGTTCTACGGATTCGGCGCAGGTTACTGATTTAGTGGGAATTTATATATTGCTTTCTGTAATTAAGGAATTCTCTAAAATAGCAGGAGGTTTATATTGAGATGATGCGCTTTTTACAATTGTAAGCACATCTAGTAGAATGTTAGAAAAATATAGAAAGAAAATTTAAAGTTTTTGTTTTTAAATATATAAGTTTCTTTTTAAATATATAACGATAGGAGATGAACATGGCTCTGTTAATTTCTTTGATGGTACGTTGGAGATTAAAAAAGGAATCTATAAACCCTTTCATAAACCTAATGAAATCATAAAATACATAAATATTGGAAGTAATCATCACAAATAAGTAACAAACTCACTGATAGAGAAGATTTCGACTAGAATAACTAAATTATCAGCCATTGTGAATATTTTCAAACTTAATAGAGATTACTATAACTTGGCACTTAGAAAAGTTGGATATAAGGACAAAATTAAGTTTAATAAGTCAAATAACAAATCTGATTTAAATAGTAATTTTAATAATGCAGATCTAAAATCTAGTAATATAAACAAATCTACTTATAAGAAGGTAGTAATGGGGATTTAAAATCACATATAGAAGTCAATAAAATAACAAGAGTAGGTGATTGTAATAGAGAAAATAATTAAATAAACAATTAAAATTCAAACAAATAAAATATCGTAGGATCGTTGTTAACTGGGTTAAAAATTCTAGTACTGCTAATAGAAATGAGGATGTAGTATTCTCTAATAAAATTCTAAATTATTTTAATAGTTGCTCTGTGATCATTTCGACATCTGCTATATGACACACATTTGCACCTGTACACATAATGTAAATTTGATGGAGGGAGTGAGCATATGTCTACACAGACAGTTCATCACTACAAACAAATCATCTGTGTAATTGTTCGTTAAGAAATCGTCGATCCCTCATACATCATGTGTGTGTGTGTGTGTTGGTGTGTGTATGTATGTATGTATGTATGTATGTATGTATGTATATATATATGTATATGTATGTATATGTATGTATATATAATATATATATATATATATATATATATATATATATCAATGATCAATTACAAGGAATGTTACATGAGTGCCTAAAATATTAGTAATCACACGTGTTTAGGGGAACATAAGAATAATGGAAAATGTAATCAAACACTCAAGATATTTAAATAAATTACATCACCACATCTCCTACATATGTTTTGATTGAAGCATTAAAATATATCCGAGAGGAAGAATAATGTGGAAAAATGCATCAATCTATTTATTCTTTTTCCAAACGCACACTAATCAATACCTATAAAGAAAGTATTAAGGTGTTTACATTGGAAAAAACACACTTTCAGCTATTTCAAATAATATCTGCAAGTTAAAGTTTATCTTTTTCATCCCATACTTCCTATTCCTTTCTTCGTCTTCTCTATGTATCTGTCATTTACTTTCTATTTGTTTATACCTCCATTCCTTCTTTAATTATCTTTCTCTCTTCCTTCACTCCTTCTCTAGTCCTATGACGTCAAATTTCTTCACAGTATTTTAATTTACCAGCGTTCCCTATCCACCTTTGTTTTCTTTATATATTATGTATTGAAGTTCCTTACATTTGTAGAAATGTCTTATTGATGAGCACTGTTGTTTATAACCCCCTTCCTGAAGAGATTGGTGCATTTTCCCACATTATTCTTACTCTCGGATTTATTTTAATGCATCAATCGAAACATATGTAGGTGATATGGTTATATAAATTATTTAAATATCATGAGCATTTCTCTCCATATATATATATATATATATATATATATATATTTAAGTATCATTATAAAATATAATTATAATAAAGAGTGCAGAATTAACAACGCCTGCACTCTGGAAATAGACTCCAAATGCACTACAAACCTCTGAAGTTATTACTCCGTTACCACAAGGTTGTATGCGAGGAAAGTATTGTGGACAACCCTACCTCTTAAGATGGAGTAATAACACCATTTGGTGTCTATTTCTAGGATATAAGCGTTGTTAATTCAGTGCTCGTTATTATAATTATATTCTATAATTGTACTTAAATATAAATTAACCAATATCGCCTTGTTAGTACACTGGCCACTGATAGATCATTTAATAATGACTTTATCCTAATTACGTAAAAAATATACATACATACATACATATATATATATATATTATATATATATATATATATATATATATATATATATATATATATATATATATATATGGTGTTACGAGAATTTATGGCAAGGTATCCCATAGAACTCAACAAATTTGTTAAAAATGGAAAAGCGAAGATGTTAAAATTTGAAAGAATTCTAATACATATATATAGTTGATATATATATATAGTTTACCCCCGCTCATTTGAGGCTTGCTTTCGAGGTCCCGGTTATTCGCGGAACTAATAATTGCTCGCGGAAACCACTGCATATTCGCAGAATCGTAAGTATCATCTGCGATTTTTTATGGCTTTTTCGTGACAATATATATATTTTTCACAAGTTATAAAGCTAAGTTATTAATAACAATATACCGCATTTGCCCGCTTACTGGACGCCTCTTCGCAGTTGAAACTCTCTCTGATTAAAATAGCCACGCATCACCTCGCTTGAGTGCTTTAGATACAAGTACACTATATCTCGTATCTCTTATTCCTGCTTTCAATCCAAAACGTATGCATGGAATTCAAGGAGTTGCTTGTTATGGATAATGCTGGTGGTTACTCTTTGCATTTAAATCACTAGGGAGTCCTTCCTGCCAACACCATGTCCCTCACCCAGCCTATAGATCATAGCGTGATCCGTGCCTTCAAGGCACTTTACGCTCGGAACTCTCTCCAACACCTTGTGGACACAATGGATTCGGACGAGAATTTAAAGGAGTACTGGCGTAACTTCACGATCGTAACGTACCTGTCAGTCATCTACACTGATTTTAATGACATAAAAAAGGAAACCCTCATTCGCATGCTGGAAGAAAATGTAGCCAGAGTATGTCCAGGACTACGAGGGCTTCTCACCTCAAGATATTTAGCACTTGGCTGTCAACAATGCGATGAAACTGGCAAAGGTACTTGGATGCAAGATGAGTCAACGGCCTCATCGCTGCCCATTCTGAAATCCTGACAGACGAAGATTTCTTGGAATTAATGAAGTCTGCCAGCGAAGCGCCAGACCCGGAGGAAGAGAAGGATGAAGTAGGCCTGGCAATCGAACGTCTATCCGACCTTTTAAAGACACCAAAGTAATTGCAAGAGAAGGTGGAAGCTTGGGATCCCTATATGGTTCGGTCTCTGCTATGCAGACATATAAAACTCTCTTCACAACCATGAAGAAACAACGAAAGCACCTTTCCCTCACAATGTTCCTCAAGCCCACCAAGAAAGCCTTGTACGAAGATACGATATCTCCTAAAACACCTGAAGAAGAGGCGTCCCCTGAAGCGCTTTAAATCTTCTTTGCTGTACATTTCATTATTTTCATTACTATCGTCTTAAATCAATATCATTCATTAATGTGTGAGTAATCTTACATTTTACTTTATATTTTATTAAATATCATATATATATATATATATATATATATTATATATATATATATATATATATATATATATATATATATATGTATGTATGTATGTATGTATGTATGTATGTATGTTGTATGTAGTATGTATGTATGTATATATATATCTATATATATATATATATATATATATTACGTTATATTTTGATATTTATAAACATTTTTATGGAAAAGCAGTTTTATTTGCGGTTTTTCACTATTCGCAGGTGCTCTAGGAACGTAACCCTCGCAAATGCCGAGCCACTACTGTATACACACACACACACATACATATAAAGAGGCAAGTAGACAGATAGACAGACAGATAACAGATAGACAGGTAGGCAGACAGACAGACAAATGACAGATAGATAGATAGATAGATAGATAGATAGATAGAAAGAAGTGCTTTGGTCGATCAGAGTCTATCTTGCCTGGTAGGGAGATTGAGCATGGAATGATATGATTTCAATGTGAATTGCTAATTCTACCCAGCGGGGAATAAATATTATATATGTGTGTATAAATATGCATTTGATTTTTACTAATATAGATATGAATGAGAATATTTGTGTATGCATAAAAATTCTTCATGATGTGATACATTTAATTATGAACACATCTATACATGTATACACATGTGATTAGATAGATAGATAGATAGATAGATAGATAGATAGATAGATAGATAGATAGATAGATAGATAGATAGATAGATAGATAGATAGATAGATAGATAGATAGATAGATAGATAGATAGATAGACAGACAGATAGATAGATAAACAGACTAGATGCTAGGACACCTACGATAAACAAATAAAGTGAAAGTATTCCGAAAGTCATGTGTTTATGAAATATGTTTCAAATTCATTGAAGAATTTAATGTACACAGCGGTTTTCTTTAGCATACTTAATATATATGTATTTCCTTGTATGTAACTATAATGGCAGCTATTCGTTGCAATTATGCGTTACCTTGGTTATTTGTGTTTCCTATTTTGCGTAGGTATGCCGGAAAATAGTTGGTAATTGCTTGTGCCGTCTCCAGAAACTCATTGACGTTGGAGTTGTATGTGCTTAACTAAAAGGAAACCTGTTTCCATAACTGCTGCTAGTCTGATTATCTTGAATATAAATGGTATAACATAAACAGGATTCAGTTATGTTAGGTGGAAATTTAGAGGAAATGTTCTTTACATCTTCTTACATCCAGACATGTTGCAGACCGTTCTCAAAATATAAAAGTAGATGAAAAGTATACGAGTTTTATAATTAACTTTAAATCTGTGTGTTTGTAGTCACTTGAAAAGGAAAGAGATGTTGGAGAGAGGAAGATGTTATCCTCAAGTAAACCTTTTGAAAAATGGCTGGTAGTTGAGAATATAGTAAGTGTGAATTGAACCGATCGCTCTACACATGTGCATGTAAATTTGAGAACTGCAGTTGTAGACGAAACGAGACTTTAGTTTCCAAGGTAATCTTGAATCTGAGGATCTCTTCGATTGACTCTAGGTGGAGGTCTTCTTTATAAGATGGACTGCATCATCATCATCATCATCATCATCATCGTCGTCGTCGTCGTCATCATCATCATCATCGTCGTCGTCGTCATCATCATCATCATCGTCGTCGTCGTCGTCGTCATCATCATCATCATCATCATCATCGTCGTCGTCATCATCATCATCATCATCAATTATTATGCGTATGCTATGTATAGCAGTTTTATCACTTGATTTTCTCTGGAAAATCCCACATTACGTGTCTACCCTGGTGGCAAATAGAAGAAATTTTCATAATCATCATCATTGTTGTTGTTATTGTTTCTGCTGATGTTGATTTTCTTGATCTTTTCGTTGCCAAGACAATAGCTTCATTTGATCCGTGTGTTTAATCACACAGCAGGCAAAGGTGGCGAATTCTCGGGATGAGTGAAGATTCATGCAAAATGACTTTCAATATTACAGCTCCTTTCGTTCTAATTTCATAATCCATCGAGGTCGACTTTATTTTTAATTCTTTTGGGAACGATAACTATAGTTCCAGCCAAATTCTAGGGTTCGGGTAATTTAGTGGACTATCCCTTTCCTCTAAATTTCTAGCCATATACCCATTTTAATTAAAATTATTAATTTGTTTTCATTTTGTAAGAAAAACATAAAACGCTGATGGCAACGATTGTTATGTATTTTAGTATATCTCATATTACGAGACCAGATATGCTACAAATCTGCGTGTCAAATGCAATGTAGTATACCGTGTAACAAGCCAACAATAAGTGTGCACCAACTTACACGAATAACCAATAAGTGTGTGGGTGGGGGGCAGATCGTAGTTTGGGAGAAAGGTTCTTTCTACCTGAATGCGTGTCGCTGTTTCTAGACGTCGGGACTTTTCTGCTGACAAACAACCATATACCACCGTCTTACGTGAAAATGCTGCCAAAACTTCGAAAAGTGTAGCAACATGTGTTGTCATCCCATTCGCGTTTACATGCTATTTCGCCTGTGCCAGACGTGCTTCTTTGTCATTTAGGAAGAGTGAGAAATATTAAGTCGATTTTGCTGCCATTCCAGTCAAAGATTACCTGTTCCTGGAGTCGTCCATTGCTTTGTTGTCGTTGTTGATCGATATTTTTTCGTTGTTGCTACTGTTATAAATGTCACTGCTATTGTTGCTGCTGTTGTCAGTGCTGTTGTTGATGCTAATGTTGCTTTCTATATTGTTGTTGCCGCTGCAGTCGCTGTTGTTGTTGTTATTGCCGTTGTTCCCGTGAATTTGTTTATTTTATGAAGCAGGTAGTAGTGTGAGATTTTCCTGCTACTTTCTCATTAAATCCGTTAGTGAGCGTTAATGAAACAACATTTTGAAAGAAAAAGAATAATGCAAAATGGAGGTCGGTTGAAAATTTTAAACGGAAAGAGGAATAAAATGTGAAAGTAAAAACAAATCCCCGAAGGCGTTCACAACTGAAATCCGTCGCAAACACAGACCAAACATGCAAGAGGTTTTAAAGAAACATTGGAATAAATTCAAGAATTCAATGACACACACACCAAACATGTAGCCTATATATCCAGTTCTTATCTAAAAATAGTAATCTAAAAGCCAGGGCAATAATTTGTATATAAAACTGATATGTAAGATACATTAACGTCTCTCATACTTAAAGAGGAATGCAGTTAAGAAACTGAAAGCAAAATAAAAATGATTCCAAGGAACAAGCAAAAATAAAATCTGTCTATGAGGCTAACGATAAGTAAGCAATGGCTGAATTCCAAAGAAGCAAAAGAACTGTGTTAGTGATCAAATTGTGATGTACGGCGAAACATTTTTGACTCTTTATAATATATACGATACTATGAAGAAATAAACATGAGTGATGTTATTGTATATATGTGCGTTTTAAAATGATTATCATTACTCTTTAGCGATGTAACTGTTTCAGTTTCAACATACAGTCTCAGACCATATCATTTGCGAAGTAAGTACAACTCCGAATGTATTATAGTTAGTACTATATCACGTTAATTGATATTGTTATATCAGATTATGACTGCAGCTACACCTGTAATTGTTTTATTAACACATCACAACTCATATCATGAAGAATGTACCATGAAAGAATTTCTCCATTATTTGGTCGCTACGCATATAAATGTTTCGATGTTTTAGGGTGAAACCCGTTAAAAGATTGCTTAAATTCAATTTCAAGGGAACGAGCAAGACAGAACAATCATTCATATGCTCCCCCTAAAGTACCATATAAAAAAGAAAATGTTGGCAAGACAAGAATTTATGACTTCAGTATGCATAATGTTTTGATGGGATCTTTTCGGTTGAACGGCAGTTTTTTTAAATAATTTCCACGTAACTAAACACTTTTAAACTTCGTATACTGATAGAATGTGTTTATAAAACATCTTTTTCTCTCGGCTTTATTTCTGCAATTTCAACTAATCAATGACGTCTATTTGATGTGAAAACATTCTGTGCCGTATGAATATGTCCCTCGTTTAAGAAACAGATTGGGTTTATTTACATTTGTGGAGAAAAAAGATACACTCTCCCCACCCCTAACCCTAAAACAGATTGAAATGCAATAGATCGATACTAGGGTCATAATTATGGGTGACAATTTCATATGACACCGCTAGAAAAGACTGCCGTTCAAACCGAAAAGATCCTTTTGATGTACAGCAAACAAATATGTCTCTTCAAAAAGAGTATCTTTCTCATTAAAAACAGTATATTTCTCTTCTAAACTCCTTTCAGTAATGAAGTATCTCTAATGATATATATTTTGAGTCGATTAAATCTTAGACAGTGATCCCCGATCATGAGAAGAAGTGTGAAGGGCAGTTTAAAATAAGCGATAGTGTATACGAGTCACGTGCCAAGTTATAATTAGAAAATAATCTAAGATTACACTGGTAACCATCTGAATTTCAAATTACGATGCAATGGCCCAGAGGATACAGCTCGAAATCATATTTAGATTTTCATAAACAGGGGAGAAAAAACTGAAAGGCAACTCGATAATATGTCGCGTTTTCTTTTCGCAGGTAAAAAAATTAAGTAAAGTCATAATCAAATGATTTGATACGTGTCAGAATGCTCTAATATCTACTTCACTCTTACATTGTGGAAATAAATATATTTCCTTCTGAAATAAATATTCGTTGTTCTTTAATATCGCAGAGGATAAAAATATTTTCTTCTTTTCGGGATATTTCATTATAAGTATTCGCCTGCTGATAACTCAATGTATTCCACAGAAAGAAAAGAAAGCTTAAAAAAAAAAAACAGGGTAACAGCTAATTAATTACAGAATTCCTATAACTGTAAAAAAAAATAAATAAAACATGTAAAAAGACGCACAGCAAGTGTGGATTAAATGGAAATAATTAAAAATCATCAGTAAACAAGCGCTGATAACTGAATGAAGTTACTCACACACACACACACACACCACACATCGCGCATAAACACACACTATCTAGATGTATGTATATATGCAAATATATACATACATACATATATATATATATATATAATATATATATAAATATATATATATATATATATATATACATGCGTATGAATATATATATATATATATTATATGTGTGTGTGTGTGTGTGTGTGTGTGTGTGTATGTATATATATCGTTGGATAAATAAATCAACACTTCTCCATCGAAATAAACGCGGAGAAAAAAACATAAGCGTAAAAGTAAATTAGTGACAAAAAAGAAGTAAATTATCCGCTGCTGCTGCACTGGGAATACAGCAGAGACACGAGCAAGCACTAATGATATTTCGATTTAATGGACGACGTGAAAACAACATTTAATGCCAGTTCACTACGCAGGCTTAAAATTAGTTCCTAAGTCAGTCATGAATATCTACATTTGACAAACACTAGGTAAGGATGAAAGTAAAAATTAGCAATCGAAAGAGTTAAGTAGACACAGATTCAATAGTTACTACTTGTTGTTAATGTTTTATAATAAATTCTTGAATTTTTCCTAATTAAACAGAAACTACAGTATCCATGTAAAGGTTAAATGGACAGTTTTAGAAAGTAAATAAATTTCAAATATAAAAGACGAATTGTAAGTTTGCAGTTAAAGTAAGGAATAATTAACATTTCCATCTTCATCCTTCCTTAAGAATATTTTCCTAAACTAGATAGGAATTAATCACAACCAATTAGAAGCGTGGCACAAAATACAATTTGTGTCAATGGAAACACTTCTTTTATACACACACACACACACACACACACACACACACACACACACACATATATATATATATATATATGTATGTATATGTATACATATGTATGTATATATGTGATTTTTCTATTGAAGAACGAAGGATTGTTGTACAGGTAATATACATACATACATACATATATATTCTTGAACTTGTTCCAGCCATTTGGCTGCGGCTATGTTGGAGCACCGACTTGAATTTCTTTAGTCACACAAATCTACCGCAGGACATATTTTAAAGCCTAGAATTTATTCTATCTATCTCTTTTGCAGAATCGTTACATTACAGGGCGGGACAAACACTCTTACATACACATACACTCATAAAGTGAGAGAAAGGGAGAGAGAGAAAATATATATATACCACGTGTTTCTTTCAGTTTCTGTCTACCAAATCCACTCACAGGGCTTTGGTCGGCCCAAGGTGCCAAGCACTGAGATTGAACATGGAAACATGTGGTTGGAAAGCAAGTTTCTTACCACAGAGCCACACCTGAGCTTATATATATATATATATATATATATATATATATATATATATATATATATATATATATATATATATATATATATATATATAATATGATGGGTTTAGTTCTCCTTTGTTATCGTTTTGTTTGGGTTTAGAAATTCAAAATAGACTAAACCTTTCATATCCCACCAAACAGATAACAACACTTTACGTGGGTGAACACCTTCCTTAGCATGGGGTGTCGGTGTTTCTACTTTCCCTACCCACTGTCTTCGGTGCTTGACATTTTAATAGAGAATCCATTTCTCATCACCAGTCACTATTCGATCCAAAAATGTTTCATTCGTGAAACATGACAGCAAACTTTTTCGATGGCCCACAAGTGTTGATGAATGATTGAATGAACGAATCCAAGTTTCTCTTCTCGGTTCAACAGTTACGATGGGGGTTTTGTCCACCAGGGTTTCCAGGATGTCCTCGTCGAGCTCTACAGATCTTTCAGGACGAGGCTCGTCTTCTAGGCTGTAGATTCTGGCTCGGAAATTCTGGAACCAACGTTGACACTGGCTTACGCTTACTGCCCGATTCCCATATACTGCATTTCCGTTGCGTTGTTGCCTTTATTGAACTCATAAAGCAAAATAAGCCGAATATATTCCTTTTGCACTTCCATTATAGCTTTGCAAAATAACTGTTAAATCGAACCGCATTTTTCAAAATTTGCACTAAGGATAAGTACAAGGTAAAATTACTAACTGCCTTTATAGCGCGTTAATGCAGGTAGTTTATCCCATCCCCTCCGACTTTTAGTACATGAAATTGAAAAAAAAATGCATTATTTATGAGATGACCCAATATATACATACACACATACACACACACACATATATGCATATATATATATATATAAATATATATAAATATATATACCACCTATTTGCATGTGCGTGTATATATATGTGTATGTGTGTGCGCTTCAAACGAAGATGCCTTTCCAGAGACTTGCCCAAAGTGCCGTACATCGAAACGATTGACTTCAAAACCGCATCGTTTTGAAGCGAAACCTTTTTAGACTTACGGCCAGCACTTCGTCTGTGTCCCTGAGTTATGTGAGCATGAGTGCTTGTGTGAGCGCGCGTACGAGTGTGTGCATGTTTGTGTGAGTGCCTGTATGTGTCTATGCATAAACGTGTATGCATGTATGCGTGTGTTTATTAAACAGAACGCTGTGTATCTATACAACACAGCTTAAAACTGAAATTTAAAATATCAGAGCCTGATAGGAACACAAACAATCTTGAATAGGAATATAATCCAAAATTTAATAATTGTTGAAACTAGGGTTTTGAAAAATATATACGTGTTGTTTAAATACCATCTGTAAGCAACATTTGAGTATCCCTAAAATCAATTTCAAAACAACGAAGAAAATAAATGGAGAAGAAAGTCTTACTGACGCCATCCTTGCGTTATTCTACCTTCCCTTCAGCTAGCACTCTTAATTAGTTTGCTATCACGAAACAAGTACCTCTTACATTGTTGCATTGACGCCATGTTGTTTACACTAATTTTTCATGAAAAATGTTCTTTATGTTGTCTCACAAACAAATTTCACTCCCTCAAAAGGGTTAAGCATACACGTAAACAAACTAAAAGATCCTGAAATAGAAAAAGTTATTTATCCGTTGTTTCTACTTTGAAATCTGATAATTCTGTAACAAAGAATGACGTATGAACAACAACCAATCATGTCTTGTGAAATTTATTAGGTTGAATATCTTTCCCGATTTCAGAAAAATAGTAGTGTTTGAGAACAATTATTTCTGTTTGTTATAATGCCATTAGATTTTCAATTTTTTATAATGTTCATGTGTGTATTATTCAATAAATAATAAAGATTAGACTTTTAATAATCCTTCAAAATCTTTTCCTATATTGTCTATTCATTAAATAAATGCATTACTTTGCAAGGAAACATAATCTAGAAGTAAATTTCTCCTATACAAATTAGACTATACAAGAATGATTTTATCGTTTATAAAGGGGTGTTCATTTTTTGTGGTTACTTCCATATTTTACCATCCTACGATATATAAACGCGATACTTTAATCAATAGATGCAATACGGATAAAAGATCGACACGTCCTTATGATGCCAGTCTACCGCAGGTAACTGAATCAGTTTGCATAATTGATTACAAACTCAGCCTGAACCGTAATTCCGAATGCGATAATGCTTAAGGTGTTGTAAGTACATACACAAGCGCAACAACACACGCACGCACACATACACACACACATACACACACGCGTACACGACCACGCACATATACATACGCACGCATACAGATACACACACTCACATGCACGCACACAAACGCGCGCGCGCACACACACACACTCTCTCTCTCTCTCACACACACACAGATACACACACTCACATGCACGCACACAAACGCGCGTGCACACACACACACTCTCTCTCTCTCTCTCACACACATATATATATATATAGAGAGAGAGAGAGAGAGAGAGAAAGAGAGACCGACAAACAAAATGGCTGACAGATATGCCGACAGACTGTTAGATAGCTGGGTAGGCGGCTAGGCAGGCAAACAGCTTGATAGAAAGAAAAAAAGAAAAGAAGAAAGAAAGATAGACAGATAGATAGATAGATAGATAGATAGATAGATAGATAGATAGATAGATAGATAGATAGATAGATAGATAGATAGATAGATAGATAGATAGACAGGCAGATAGACAGACAGACAGACAGCAGACGGACAGCAGACGGACGGACGGACGAACAGACAGATGGATGGAACGATAGACAGGCATTATTTGTATTCCAGGCATTTTATGTGCAGTATGCACATACTTATGTGTGTGTCTGTTAGAAATAGCAGACAAATCTCAAATTACATCTTGCCGTATATATATTCCTACATATGTACTCCTAAAAGGACGAGATGGTCTGTTCTGTCAGAGTTTACTTATGGTTAGACAAAAGCCACGTCTTTTCCCAATAGGTTATTAATTAAACACATGACTTTCTTAACAAATCTCGTGGAATAATGCAGTTACAATTTCTGGCAATCTTAATGGACTAGAGAAGGACTCAGTATCAAATAAAGTTTCGGGAAACAAAGATTGAAGGCTTAGGTAAAATTAGTCACAAACACACACACATACCTTCTCCCCGCCCTTTCTCTCTCTCAATCTCTCTCTCTCTCTCTCTCTCTCTCTCTCTCTCTCTCTCTCTCTCTCTCTCTCTCTCTCTCTCTCTCTCTCTCGTAAAACACACTAGTAAAATATGAAAGTTTTGTCTTTGTTTTAAGATTTTATTGAACGTTCGCCAGTTTAAACGATACTTCAAGATTATTTTTATATAACATTACCATTTGTTGACGAAAACCTTAATTAATGCATCCTGGACAACAGTCAGGAATAACATTATACATTAACTGATAACCAACACGCCACTGTTAACATTCACATTTAAAAAAAATTAATGCAGTAGTTTTTGTTTTTATACAGTCATTGGAATATTTTCTAACTCTTTAAGACCACAATGTGTACCATCTTGTTACGTTTCGTATAATTCTCAGAATGAAGTATTTGCACATTTAGTATTCCCTAAGCTTGCTATGGACAATCTTTTTCTAGAAGTGGACCACGTGAGACATGCCCCATCTACTGGCGGGCAGCACGACTGAAAAAAATTTCAAGCCAATTTTTTGTAAGGCATGTAGTTGACAGTCCCGCTGGCCACATATTGCCCATGAATATTCTGAACTATGATCTGATTCCTTCTACTGAAACAAACGTTGAGTAATCCATGGAAACAATGTCAAATTATAATGACTTTTGGATGTAAGTTTATGCTTTTACTCATAGGTTTGATGCCGTACTAGGATAAGGGTTTCAAGGAAATTTGTGTGTTTAGAAATATGCTTAAGTAATATCCTATTGGGAAAAGACTTTTCTTTTGTTTAACTGTCAGTCAAATATATAAATACAGTACACATTTCAGAATCGTACTTATGATAAAAATCTATCTTGCTTCATATTGCTATATCATATTTTTCACACAATACCGTTTCTCAAACTGCAATGTTGTGCTAAATATACACGCACACACACACACATACACACGCGCGCGCGCACACACACACACACCACACACACACACACACACACATACACACACACATGCACGTCACTCACCGCTTGAAACCGGTGTTGGTGTGTTTATGTCCCCGAAACTTGACGGTCCGGCAAAAGTGACCGAAAGAATAAGTAATAGACTTTAAAAAGACATAAATACTTGGTTCGATTTATTCGACTAAAAATTCCTCAAGGTGGCTCCCCAGCATGGCCGCCGTCTAATGAGTGAAATAAGGAAAGGCAATATATAAATATATATATATATATATATAATATATATATATATATATATACATAATACATACATACATACATACATACATACATACAAGCGCGTGCGTGACAGGTTTTTTTATTTTGTAGTTTCCCTTTACCAAATTTCACTTACAAAACATTGAGAACAGAAAATATTTGTGCGCGAGGTGTGATCGACCCTGCAGCTATTTGGTTGCGAACCGAACTTCTTAACCATGCAGTTACGCCTACGTCAATCTCATGAGGTTATTTAACATTGCAAAGTGCCACAAGGTTCGCCAGATTTAGAATACAATACCAAAATCCTAGATTCCAGATTTACACAAGAAATTGATTCCAGTTGCTTTAAGCACTCCAAGATTTGAACATTACTAATTTTTCTGGGCTTTTTTTTTTGTTTTTTTGTTATTTTTTTCAATTTCCACACAGTTGTCCTATTTCGTAAGGAAAGTGATAGACCGAATATCTTTTAACATCATTGTTATGTTTACCAAAAATGTCGAATTGAAATCTGATAACAAATCCTGCTCTATATCTTTGGTAAACGCATTATTCTTCTTATTTCGATTTATCTAGCTGTTGATTATGTGTGTATGCACAGTGTGGTCGGGTGATCAACAAGTTCGCAGCCGCGAGTTCTTGGGTTCGATACCACAGAGTAGAATCTCAGGTCAACCTACACCTTGTGAATGAAATTTGGTTAATGGAAACTTTAATGAAGCCCGCTGGATGGATTGTATTTGTTATTCTAAGATACTTCCTAGCCATGCTGATTCTATATCATGCTGGTTCTGTCTGTGAATTACTGTAACGGCTCATATGTCTGGATTACACAGCCACTTACACGTTTATCCAGGAGCAGGTAATTCACTTGATGAAACAACTGAAGCCTCGTTGTCAAACAGCGGACAACCACCACCTCCACCGATATTACCGTCACAACGACATATCATGTGTACATCCTTGTAGAAAGCGCATAGTAACGTTCTAAGCATTTAGATAAGTAACACAAAACTATAGCAACAGAAATCTGTGAACTGTTTTAATGTTTATCGTGTATTTTTCTTTCTTCTCATCCTCCTAGACTATTTGCTTTCGGATAATTTTCTTTTCTGAAATCTACACCTCACTTAGAATATTAGAATATTGTGCTGAAAGAGAGGAAAGTAGAATAAAGGTTTCGGGAAGCCCTTAGCTGTTGCTACTCGAGTATAAATAAAATGTGTGTTTTTTATAAAAGACATTGTATGTGACAGGTAGTATCATTTGCTAATCTAGCAATGAAACTCTTGAGAATTCTTATTTATTTTGTGCTAAAAAATACACAATCCTGATACATTACAACAAAAACAGAATTTCTGTCATCATTTTGTCTTTTCTTCTTTCTTATTCTCGAAGATATGAAAATAATAGCTTTCATGTATTTGTATTTTTGTAACATGCTTTCATATCTTATGAAGGAACATAGGTATGGCTGTGGGGTTAAGAATTTTTCTCCAGAAACTGGGTTCAATACCACTATGTGGCACGTAAGGCATGTGCCAACTGCTTTTAACTTCAGGCTAATCAATTTGTGGGTGAAATTTGGTAGAGTAAGAACCTCATCGTGTATATGTATATATATATATATATATATACACACATAAGTCTATGTGCATGTATGTATGTGAGTGTGTAGGAATGTGCTCACATTCATACACACATGGATGGCCTTGGATTTTCTATCTAAAAATGCCTTTAGACATAATGTTTACGTGCTATTTTTATAGCATTTACGTACATCCAGATCCAGTTCCAAAATATGAATTACTTCACTTTTTCTCGAAACTTTATAAATGTTTATGATCTCTTTCCTTCTCTCTCTCTATATATATATTTTATATTGCAAGAAATAAGAGTTAAAGCTCTTAATGCTGTAAGAATTGACAATTGAGATACCGCTCCATGAGTGTCTCTAGGATCCATAGGCTAGATTAGATTTGCGTATCAGTCGTAGGCGCGTCAGTAGTGACTTCGCAAACGCTCGATGTTTTGGCTGTCAGCATAAGTATTTTTACCATAAAAATTTATAGCTGATTTATCGAAATGCTAATAAAATTAATATAAACAGCTAGCCCCAATATAATACCATAAATGCCAATTGTTTCTTTATGGTATTATATTGCGCCTAACTGTTTATATGAATTGCTCGCCTATTCTATCTCCCGAGGGAAATGTTCTTCAAGATTGGCAAGATATAATAAAACTTTAGGCGGAACACTTTAATAAAGATGTGCTCAACAGCGAATCAAATTAATTACTTGATAGTCTTCCTCAGAATTTTATGATGCAATCTCTTGCATCAGCATCATCTGCATCCGTAGTAGATGTTAAAATATTTATCAACAGCTATCTAACGGAAAAGCTCCTGAAGATGTCACATTACCAGAAGAAATGTTTTAATATGGCGGTAATACTGTGACTAAAATATTTACTGAGATATTAATAAATATATGGAACTCAGGAGTAATCCCACAATAATTTATAGATGATACAATAGTCCATTTGTATAAACAGAAAGACAACAAATGTGAATGTGATAAAGAGCTTGACATCTTATTCCTTTCAGCTGTAAGAAAAAGTCTCTCAAAACTGATTTTAAATAGAATAAATGCTGACTTGGTGAATAGCGTATATCTTGAAAGCCAGTGCTGTTTCAGGGTTGGTCGTAGAAAAATAGATATTTCGGTGTGAGCAGGAAAATGCTCGCGAAAAGGGAAAAGGCCTTTGTCAGGGCATGTCGTGAAGCATCATAAAAGATCTTGACAAAGCTTGAGTTACCTGAATAAATGTTGAATTTAATTATAGCATTGCACAGGGACATAAAAGCCTTTGACATATAAGCCTTTGACATCTTAAATGGGGATCCATCACAGCCATTTGGAGTGACAAAGGGTACACAACAAGGGTGTATGCTGCTACCGTTACTATTAGCATTACATTTGAAATCATAATTGATCATGCCTTTGCTAATGTTATAGAAAGTGTTTCTGTGGAATAACGCACAACTGGAGGAACTTACAATCAGCAGCGGTTTAAAAGTAAGATAAGAATATGCTTTCAGACTCCAAGAGCCTTGCTATTTTCAGATTACTGTGCACTGCTTAACCACTCTCTTGAAGACATACAATTGATACTTAAACAAATTTGTTGCAGTTGCTAGATCTTTCGGCCTGACGATAAGCATTAAAAAGACTGAAGTCTTCTTTCAACCATGTCTCGGTAACATTCCAGAGATTAAGCCTCGAGTGTTTGTAGAATGAAATGTTCTGAAAACAGCCAGTCCTTTTGTCTATCTCGATTCTGTTGTGACAAGTGCTGCTAACCTTGATACAGAAATTTAAATACGTATAGGCAAAGCAAGTTCAGCTTTAGGTAAACTGCAACAGAAACTCTGAAATGCCCATGAGATCTCTATTAAAATTACGGGCAGACATTCGGACCCCACCATTCCCATTGGAAGTATATTAATAAATTAAACAACGAGATACTTGAGACAAATATACAAAATAAAATGGGGTGATAGAGTGAGAAACGGTGATATTTTGTCGATGTTTAATATCCCTAGCATAGAAACTTTCTTAATCAGGACTCAACTGAGATCAAGTTTTGTGAATGAATAATGATAGAATTCCAAAGCAAGAAAAAGAATATTAATAATAGATGGAGTATAATTCAGTCTTTGAACTCGGTTTTCAAGGCAGATAATCATAGCCATAAGATGTCAAACAATAGCATTTTTGTAAGTTTCAGTATAATATGGGAGGCTGTATGTGTTTGTTCGACATTTTAGAAATAGCAGAGGAATCTCTACCAAATGACATCTTTTTAAAGTCTACCTCGAACCTGTAGGCTCATAAGGTTTATGCTTATCTAGATAATCAATGTTTAAGGTACTAGATTTCCTCCTGAGCCAGATGCGAATATCATTCGTTTTAAACTTTCTCCCCCAGCTGCCACTGGTATTCATTTTCAGCTGAATATGCTGGAGCAACGAGAAATAAAATGTGTTGCTCAAGGATAGAAGATAAAAGAGACGTTCGTACATATAATTACTGAATGCAAAATACTGACTGAGAGGATCTATAAGAACTGAAGCCCTGGCATGGATATAACAAAAAAAATCTGTAAAATTATGGATTTTTACGTATCTTATTTTTTTATCTCCTATCGAAATTTTCCCAAGACACCTGAGGAAAGCTGGAGAGTATATCAACCGAAACGTTGTGTTAACAACAAACAAGATGTTTCGGTCATTTGACTGCAGCCGTGTTGGGTCTGAGTCTAACAAATTGACCCCAGGACCTATTTTTTTAAAGACTAGTACTTTATTCCATCGATCTCTTTTGCCAAACCGCCAAATTACGGAGATGTAAACACGCCAACACTGGTTGTAAAGAGGTGGTGCGGGACAAACACAGACGCAAAGACAAGCACACACACACACAGATACCCACATACATATATCTTTATATTAATTTACTCGTTCGTTCGCCCTTTACACATTAGTTAGTTAGAGACATGGAGGTGGTGTGAGTGAGAGGTGGAATAAGAGTGAGGCAGAGAGAGCAAGGAGTGAAGAAAGAAGAGAGGAAGAAGTAGAGAAAGGTGATTAATAACAATACACTTAGGCCAAATGATCACGTAGTCAGCTGAAGGTAGAGGCGAAGAACGAGATAAAAAGAGGGAGAGAGAAGTGCTAACGATGTGCGGTGAGGGTGGGGAAGGAATATTTATTACGTGGTTAAAAATTAGTTGAAGGGAAAGGTAGATAGAGAGATATGGACAGGTGAGGCAATTAAATTAAGAGAGAGAAAGTGAGAGAGAGCGGCAGGTAGTGGCGGTGGTGGTGTGTTGGTAGTGAAAAGTATTTTTTTTTAACTGAACTAACTTTTTTATAGCGTCCATTGCACACGCATAAGTGAAATTATTTATCATCTGACCGCTTAAAAAAGTGATACTTGTTTATAAGGGTTAATTTAGTCTAAACTCTGGATTCACAAGAAACAAGGTTGCAAGCTGCTCGAGAAAGTATGCACAGATAGAAAGCACGGATCAGAGAGGAACAGTGAGAAGATATAATAAAAAGAGGTAAGAGACAACACCAAGCTTCTTACAGAAGGTATCGTTTAAAATGGCCATATAAAGATACTACGGGATATGAAACTTGAAACGGATAAGTAAGTAGAACATTCACACCCAAATATTAGGCGTGGAACTCAGTAAAGAAGAAAGAGTGTGTTGTTTAATCAATGTTGTGGACCCGTTTCATACATCGATACAAAAAGAATATGACAAAACTAAAACACCAGGACCTCAAATACAAACTTAAAAGATGCAATATCATTACCAGTTCAAATATTAAACAATTCTATATTTAAGAGATGAGGAATTAT
The DNA here is from genome assembly GCF_006345805.1 of Octopus sinensis. Taxonomy (NCBI): domain Eukaryota; kingdom Metazoa; phylum Mollusca; class Cephalopoda; order Octopoda; family Octopodidae; genus Octopus; species Octopus sinensis. Next base: position 87,521,529 of record NC_043002.1, on the reverse strand, counting down.
GTACATTATTTACATTTGACGGATGTTTGTCGAATAGCATTGCACAGGCATATGGCGTAGTGGTTAAGAGCGCGGGCTACTAACCCCAAGATTCTTGGTTCGATTCCAGGCAGTGACCTGAATAATAATAATAATAATAATAATAATAATAATAACAACAACAACAACAACAACAACAACAACAACAACAACAACAACAACAACATTGAAAAATACCTTACGAATGAGAATCCAGATTTGAAATTACCCCAAGACACCTGATGAAGGCTGGGGGGTATATCAGCTGAAACGTTGTGTTAATAACAAACAAGATGAGGACAAATATCCGTCAAATGTAAATAATGTACAGTTCAAATATGTTTGTTGCAAGCTTGGACTCGTAAATAAGCCATTCACTGTGTTTTACCATGGGAAAAATTCCTCGCCGCAGTCAAACGGTGTAAATACATATAAATCAGTTCACAGTGCCACCTATCTAGATTTTAAGATGCAAGCATTTCAGATTGGTTATCTCCTTTTCGGTCACAGTCACTAGGCAGTCTTATGCCATTTCAGTAAACGCGCGGTGACGATCAGCGCTATGCAGTGACTCACCGTAAGCAAATTATGGAGCGCTAAGCAGTGACACCTATAAATGCAATGTTATTATCAGTTCAAATATGCTTGCGGTGCGTTAGCACAGCTTAGCACTCCCCATCCGTGAACATAAAAGAATCTACACCATCAGGAATCGACCCCACAACCTAACGACCGTGAACCAAATACCCAAGCCACTAAGCTACGTGCCTTTGCAAATCACAGCTTCCCACCTTAAAAACCGGACACATTGCATAGTGAAGTATTAGAAAACTATAAGAAAAATTACTATTTGGAAATCTCAAAATGGAGAGGCATTCAGCAAAAGATTATTTGCCAACATAACATGGCAGTCCGGGTTTAGGACGAATGTTGCTGTAAATTAGATGTCTCCTGGGGCTAAATTACAGCATCATTCGTCCTAAACCAGGTTGACCCGAGTCTTATACTTGAAGACACTTGCCCAAGGTGCTACGCAGTGGCGCTGAATCCAGAACCATGTGGCCGACAAGCAGGCTTCTTGCCACACATCCGCACCTATATAATTTTATAGCCCTTTCATTCATTATGAATGAATCCGTCGACAACGGATTCATTCATAAAATGTATCAGTGCGCGAGCGTGTATGTGTGCGTGTGTGAACACACACACACTTATATACATGTACATGTATGTGAATGAGTGGTGTGTTTATATATAATATATATATATATTATATATATATATATATATACGTATGTTATATATATATATATATATATATATATATGTGTGTGTGTGTGTGTGTGAATGTCGACAAAACTATTCATCTCTCTCTATATAAACGGCAGTTTGTCTGTGCGTGTTTCTGTGTGTCTGTTTGCTTGTACCCTCACCGTGACCACGGCTTTCAACCGATTCTGATGAATCTTGACACACACATAGCCCAATGTCATAATTCAAAACTAACGCAGCGAAAATTTTGAAAAGTTCCCCCAGTTCAGAAAAAAATCGATAAATTAGACATGGGGTCGAGAATCAGAAACACAAACCGCAAACTGTCTAGGGGACGCAACTCCACCTTTTTTACTAAAAAAAAATTTACCTTCATTTTTTTCCATTTTTTTGTTATTTTTGGCTATAACTCTCTAAAAATGCTTTATAGTTATTTCCCTTACAAACCTGAGCAACGCCGGGCGATACTGCTAGTTTATATATAAAAGTGAAGTTGTGTGTCTGTCTCCTACGATTTAGATTCCTAACTACTCCCACATTTTGCGGTGCAGTGTAACCAAAAGCGGGTATCTTATAGTCGTGATTCATATCGAGCCCTTCCGGGTATTAGCGCGCGTCTACGATGAGTCTACGATTTGAAAAAAATTACCATCAGCATCATTTTTCCATTTTAATGCATTTTTTTCGCTATTATATAAGGGAAGTAACTCTCTAAAAATGTCTACGATGATTCAACAATTTTAAAAAAATTTACGATAATTTTTTTTCCAATTTTAATGCATTTTTTGCTATTTTTTGGCTATAACTCTCTGAAAATGCTTACATTCTTCTTCTTCTTGTTTCAGTCATTTGACTGCGGCCATGCTGGAGCACCGCCTTTAGTCGAGCAAATCGACCCCAGGACTATTCTTTGTAAGCCCAGTACTTATTCTATCGGTCTCTTATGCCGAACCGCTAAGTAACGGACGTAACCACACCAGCATCGGTTGTCAAGCAATGCTAGGGGACAAACACAGACACACAAACACACACATATACATATATACACATACATATATACCGACAGGCTTCTTTCAATTTCCGTCTACCAAATCCACTCACAAGTCATTGGTCGGCCCGGGGCTATAGTAGAAGATACTTGCCCAAGATGTCACGCAGTGGGACTGAACCCGGAACCATGTGGTTGGTTAGCAAGCTACTTACCACACAGCCACTCCTGCGCCATTATATATATATATTCTCTCCCAATTTCGCAGTGTGTATGTGCATAAATAAATGTATTTACGGTAATGTATCCCATTGCTTAGGTTACAATATTTCATTAATATATGTTTTGATGAACGTCAGATCTGATAACAAGATTGCTTTACACCATTCAAGGCCTCAGAGATCAAAGAGGGGTGCCGACAGAGATCAAAGAGGGGTGCCGACAGAGATCAAAGAGGGGTACCGACAGAGATCAAAGAGGGGTGCCGACAGAGATCAAAGAAGGTGTCGACAGAGATCGAAGGGGTTGCCGACAGAGAGCAAAGAGGGTGCCGACAGAGATCAAAGGGGTGCCGACAGAGATCAAAGAGGGGTGCCGACAGAGATCAATGGAGGTCCCGACAGAAATCAAAGAGGGGTGTCGACAGAGATCAAAGTGGGTGCCGACAGAGATCAAAGAGGGGTGCTGACAAAGATCAAAGGGGGTGTCGACAGAGACCAAAGAGGGGTGTCGACAGAGATCAAAGAGGGTGCCGACAGAGATCAAAGGGAGTGCCGACAGAGATCAAAGAGGGGTGCCGACAGCAATCAAAGAGGGTGCCGACAGAGATCAAAGAGGGGTGCCGACATAGATCAAAAAGGGGTGCCGACAGGAATCAAAGAGGGTGCCGACAGGAATCAAAGAGGGGTGCCGACAGAGATCAAAGGGGTGCCGACAGAGATCAAAGAGAGTGCCGACAGAGATTAATGGGGATGCACAGAGATCAAAGGGGTGCTGACAGAGATCAAAGGGGGTGTGTGACGGTGCCGACAGAGATCAAGAGGGTGCCGACAGAGATCAAAGACGGTGCAGACAGATATCAAAGGGTGTACAGAGATCAAAGTGTTGCCGACAGAGATCAAAGAGGGGTACCGACAGAATTCATAGAGGGGTGCCGACAGAGATCAAAGAGGAATGCCGACAGAGATCAAAGAGGGGTGCCGACAGAGATCAAAGAGGGATGCACAAAGATCAAAGAGGGATGCACAGAGATCAAAGGGGGTGCCGACAGAGATCAAAGGGGTGCCGACAGAGATCAAAGAGGGGTGCCGACAGAGATCAAAGAGGGTGCCGACAGAAATCAAAGGGAGGTGCCGACAGAGATCAAAGAGGGGTGCCGACAGAGATCAAAGGGGGTGCCGACAGAGACCAAAGAGAGTGTCGACAGAGATCGAAGAGGGGTGCCGAAAGAGATCAAAAAGGATGCTGACAGAGATCAAAGGGGTGCCGACAGAGACCAAAGAGGGGTGCTGACAAAGATCAAAGGGGTGCCGACAGAGATCAAAGATTGGGTTTCGACAGAGATCAAAGAGGGGTGCCGACAGAGATCAAAGGGTGTGCCGACAGAGATCAAAGAGGAGTGCCGACAGAGATCAAAGATGGAGGCCGACAGAGATCAAAGAGGGTACCGACAGAGACCAAAGAGGGGTATCGACAGAGATAAAAGAGGGTGCCGACAGAGATCAAAGAGGGGTACCAACAGAGATCAATGGGGGTGCCGACAGAAATCAAGGAGAGGTGCCGACAGAGATCAAAAAGGGTTCCGAAAGATATAAAAGAGATCAAAGAGGGGTGCCGACAGAGATCAAAAAGGGGTGCCGACAGAGATCAAAGAGGGATGCCGACATAGATCAAAGAGGGTGCCGACAGAGATCAATTGGGGTGCCGACAGAAATCAAAGAGAGGTGCCGACAGAGAGCAAAGGGGTGCCGACAGAGATCAAAGGGGGTGCCGACAGAGACCAAAGAGGGTGCCGACAAAGATCAAACAGGGGTGCTGATAGAGATCAAAGGAGGTGCCGCCAGAGATCAAAAATGGTGCCGAAAGATATAAAAGAGATCAAAGAGGGGTGCCGACAGATATCAAACTGGGGTGCCGACAGAGATCAAAGAGGGGTGCCGACAGAGATCAAAAGGGGTGCCGACAGAGATCAAAGAGGGGTGCTGACAGAGATCAAAGAGGGGTGCCGACAGAGATCAAAGAGGGATGCACAGAGATCCAAGAGAGGTGCCGACAGAGATCAAAGAGGGGTGCCGACAGAGATCAAAGGGGGTGCCGAAAGAGACCAAAGATAGTGTCGACAGAGATCAAAGAGGGGTGCCGACAGAGATCAAAAAGGGAGCTGACAGAGATCAAAGGGGGTGCCGACAGAGACCAAAGAGGGGTGCTGACAAAGATCAAAGGGGGTGCCGACAGAGATCAAAGAGGGTGCCGACAGAGATCAAAGACGGGTGTAGACAGATATCAAAAGGGGTGTACAGAGATCAAAGTGTTGCCGACAGAGATCAAAGAGGGGTACCGACAGAATTCATAGAGGGGTGCCGACAGAGATCAAAGGGGGATGCCGACAGAGATCAAAGAGGGGTGCCGACAGAGATCAAAGAGGGATGCACAAAGATCAAAGAGGGATGCACAGAGATCAAAGGGGGTGCCGACAGAGATCAAAGGGGTGCCGACAGAGATCAAAGAGGGGTGCCGACAGAGATCAAAGAGGGATGCACAAAGATCAAAGAGGGATGCACAGAGATCAAAGGGGGTGCCGACAGAGATCATAGGGGGTGCCGACAGAGATCAAAGAGGGGTGCCGACAGAAATCAAAGGGAGGTGCCGACAGAGATCAAAGAGGGGTGCCGACAGAGATCAAAGGGGGTGCCGACAGAGACCAAAGAGGGGTGCCGAAAGAGATCAAAAAGGGGTGCCGACAGAGATCAAAGAGGGATGCCGACATAGATCAAAGAGGGTGCCGACAGAGATCAATTGAGGTGCCGACAGAAATCAAAGAGAGGTGCCGACAGAGAGCAAAGGGGTACCGACAGAGATCAAAGGGGGTGCCGACAGAGACGAAAGAGGGTGCCGACAAAGATCAAAGAGGGGTGCTGATAGAGATCAAAGGAGGTGCCACTAAAGATCAAAAAGGGTGAGCAAAAGATATAAAAGAGATCAAAGAGGGGTGCCGACAGATATCAAAGTGGGGTGCCGACAGAGATCAAAGAGGGGTGCCGACAGAGATCAAAGGGGGTTCCGACAGAGATCAAAGAGGGGTGCTGACAGAGATCAAAGTGGGGTGCCGACAGAGATCAAAGAGGGATGCACATAGATCAAAATGAGTGCCGACAGAGATCAAAGGGGTGCCGACAGAGATCAAAGAGGGGTGCCGAAAGAGATCAAAAGGGGTGCCGATAGAGATCAAAGAAGGGTGCCGACAAGGATCAAAGAGGGTGCCGACAGAGATCAATGGGGTGCCGACAGAGATGAAAGGGGGTGCCAACAGAGATCAAAGAGGGGTGCCGACAGAGATCAAAGGGGGTGCCGACAGAGATCAAAGAGGGGTTCCGACAGAGGTTAAAAAGGGTGCCGACAGAGATCAAAGTGGGTGCCGACAGAGATCAAAGAGGGGTGCTGACAAAGATCAAAGGGGGTGCCGACAGAGATCAAAGAGGGGTGTCGACAGGGATCAAAGAGGGATGCCGACAGAGATCAAATGGGTGCCGACAGAGATCAAAGAGGGGTGCCGACAGCAATCAAAGAGGGTGCCGACAGAGATCAAAGACGGGTGCCGACATAGATCAAAGAGGGGTGCCGACAGGAATCAAAGAGGGTGCCGACAGAGATCAAAGAGGGGTGCCGACAGAGATCAAAGAGGGGTGCCGAAAGAGATCAAAGAGGGTGCCGACAGAGATCAAAGACGGGTGCCGCCAAATATCAAAGGGGGTGTACAGAGATCAAAGGGGTGCCGACAGAGATCAAAGAGGGGTACCGACAGATATCAAAGAGGGGTGCCGACAGAGATCAAAGAGGAATGCCGACAGAGATCAAAGAGGGATGCACAGAGATCAAAGAGGGATGCACGTAGATCAAAGGGTTTGCCGACAGAGATCAAAGGGTGTGCCGACAGAGATCAAAGAGGGATGCACAGAGATCAAAGGGAGTGCCGACAGAGATCAAAAGGGGTGCCGACACAGATCAAAAAGGGGTGCCGATAGAGATCAAAGAAGGGTGCCGACAAGGATCAAAGAGGGTGCCGACAGAGATCAATAGGGTGCCGACAGAGATGAAAGTGGGTGTCAACGGAGATCAAAGAGGGGTGCCGACAGAGATCAAAGGGGGTGCCGACATAGATCAAAGAGGGGTACCGACAGAGATCAAAGGGTGTGCCGACAGAGAACAAAGAGGGGTACCTACAGAGATAAAAGAGGGTGCCGACAGAGATCAAAGAGGGGTACCGACAGAGATCAAAGAGGGGTGCCGACAGAGATCAAAGAGGGGTGCCGACAGAGATCAAAGAGGGGTGTCGAAAGAGATCAAAGGGGTGCCGACAGAGATCAAAGAGGGGTGCCGACAGAGATCAAAGACGGGTGCCGACAGAGATCAAACGGGGTGTACAGAGATCAAAGGGGGTGCCGACAGAGATCAAAGAGGGGTACCGACAGAGATCAAAGAGGGGTACCGACAGAGATCAAAGAGGGATGCCGACAGAGATCAAAGAGGGGTGTCGACAGAGATCAAAGAGGGATGCACAGAGATCAAAGAGGGGTGTCGACAGAGATCAAAGGGGTGCCGACAGAGATCAAAGAGGGGTGCCGACAGAGATCAAAGACGGGTGCCGACAGAGATCAAACGGGGTGTACACAGATCAAAGGGGGTGCCGACAGAGATCAAAGAGGGGTACCGACAGAGATCAAAGAGGGATGCCGACAGAGATCAAAGAGGGGTGTCGACAGAGATCAAAGAGGGATGCACAGAGATCAAAGGGGGTGCCGACAGAGATCAAAGGGGGTGCCGACAGAGATCAAAGAGGGGTGCCGAAAGAGATCAAAGAGGGGTGCCGATAGAGATCAAAGAAGGGTGCCGACAAGGATCAAAGAGGGTGCCGACAGAGATCAATGGGGTGCCGACAGAGATCAAAGGGGGTGCCGACAGAGATCAAAGAGGGGTGCCGACAGAGATCAAAGGGGGTTCCGACAGAGATCAAAGAGGGGTGCCGACAGAGATCAAAGAGGGGTGCCGAGAGAGACCAAAGGGTTACCGAAAGAGCCCGTCTGAGTATTAGCGCGCGTCTACGATGAGTCTACGATTTTAAAAATAATTTAACATCATTTTTTATTCCATTTTAATGCCTAATTTTTCGTGTGTCGATGGCGGCGGAGTTGGCGTCCACGCTCAAACACCTGCACCAGTGTTTGCTTCTCCCCCTTCTTCCTTCCCTCGTGAAGCTGTGGGGAAGGGAGTGTAAAGAAATCAACGTCGTAAAGCGTTGTCAAGGAGACCAGCGTTCTTTTAGAACAACGACTTCATGGCTTGAAGACACCAAAACAGAAATGGCTAAGAAAGCCCGAATTGGCATCTATAAGGGAAGTAACTCTCTAAAAATGCTTATATAGTTATTTCCCTTACAAACCCGAGCAACGCCGGGCGATACTGCTAGTATATATATATATATATATATGTCTCGGGAGTGGCCATGGGAACGCGAATGGGCCCCAACTATGCGAACCTGTTCGTTTGCTATGTTGAGGCCCAAATATTCTCTAATTCACTGGTCCACTCCTGAACTATATGGTCGTTATATGACGACATTATCGGTGCCACCTCACTCTCCCGCGAACATCTAGATTCCTTCCTCTCTTTCGTCCAATCTTTCCATCCAGCCCTCCACTTCACTTCCACTATCTCCAACACCTCTGTCTCCTTCCTCGACATTTCGGTTAGCATCCTTCACTCCACTCTTACCACCTCCATTCACTACAAACACACAGACTCACACTCATACCTCAACTTCTCTTCCTCCCACCCAGAACACACCAAGCTTTCCATCCCCTATTCCCAATTCCTCCGTCTACGTAGGCTCTGTAGTGACGACCATGACTTTGAGACTCAGTCTCAACGTATGGCTCACCACTTCACCCTACGTGGATACCCCCTCACCACTATCCACACCGCCCTTGCCAGAGCACGTCTGTGGACCGTGTATCTGCTCTCTCTCTCCCCCCGAACCCGCCCTGTAGTCTCCCGCCCTCCTTTCCCCTCACTTACCACCCCACGACCCTACGTCTCCAACGCACCATTCTTCGAGCTTTCCGTCATCTCCAGTCCGACCGCGTCCACTTTCAACACCTCTTCCCTAACCGACCCCTCCCCTCTTTCAAACGAGCCCACAACCTTCGAGACCTTTTGGTCCATAGCTCCTTCCCTGACCCTACCTCCCAACCCGGCTCGTTCCCCTGCTCCCGCCCACGTTGCCGCACTTGCCCTTACCTCTCCAACACCACCCGCCTCACTAGCACCCACCATCGACCCTATCCCATCATCCACTCCTTCACCTGCACCTCCAGCAATATTATCTATTGCACTCTTGCTCTCTCTGCAATTCCTTGTACATCGGACAAACGGGACGCCGCTTGGCTGACCGGTTCGCGGAACACCTTCGTGACATCCACCTTGCGAACGACACACCGGTCTCACGCCATTTCCGCTCCACGGTCACTCCTTGCAACACCTATCTGTGTTCGGTTTGTCCTTACACAGAGGCCATCCGGATTCCCGTTTGCGCCGTGAACAGGAATTAATCTTCTCTCTTCGCTCTTATACGCCATTTGGTCTCAACTCTCCCCCCTCCTCATCTAACCCCCCTCTCCCCCTCCTCACCTATCCTTTCTTCCCCGACCCCTACTTCTTTCTTCATCCTTCATCTTTCTTTCACCCCTACTCCCCTTCCCTTCTTCCCTCTTTCTCCCTCCCTCTTCCCCTTCCCTCTGCTCCCTCTCTCCCATTCTCTCTCCCCCTCCCCTCTTTCCTCCTTCATCCCCCTCCTCCCCTTCCTTCTCCCCCATCCTCTCCTCTTCCCCCTTCTCCTCCTCCTCTTCTTCCCCTCCCCTTCTCTCCCCCTCTTCTCCCCCTCCCCCTCTCTCTCCTCACTACACCACATGACTTTACACATCACATCACATATGATGTGCCATACTAATACCACACCAACTAATACATACTAATACATACTAATACATACACCAACCCCATACATACGCACGTCCAGACCAATCCTACGCACTAATACTCTCTCATACACACACACACACACACACCCCTTATACTACTAATACATACACCAACCTATACATACACACATCCGACCCCTCCCACGCACTTTAGCTGGTCCCTCAACCCTTTTATCAACCCTATATCTCCCTTATTTCGCTCCTCGCGTCTCATGTTTGAACTTTGACCTCTGGCCGAAATCAGATCGCCATGTTGATTCGTTAGCTACTGCAGCGCATTCTTTTTCTCTCCTCCTCTTCTGTGTTTTTCTCTCTCTGTGTATCTTTCTGTTGAAGAGCGTAGGCTCGAAACGTTAAAGACTTTTTTATTTATATTATATTTCCTGAGCGCCATACTAATACAATTGTTCGTTGTTTTTCCACCTTCCTTCGTCTTTTGTTTATTTTCATAAAGCTACCCGTTATATATATATATATATATATATATATATATATATATATACATATATATACATATATATACATATAAATAAAAGGGGCAGGCAACATATACAATATATATATTGAACTTTACAGAAGTTCCTACCGTTAATCGGTTATATTTACATACCGAATTCTACCAGTAAAAAATTGTTGGTTTTTTTTTAGAAAAAACCATTATAGGAATTATTTACTATTATTATTATATTACATATATATACATATACATATGTGTGTGTGTGCGTGTGTGTGTGATTCCTGGTTTCATACGTTATGTAGGTTAATTTTGAATGTGTCATGTATTATGTGCATATGTGGTATCCGCGAAGATGACTAAGATCACTGCTGTATGATGTTAAATCATGAGATAATTGTGAGAAATAATTGTTAGGAAATAAGGAATGTCTGATGAGACAAATAACATGCGTTTAGTGCCAACAGTGTCATTGGCCTTCAAGGCATTTTCTGCGTTTTCAATGTTGTTTTCACATTAGAAATCGTTCTACTGTTATGTAATACATCGGTGCATTCACAAACCACGTGCTTTCCACGCCAACGCACGTTGACAGGCAGAGGTCGGCTTGTTGTTATTGTTAGTAAGACGATGAGACCGTTATGTTTGTGTGTGCGCGTGTGCGTGTGTGTGTATGCATGTGTGAATGTGTGGTTCTGTGCCTGTGTCTTTGTGGGCGTGTGTGTCTATGTGTGTGTGCACGTGCACATATACTAAATACATGTCCATATATATGTGTGTGTGTGTGTGTGTGTGTGTGTGTGGTGTGTGTGTGAAGGCGGCGAGCTGGCAGAAACGTTAGAACGCCGGGCGAAATGCGTAGCCGTATTTCGTCTACCGTTATGTTGTGTGTTCAAATTCCGCCGAGGTCGACTTTGCTTTTCATCCTTTCGGGGTCAGTAAATTAAGTACCAGTTAGGCACTGGGGTCGATGTAATCGACTTAATCCGTTTGTCTGTCCATGTTTGTCTCCTCTGTGTTTAGCCCTTTGTGGGTAGTAAAGAAAAATATATATATGTTTGTGTGTGTGTGTGTGTGTGTGTGTCTGTGTGTCTGTGTGTTTGTGTATGTGAGTATAAAATTTGTAGTATAAGATATTAGACCACGTAGTAATCCAATTCAGAGAAGTGTAATGCAGAGTCTCCATGCAGCTGAAATCCAGACGCCCGTTCAATGAAATTACGTAAGTACGCGTCATGTGCCCGCGTGAGTGTGTGAGTCTGTGTGTGTGTGTGTGTGCGTGTGAGTGTGTGTGCGCGAGTGTGTGTGTATGTGTGTGTGTATCAGAGAGAGAGAGAAAGCATGTCCTTTATCTTTTATCCTTTACTTGTTTCAGTCATTTGACTACGGCCATTCTGGGGCACCGACTTGTAGGGTTTTAGTCGAACAAATCAACCCCAGGACCTTTTTAAAGCCTTGTACTTATTCTATCGGTCCTTTTTGCCAAACCGTTAAATATGAGGACGTAAACATACCAACACTATTTGTCAAAAGGAGGTGGGACAAACAGAGACACAAATACACACAGATATAATACACAAACACACACACCTACACACACAGACATATATATATATATATATATATATATATATATATATATATATGTGTGAGCGTCTGCTAATACATTACATGTACTACGTCCTCGCGTTCTTCTTTGTTTTTGTCCTTCTTTTGGATTTACTATGTATATATATATATATATATATATATATATATATATATATATTATATATATATATAATACAAATAAGAAAATGGAGAAACAAATTCATTTCGTTCATCATCTTACGGATATTACAATTTTACATTATTTATTAATTATACAAGTGAGAACATCAAAAGCAAACACACATTATATAAATCAACAGGTAATATAATAATAAAAATAATACAAATACATATTTTAAAAGTCATATCATAAATTATTGAAATTCATAAACTACTTCTTACAGCTGTTTCAGACCATAGGCGGAAGGTGTTATACAGTGGGACTGAATCCAGAACCATGTGGCCGACGTGCAAGCTTCTGACAACACATCCGCACCTATATAATTTTATATACTCTTTAAAACTATATATTATTTTATACTTACTTTAGCTTCTTCATTTACTCTTTTTATCCTTTCCTGTTATTTTGTTAACATTAAGGATTGTCAACTCCTTGAAATTCTATCCAACACCTTAGTTGATATGAAACAACATACCTTTATTTTTACTGATAAAACCAAGAAGGGCTTTTATATATTTTATACAAAGAGAAAATTTTGTATGTATACTTAGATTTGAACCGTTGCTAGCAGGCATGTTCGTCTGGTGCTCTGATGACCTAGCTTTCCCTATTTCCATTAATTTTTAATATGAATTTGCAGTGTATAATATATGGCATGCATGTAATGCAAGCATGTAAACATAAGTTTATTCCATATTGGAATTATTATATGAAGAAGGCCGCGAAACGGCCGTAATCCTAAGTATGTCCAGTGTTAGATAAATATATACACATATAAATATATATATATATATATAGATCCTGGGTCATCGAATTTCTTCATAACTTATATATATATATATATATATATATATATTATATATATATATATATATATTATATATTACATACTATATATATATACATATTTACATTACATACATGTGTATGTATGTATATATATTTACATGCATACATGTGTATGTATATATATATATATATATATATATATATAAATAAATGAAAGAATGGAGTCGAACGAAGATGTTAACAAAATTCCTTTACTCTCGACACATGTTTCGAAGACAGCATATTTTTATTCCGAAGGAATAAAGGGTGCGTTATGCAATCTTCTCAACAGGAAAGATAAGGAGCCTCTCTCAACCACAAGACGAACAAAAATTTCGATGATTGCCTACATGGTGACCACAGCGATAATGTGTGTTTTTTTTTCAAATCTGTTATAAGCATTGACGTCAAAAATGGGTAGAAGGAGGAGGTAAAAATAGGTAGGGGACAGTATGTTTGCTGTATGTTTGGAGATGTGCAGGTGTGTGCTTGTGTTAATGAGCGCGAGTGTTTGTGTGTGTGTATGTGTTTGTGTATATAACTGCATTTGTGTCTGTGTGTGTGATTGTGTGTGTGAGAGAGAGACATACGTCAAATATACGTAGTAGTAAGGGAAAAGTTGTGTCTGTGTGTTTGATTGTGTGTGTGAGAGAGAGAGAGAGAGGAACATACGTCAAAGATATGTAGTAGCAATGGAATATATAAAGGAGTAATAGGTAGGGAAGAAGAAGTGAACGTTGATTGAAAGAATGTTCGGAGGCATAGGAAAGAATTTCTTTATGGCAGTGGTGTGGACGTGAAGCTAATTGTTAAAACTACAGTGGCTATCTTTATCATTTATATGAGTGGAAAGTGTGTTTCTGCCAATGTTTACATTTGTACGATTTTTCTATGAGTGTGTTTACTAGGGGAACCTTAGCGAAAAGAATATGGAAGAGCCCAGAGTTACAAATGTTACAAAATCTTCTGCCATTATCAAAAGGAAAGGATACAGACAATATGAACCAATCCAACTTGAAAGTTATATTGTTGTCTTTAAGACGCCAAACTAATTTACTTAGCCCTGTACTGTGCCGTTTTTTCCTATCTCTGAATGTCGAATAGTGATTGGAAATTCTCTTGGATAACTGAGAAGTGGTCGCACCTATATAGAAGAAGACATCGGACAGTTTTTGCTAGCAAAAACTGTCCGATGAACGGCAACGGGAAACTCAGAGTAACAGGTTTTGTTGAATTTTCTGCTGCTTTAAATAAAGTATATATATACATATATATATATATTACATACATACATATGTATGTATATATATATATATATTATATATATATATATATATATATGTATCGACCGGTCTGCGTGTTGTGTTCTTGAGCAAGACACTTTATTTCATGTTGCTCCAGTTCACTCAGCTGTAGAAATGAGTTGCGACGTCACAGGTGCTAAGCTGTATCGGCCCTTGCCTTTCCCTTGGACAACATCGGTGACGTGGAGAGGGGAGGCCGGTATGCATGGGCGACTGCTGGTCTTCCATAAAAAAAAACAACCTTGCCCAGACTTGTGCCTCAGAGGGCAATTCTCTAGGTGCAAACCCATGGTCAGTGTCTGACCGAAGGGGGTCACTAACTAACATATATATATTTATACACAGAGACACACACACACGTGTTTATGTGCATACGTATGTATGTATGTATGTATTAGGTATGACGGCATTAGAATTCCATACAAATGAAACGCATAATACTTTGAAAGTGTTGGCGGTTCTGTCCAACGGCCGTGTAAGCGGTGACAAGTTGTAGAACGTAAACAGCATCCTTCCCGTTTTAAACGTAAACATATTTCAAATCTTCAGTTCACCTTACAAAATTTACTCACAATAACATACGAATGAAAACAGTTACATCCGCACCAAAACAAAACAAATAGACAAAGAAAGGTAAATTGAAGAAGACATTTGTTTCATTTTGAAAGTGTTTTATTGAAGTCATTTAAATATATATACTGTGTGTGTTTTACTGATGACTCGAGAAAAGGAGAATACGTCACTTTTCAAGTCATGACCTCTATGATTTCATCAAAGTAATATATTTATGTAAATAAGCAAATGCATACATACATATATATACAAACACAGATAACATTCACACATATATTATTGATATCCCGTTTTAAATGCGAGTACAAAGATTTTCAGCAGCAGTATTTTTATCGGGGGAAGTCATTTTAAGAGTTGAATTTTAAATAACACACTATATCTGAAAGTCAGGCGAAAAGAATCTCCCCAGAGGTGAATAAGAATGGTGGATATCGATATTTTGCTGTTATTTCTGCTCATCAGCATTACATACTCGTTTCACCCTGAAATGAATTCAAATCTCCCTGCTGATCTGCAACAACACTGCACAAATAAAACAAAATTAGATTATGAATTATTAGCAGCTAAAATAATGTAAACATCATTGATATCACATACTTAATCTATGATTAGTATTTAAACGGTTTTCGGCTGCTGTATTTCGTATCATGTTGCGACATGTGTAGAAAATATGCAATATATTAAACATGTATCACACTTTGTGAGATAATGCATACATCACCTGTCTAGCCACGTGTATAAAATGCATACGTGTGTAAACGAGATTGTAGAATTCATATACTATACAATATAAAACGTAATTAGCCATGTTTGTCGGATGTATACACTACATTTACAAGCAAGAATATAAAACATATACAACTCGAATTTAGGTCAACATGTGAGAACCTCGGTGATTTTCAGAATCCGTGCTTTGAACAAATACTCGTTATATATTTGGCTCTCTCTTGGTTTCATTTTGGTTACGTCCATTGATGTCCTGCAATTTTGACTTCCATCTTCTTCCGACGTCTATGAAATGAGTTACCATACAGATTTACCGGAGGTCGATAGCTATCTAATAGATCTATTAAAAGCAATGCCCCAATATTGGCCACGATCCAATGGTTGATACCAGTTAAACGAATAAAGAAGTACATTTAAAACAGAAAATAAAAACGGTGAAAACACAACGTAAGGAAGTTGAATTGACAGTCATGTTGTGTAGTTCTCGTTATCAGTCTGATTTTCACAAATTTACTCTTTCTTCTATAACTCTATACAATACAATACGTAATCAAAATTTATCACAGTGTAATGGAAGCAAAAGAAGATTGGCGTTTTATTGGTTTCTTAGAACATTAACGACTTTCCTTTGCATGGTGTCCATGGATGGGGTTCATTTTATTGGATAATTGGTGCATGAGTTTATTCCTGTGTGTTTTGCGTATAGCGTCGCATTGTAGGATTCATATATCGCTTCATTTTAATCAGTGACATCTGTCCATCGTTCTTTTTTACATACATACATACATACATACATACATGCATATATACATACGTACATACATACATACATACATACATATATACATACATATATACATACGTACATACATGCGTACATACATACATATATACATACATACATATATACATATATACATACATACATACATACATATATACATACGTACATACATGCGTACATACATACATACATACATATATACATACATATATACATACATATATACATACGTACATACATACATACGTACGTACATACATACATACATATATACATACATACATATATACATACGTACATACATACATACATACGTACATACATACATACATACATACATACATACATACATACACATATACATATATACATGCATACATATATACATACGTACATACATACATACATACATACATACATACATACATACATACATACACTTGGTATTTTTAAGTAAATACCTTTTATTACTTCCTTGTTGTTGTCGTGGTCATCAGTTTTTCGTTCTGTTTTGGTTTTGTTATTCATTTATGCAGTGACATTAAGAGACGGTCCTCCTTTACAGCGTTAACTTTTTGAGAGACCACCGCCTCTGAGTGAGTTTATTCTTGTGTGTTTTAGGGTATAGCATTGCATTGTAGTATACGTACATCCTTTCAATATAATCGTCATTATCTCTTCA
>NC_043002.1:87484876-87499876 GCF_006345805.1 Octopus sinensis | reverse complement strand
CAATTGCAGCGTGGAAGGTGTTTATAAGTCATTTAAGAAACACACAAAAACAATTTGCCAAAATATTTTCGTCGCTTTGAGACCGCGACGAAAATATTTTGACAAATTAAATTTAAATGTTGAAGTGAATCTAACGGTTTTTTGTGTTTCTTAAATGACTTATAAACACCTTCCATATTTAATAAAAATATATATCATTTACCAAAGTTTTAACATCATCTCCTTCGAAATAATCATTTGCGAAGATTTACACTGGTCCCAGCGTTCCTGCCGTTCTTGGAAATCAGTCTGGAAGTCGTTTTCCGTAAGCGAGTCGGGGATCTTCTGCGACTCGCTCTTGATCTCGACAACATTGTTAAAACGGCAACCTTTGAGCTGCATTTTCATCTTAGGGAAGAGATGGAAATCAGTAGGTGCTAAATCTGGTGAATATGGCTGGTGCGGAAGCGACAACATGTCTTTAGCGACAAATTCACAAGTGAAGAGAGCTTGGTGACAGGGTGCTTTGTCGTCGAAAAAAATCCAATTCTTAGTGCGCCAGAGATCCGGACGCTATCGCCGAATGTTCTTCAAACGCTTCAAAACTTCGCAGTGGGACTCTCGATTGGCAGTCTGGCCCTGGTAGACGAATTCTCGATGCACAATACCACATTTTCCGGGTAACACACGTGTCCAGTCTTCCAGATCGCTCATCCTCTTCCAGGGACCTTCTTTCGTTTTTGAAGCACCCTTGCCATTCAAAACATTGTATACGACCTATTGCCTCGTCGCCGCAAGTTTGCCAAAGCATGTTCGACGTCTTTGTAGCAGACTTCAAATCTTTAACACAAAAGGATCTTTTCGATTTGAACGGCAGTTTTTAACATAATTTCTAGGTAACTAAACACTTTTAAACTTCGTATACTGGTAGAATGTGTTTATAAAACATCTTTTTCTCTTGGCTTTATTGAGAAAATTCTATAGTTTGTAAGATATTTGTTGTTTTTTTCTTCAATTTCTGCAATTTCAACCAATCACTGACGTCCATTGAGGTAAACAACATTCTGTGCCGTATGAATATGTCCCTCGTTTAAGAAACAGATTATGTTTATATACATTTGTGAAGTAAAAAGATACCCTTCCCCCACCCCTAACGCTAACCCTAACCCTAACCCTAACTAACTCTAACTAACCCTAACTAACCCTAGCCCTAAAACAGATTGAAATGCAATAGATCGATACTAGGGTCATAATTATGGGTGACAATTTCATATGATACCGCTAGAAAAAACTGCCGTTCAAACCGAAAAGATCCACACAAAATTTCGCGGTGGGACTTTGTTCCAACTTCCTGTCCATCACAAAAATCACAGACTACAGTATATGCGTCATCACAAAATTAGAAACTTTACAACCGGCGAAGTAAACAGAACAATATCACTCGGCTCACAGTAATGAAGATCCCTGCTATCTCTCACTACACACGCAGCCATATGCTGTCATCTGTTTTCGCGCTACAGAACTAGTTCGGGAACTTTTAGATACCACCTCGTATATAAATGTTTGTTTTGTTTTGTTTGTTGTATTTGTTTATGCTTTTTTAAAACCTGCAAAAACAAGCTACAAATTAAAAACACAAATGAGAATTTCAAAGTGAAACACAATGAAAAGTGTTTAAAGAATGCTCTTCAATAATTAACATCAAATGAAAATCAACACGAAAGTTTTGGGGGAAAAAATTATATTTATAAGTAGATAAGAAATTTACTTTGCATATATATTTTTCGGAACTAACGTAACTTTTACACACTCAATGAGCACTCAGTGAATTCTTTAACCAAAACACAAAATGCATAAATACAAAAGACTACTGTTGTAAAGAAAATGGAACAAAGGACTTACAGTCATATAGTTGAAATTTCAAACAAAAGCAATTGGTCATATTCTTTTAAAATATTGTTGGAAACAAATAGAAAAACAAATATATACCAGTCACAATCTATCATTTATTCAACTTGACGTACCTAAATGTCGATTTACATTCTCTGTAAACAAACGAATGCAATTTTTTTTCTCCATCTATTGCGTGGAGTGTGTTTAGGTAAATTGGTGAATTTATATAGTGAAAGTGCGTGGTCAAATGGCTAGAATGATTGGTTTATGATCATAATGTAGAGGAATCAGTTTTTGGATCGAGCTGCATGTTCTGTCTTTGAGCAAGGCACTTCATTTTAGGTTGCTGCAATCTGCTCAGTTGTAACGAGATTCAGCTGGGTTATGACAAGACCGATTCTGTCTCAAATATTCCACTGAATCAAAGCTGAAGTTGAAGGAACCGACGTGGGATTTATATTTGTTCACGACTACACAGGTATCTAAAACAAATTAGCGAAAGTACGAGGTATATTACAAAGTCATACACGCCACAGATTGATGGCTGCTTGTACTGTACCGTACATTCATTTACGACTTTATGTATTTATACTTGACTTGCTGAGTTCTTCCGATGGTTTAGTTAATATAAAGTCGAACTTTCATCGAGGTGATCTATTGTTCCTACATTTCATTTCATCGACAAATCGTCCTATGCGATCGTGACGAGCAAGTATCACGGGATAAAAATTTAGGTTTCGATAATTTATAGGCAGTTCTGTAAGTAGTTGAGTTCTGCCAATATTGATGAACCATGGAACAACCGTTTAGGTAACGATCATGTAGTGTAGGGTAAGGTAGACGTATCTTCATCAACGATAAATAGTATGTGATTTTAAAGGGCGTTACATAGTTAGGGAATGCCGCCTGTCAAGTGCAGGTCTTCAAGGTTTAAGGACTATTTATGCATAGTCACTCAAATACCCAAATACACAAACAAACACACACACCATACACACACATGCACACACACACACACACACACATTCACACACAAGTACACACATACACACACATGTATATATGTCTATATCTACATCAATATATCAATGTATGTACGTATAACAGAGATAAACTGATAGACAAACAGTTAGATAGATAGATAGATAGATAGATAGATAGATAGATAGATAGATAGATAGATGGATGGATAGATAGATAGATAGATAGATAGATAGATAGATAGATAGATAGATAGATAGATAGATATTAGATAGATAGATAGATAGATAGATAGATAGATAGATAGACAGACAGATAGACTGGCAAGCAGACAGATAGATAGATAGATAGATAGATAGATAGATAGATAGATAGATAGATAGATAGATAGATAGATAGATAGATAGATAGACAGATAGATAGATAAGTTTCTTTATTAGCCACACAGGGTTGCACACAGACGGGACAGATTAGAAAGTAGAGCTTTTCTTTTTGGGGGAGGGAAAAAAATAAAAAGGTGGGATAGGTTTCGATCAAAAGGGATCGTAAAAGGGAAAGAAGAAAGAAAAAAAGAAAAGAAACAAAAGAAGAAAAAAACGATCAATAGGGATCGTGTATCACAGTGTCATGATGTAAGGTGTAAAGAGGGAAGCAGATAAGGTTTATCCGTGGGAAGAAAAGCCTACGGAAAAGACCACGGTAATCTCGGTCAATATTCCAGTTTGAAGGAAGGAAGCGTGACAATATTGACGATAGACTCGGCTGATAAACCGACTCGTCCCACACGTGACAGCAGTTGTTCGACATAAGCCCACAGGTCGGAAATTGTTGGACACTGCACGAGTGCGAGCTGAACGGTTTAGTCGCTCTGACCGCATCTCGAGCAGGTCGGCCCCGTGTTTCTCGAGCCGTGTCTGTAGAGCTTATCCCGAACGAGTAGCGCTTCTCGGTAGCACTGCCAGGCCAGGGATCTCTGGAAGTTGTCCATGGGGCCTGGCCCGAAAGTCGTCCTGAACATGCGGGTCAGGTATTCCTCGTCGACGTCCAGGTTCGCCCCGAGCTCGTCGTCGTACCTCCCCTCCACTAATCCCCTACAGAATGTTTGGGTTGTGTTGAAGTCACTCAAGGTCGAGCCGGGACGGCATAATTGCTTGAGAGCAACGCGACACTCGCGATGTCATTCGCCCTTTTTCAGCCTCTTTTTGATCCACGACTGCAGTTCGATAGATAGGCGAGCGAGCTGCCAGAAACGTTAGCACGCCGGGCGAAATGCTCAGCAGTATTTCGTCTGTAGCTACGTTCTAAGTTCAAATTCAGCCGAGGTCGACTTTGCCTGTCATCCTTTCGGGGTCGATTAAATAAGTACCAGTTACGCACTGGGGTCGATATAATCGACTTAATCCGGTTGTCTGTCCTTGTTTGCCCTCTCTGTGTTTAGCCCCTTGTGGGTAGTAAAGAAATAGATAGATAGATAGATAGATAGATAGATAGATAGATAGACAAACAGACAGGTAGATAGATAACTATACTTGACGTATTGAATTGTTTTTGCTTGTACATGTAAATGCAGACGTACTTCTATCTCTCTCATCTCTCAGAATATGTGTGTGTGTGTGTGTGTATGTTTGTGAGTGTACTTATACATAGTTCAAGGATATCTTTATAAATATAAAAACAGTGAATATTAACAATAAATTTGATGTACTATTAGTGTAGAGTAAGATGTATTTGATAATAAGTCGAGCTTCTAAGCCTCTCCAGCAGCTGGTCTCTGACGAGAGTAACGTACGTCACTTTCACAATGACGGTGGAATAATCAACACTTGGACTTTTAAATCTCTCTCGTATCTTATCCTTTCCTTTTCATTTCCTGTTCTGTTCTTTTCTCTCTCTCTCTCTCTCTCTCTCTCTCTCTCTCTTTCCTGTTCTGTTCTTTTCTTTCTATCTCTCTCTATTTCTTTCTCTCTCTTTCTCTCCTCCCCCCTCTCTCTCTCTCATACATTCTCTCTTTCCGCTACAAGAATTTAATCCGAAGCGTTAAAACTTTTCTATTACTCTGAGTGCTAAACAAATAAAACCAACAACGACGATGACGTCGACAACAAGAACAACAACAAAAACAACAAAAACAACAACAACAATAATAATAATAGTAATAATAATAATAATAATAATAATAATAATAATAATAATAATAATAACTAACGTTAACCTTGACCAGCTGAATGTCATAAAAGAGTTAGCCCCAGCGGAGAGCTACAAGTACCTAGGGGTAATTGAAGGGGACGGAATAAGGCATTCAGTGATGAAGGAAAGGATCAGGAGAGAATGTTATCGCAGAGTAAGAGCAATACTCAAGACAGAGCTGAATGCGAGAAAGAGGATCGAAGCGATCAATGCTTTAGCCATACCAGTCGTGATTTACAGTTTCAATATCGTTAACTGGTCAATTACTGAAATATGTAATCTTGACAGAAAAATACGAAAACTGTTGACAATGCATAGAATGCACCACCTTAACGCTGATATAGAACGACTTTATCTGCCAAGAAAAGAGTGAGGCCGTGGACTTTTACAACTAGCAATAACAATGAAGATCGCTACAATTGGCCTAGACACCTACCTGAAAAACTCTCAGGACTGGATGTTAAAACTTGTCTCAAAACATGAAAACAAGAAAGCATCATACTCAGTACAAAACAGGCAAAGGAATATTTAAGTGAATTCCGAATACAACCAATTTCGGAATTAGACGTACAAGAACCAAGCACAGAAAAAGCTAAGCGCATGAAAACCCCTGCTAAAACTGTTGCCTTAGATATTCTTACTGATAAATGGCAAGAAAAGCCTCTCAATGGCAAATACCCAAAGAGAGCGAATAATGCAGATGTTGACAAAGCCCTGACCCATCAATGGCTAATGGTTTCAGGCTTAAAATCAGAAACAGAAGGGTTTATCATAGCAGCCCAAGATCAATGCCTACATACAAGGAGCTACCAGGCCAATATATTAAAGAAAGGCAGTAGCCCAACATGTCGTGTATGTCAACAACAAAATGAAACCATGGATCATGTTTTCTCCATGTGCAGTCTTCTTGTGCCTAGAGAATATCTCAACAGGCATGGTAGAACTGTACAATATATTCTCTGGGTAATTTGCAAAAACCTGGACCTACTCCATGATAAAAGCTGGTGGGAATACAAACCACCTCCAGTGCTTGAAAATTATCTTATCTCACTCCTCTGAAACTACACCATTCAAACTGGCAGAATGATAGATGCAAAGAGGCCAGAATTATATTGAAAGACTGGAGACAAAAATTATGGCTCCTCATTGATATGACTCTCCCAATGGATATGAATATATCTGTCAAGACCTACCAAAAAACTCAGCAAGTATAATGATCTTGAAATAGAAGTTGGCAAAATGTGGAACCACAAGACTAAAACAATGCCTGTTGTCATAGGCGCCCTAGGAATAATAGCAAAAGGGGCTGATTGCTACCTAGCTCAGATACCAAGAAACTCCAAAATGGCAGAAATTCCAAAGATAGGACTCAGGGGAACTGCCCATATCCTATGTAAAATACTGTCTATGTAATCGGAAATTTTAAAACAAACTCGTAATATTCTTATGTTCTCTTGAACATTCTCTAGAACAATACTATGTACAAAACCAAATATATGACACCCAAGGCATAACACCAGCATGAACTTCTAACTTGTTGTCTCTTGAGGTCTGTGGGTGAGACTTGGAGCCAACTTGTACAAACGTAAAGCAAAAGTCAAATTTGTAATAATAATAATAATAATAATAATAATAATAATAATAATAATAATAATAATTTCTTTTATGTATGTATGTATGTATGTATGTATGTATGTATGTATGTATAAATGGATATGTATACAAAATATGTGGATAGTTGTATTTAGGTGATCTTACTTGTGTGCGTGTGACTTTCTGCATACATAAATGTTTGCAGAAGCATAAGCGCTTGGACGAAAGTAAACATATATAGCAGGAGTAGGCGAATATGGTGATATATATATACGTGGTAAACGTATATATATATATGCTGTAGGCATGAATGTAATGACATAATAAATGATAGGAATAAACAAATAAGTCTATGCAACTGTGCTAGAGATTTTTCCATTATATTCAACATATAAAACTAGGAATCTAGTCTACAGGTGTAAAGTAACATCCGAGGGTAAAGAATATAGTTTTATATAGGTGCCAGCTTTCTTTCTTTCAAAAGGAAACTGGCATGTCATTTAAATTACTTTTAGAGATAGGGGAAAATAAATAATACAAGCTTAAGTAAACTAATTTGATCAATTAAAGACAAAAACAGTAATAGATATTCTATCGACTGGAAACTCATTAGTACTGCTAAACCTTATCGCATAAGGAGAAATAGATGCGACCTCTGCGTAGAGGAGCTTTACCAAATGTTTACAATAAAATACACATTAATCAATACAAGACAAGAACAAGCTCTGACATGTTTACAAACACGCCGATGGACTTTCAAAATAATATAAATGATTCTAGATAGCTAATGCTCCAGTAAAATTTAAGCTAAATATAAATATAAGTAATAGTAGGCAAATAAAAATATGTGATAAAAGTATTAATAAACATCACCAAAACAACGAACACAAGTAATGGAACAACCTAACCAAAAAAATCAATATATAAAACGAAAAACATCTCAAAAGGAACACTACACCCGGAATCAAAAATAATGCACACTGCTATTAAGATGGTCAAAGAATTTTACAAAAACAAGAATCTCGACCTTAACCTATTTTAAGACCAAGCCCAAACTTCGGACAACGGCTGGGGCTAAATCAAGGTCAGCAACACATACCTGTAAATAACAACGCCCTAACCTCCTACAGAAAACTGACTAACAAACCTTTATTTCAATCAGTTCACTTCGAGGAAGACCAAATGGAAGGATCCTGATGAAGCTGCACCGACAATATTGCAAGCTAGCATCTGCAACAGCGAATAGTCGCTGCAGTGGAAACACGTGTGGGTCATTATAATATGCCGTATATAACTCTAAAATTAATGTTGTGGATGTACACGTCTCCATACTCTTAGTTTCTATTATTATTATTATTCAGTAGTTTTATTTTTATAGCGTGCTTTCACTTCACTACCGAGCGCAGCTCTGTGTGCCTTGGGTATGTGCTGTGATTTGTTGTGATGCTCTGATGGTTATTGTATGGAAAGTGTTCTGCGTATTATTATTATTATTATTATTATTATTATTATTATTATATTATTATTATTATTATCATTATTATTATTATTATTATTGTTATTATTATTATTAATAAATATATATATATATTATATATATATATATATATATATATAGCACGAAATTTTGTTAGTGTACAGGTCGCGGTCTCAAAGCGATGAAAATATTTTGGGAAATTAAATTTATATGTTGAAGTGAATATACATGCATATACGTATATATAAAATACATATATATATGTATATGTGTATATGTATGCATGTATGTATGTACAGTAGTTTACAATATACTCAGATGTTGTATATCGCTTCTGTTATCTTTTCCTGTTTTAAATGTTGCAATCTCATGCAACGTAGAGCATGCCAACACAGTTTTATCAAATTTGTGCATTCTTTACTACATGTGTGTGTGTGTGTGGGGGGGGGGGTGCATGTATTTGCCTCTACTATAATTTAATACATTCAATAATCTAATATATATATATATATAATCCGTTCTGTCTGCCTGTCTATTTGTGCGCTTATAACTCGAGTGTTGTTCATCTGATCGCGCTGAAATTTTAAATATGGATATATGAGAGCGTGGAGCGTTCCGTAATCTAAAATGATTTTCAAAATTGTTAGTTTCAAAATGAAGTCGCTATTTTTGTAATATTTTTCTCCTGCTTGTTCCGCCATTAAAATCAACGTGTTTGTTCAGAGAGCCAGCACATACCATTTCGCTAGCAACAAGGGAAGTACAGGATGAGTCAGCCAAAACCGCCGCTATGCTGTCTCTCTTCTTTCCTCTCTCTGTCTCTCTTATGATGTCCGATTCCACTTGAAGTTGTATATATGCTGTGTTGAGATTCGTTATCAATCAATTATCCTTTTTGAGAAGAAACAGTCTAAAGTAATCACCGCATACAATCACCAAACATATCCACTACGTAACACCGTCCAAGTTTGGGGTAAATAATCCTAATCCTTAGTTACAGTTTCTCATTAAAACTACATAATAGGCAGAATGGTCGGATTAAGACAGTAGGATGTTTTGATGGAGATTTCGCTGTTATTTCTACCAGGTCTAGCTACCATGTAGAGGTCTCCCTCATTGGCTCATACATACATATATACATACATATATACATAAAATCGAAATAAAATACTTAAGGCAACAGTCGTCAAATACAAAAGCCAAGGTCCATGCAGTATTATAGGCCAAATAAATTTCCAGCTTCTTGCCTAATGCGAGCCCAGAGTAATCACTTATCTCTTACACTATTTCAGTATTACGTCTCTATTGTAATGTGTGATAATACTTTCTGTTTGAGAGAAGTCTGTCATACATATATATTCCTTATGCATTCCAATACGGAGTTACAGATTTTGACGTATGGGGTATCAAAATATTCAGTGCTATTTCGGCTAGAAATTAAATTTAATTTGCATTCATATATTTGCATTTCAAAAATTTAACATTATAATCTTTTCCATGAATCAACTATCGCAAACATTTTATACGATGACGTCACATTTTCTATGCGTGTTTACGTTAAAAGACATCAATCATCACGACACACACCTTCACTCATTCACTCTATCTCTCTTTTTCACCCTCACACACACACACGTCCGCACAAACATACACGCGTCCGTTTCGTATAGACGTACATATATCTTTCACTTTCTTTTTCTATCCTCTTCGCTTTCTCTTCTTTCAATTTCTGCTCCCTTCAAATAAATTTTTACGGAATGAGCGGGGGAAACACAGAAAAGACATAATATCTCCATATACAAGTATAAACCAAGGAGGATTGTAGAAAACCGAAGGCAAGAGTATGAAGAGAGATGAGATTTTCTCAAGAACAGGAAATGCTTGTTGCAGCACTTAATGCTGGAACATTAAATCAATGTTTTAATGATTAGACAGAGGTCCAGTAGAATAGCTCTCAGAAACAGACTACGTACAAAATCGTACTTCACAACTCTTGAAGCTGTTTTCAGATATGATCCATCCGATTCTTATAAAAATGATAACTCTGACCAAATTGGTGTGCTAAACACAAATTGTCGTTTTTGTAGAGCTTTAAAATTTTGAAATGAAACAAATGGTATGTGCTGCTCAGGCAGTCAGGTAACATTGCCAGCATTACTAGCTCCTTCTCAGCCTCTTATGGATCTTCTAGAAGGTATTTCCATACTGTCAAAGGATTTTCTGAACAATATCAGGCTATACAAATCTGCATTTCAAATGACATCGTTTGGTGCATCTAAGAAGAAAGATAAACATGAATTTATGCCGACGTCAAAGTTCAAGGGCAAGTCTATTACCTCATTGGTTCCCTGTTACCCACAAATGAACAACCACAGTTCCTCCAAATTTACTTTATGAGTAATGTAAGACAACAAACCCGAAGGAGGTGTTAAAATTTCAGATGATGAGTCGTGTTAGACACAGCGCTGACTGCTGCAAAAGAGTGTATATCCGCTGACATCTTTTCGGTGCGTTCAAATATCACATAACACCCCATCTCTAATTTTCCATGACAGGTTAGTGCCTGAAATACTCAAAACGAACGCATAGTATGTTGCTTAGCCGAGTTAGCCCAGCATTTACTCGACAAATGTTTTGTTGTCTATGCTGCGCTTTCCCATATCACCTGTTTCAACATAACTGTAATATATTATATACAAACTATGCCATTTTAATCCCGAGCAACGCCCGATATCTCTGCTAGTAAATGTATATGAAACAAACATATTGATATATTTATTTGTGTATGAGTGTCTAAGTATGTGCGTGCCTGTGTGTCAGTGTGCATGCGTTTTAAAATTTAGACTGTTTTATTTTGTCTCGGCTACATTCGAGAAACAACGTTAAAGAAACATATATCATACTTTATGATATTCTCAAATTTACGTGATATATGTAATATATATATATATATATATATATATATACAAAAGTATTAAGGAATGACCCTGACAGGTCGTTCAACTCACTTGAAAAGAGCAGCCAAACTCAAACCGCAAAAATAGTAGTAATTCTGAAAACTAAAGGAGAAATAAAAACGTTTATCCCTTTCAACTTAGTACCCTGCAAGGTTTCAACAATTTTTACGCAATCGAATTCAATTAAATTAAATTAAATCCGTTTACGATTGGCTTGTTTCATCAGCAAAGTCGCCAAAGAAAAGGAGAACATATACACACGAGGCGGCACCATCGAAGCCTCGAGTTTATATATCCTAATTTTTCGAAATCCATCGTAACCGCGCCAACTACTCAGCAGCAAATATAAACTCCTGATACAATTTCAGAATTAGTCAAAGAATCATTAATTAATCATTATAAGGGTAGCAAAAAAATTCAAGAAAAATTCAAGAAAAATTTTCTGCAACCAGCGGTCAAGTGAGAAAATAGAAATAGTCACAGACTATATAATATATTCAACAAAAGTATTAAGGAATGACCCTGACAGGTCGTTCAACTCACTTGAAAAGAGCAGCCAAACTCAAACCGCAATAATAGTAGTAATTCTGAAAACTAAAGGAGAAATAAAAACATTTATCCCATATATATATATATATATATATATATATATACAACAATTGAGGGTAAAATTAATTAATTAATCAATTTCACCAAGTGTTCAGTATGTAAAAGGACCATTTAAGGCGAATTCAAAATATTACATTATATAATTAGGGCTTAGTAAAATAAATTACTTTGCTATTTCTACTAAGTTCAGTATGTGGCAAAGTTATATATATATATATATATATATATATATTTAAGACTCCCTTCGGTCATGAGTGACCATGGGTTTGCACCTAGAGAGTTACCCTCTGAGGCACAAGTCTGGGCAAGGTTGTTTTATGGAAGACCAGTAGTCGCCCATGCATACCGGCCACCCCTCTCCACGCCACCAGTGTTATCCAAGGGAAAGACAAAGGTCGATACAGCTTGGCACCTGTGACGTCGCAACTCATTTCTACAGCTGAGTGAACTGGAGCAACGTGAAATAAAGTGTCTTGCTCAAGAACACAACACGCAGCCCGGTCCGGGATTGGAGCTCACAACCTCACGATCGTAAGCTCGACGCTCTAACCACTAAGCCATGCACCATATATGGAGGTGCAATGGCCTAGTGGTTAGGGCAGCGGACTCACGGTTGTAGGATCGCGGTTTCGATTCCCAGACCGGGCGTTGTGAGTGTTTATTGAGCGAAAACACCTAAAGCTCCACGATGCTCCGGCAGAGGGTGGCGATCCCTGCTGTACTCTTTCACCACAACTTTCTCTCACTCTTTCTTCTGTTGGCCTGCTCGCTTAGCCAGCGGGATGGCGTCACTTGAAGGCTAAAACAATGCAAAGCGCATTGTGACCAGCGATGTGTAGCAACATCTGATAGCCTGGTCGGTCACGGTGATCACGGTGATATATATATATATATATATATATATATATATAATATATATATATATATATATATATATATATATATATATATATATACAAAGAGAGGGAGAGAGAGAGAGAGAACGTAATTAGAGAATCATCTAGGAGTACGAAAATAAGTTTCTTCGATGTTGTGTGTGAGTGTGTGTGTGTATGTGTGTGTGATACACAGACACCTTAATTTCCCACTGCACACCGGATGCTGCAGTTCCTATTTGCATCGGACAGGCCTCTGTATCCTATACATGACTCAAAAAGAAATTGTCTAAACAATTGTCTCAGCGTCCAAACGAACGTTCTTACTGTTTTTCTGTTTTACTTACTGCGTTTGCAGAAAGGATCCCCATGTCTATTGCAAAACCTCCTTTAGCCCCTGAAGTCGATACCATTGATGATTTTATTAAACCATTGTAAGTCAATAAAATGGTAAGATGATTAGTGAGAGGATACCAGAAGGGAAACTCACTGAAGAAAGGACTGGGCGTACTGCTTAATATGGAACTTTGTGGGATTAAACGGAGGGATACGATGAGGACAGCCTTGTATAAAATGAGTGCCTGATTAAAGTCCCATTAGCCGAATTAGGTTCAAAGAACAGAGGCTTATTATAGTGACGATAGAAATGGCAGAGAAAGAAAGCAATACATTTACTTAGAAGTCTGTGTTACCGCTCTTCTGTACAGGAAATTACATAGAGCCGACACACTAAACATGGGAAATCTTTAAGATCATCTATCACTTGGTGAAATATTATCATACACAAGGTGGTGAGCTGGCAGAAACGTTTGCGCCCCGGGCGAAATGCTTAACGGTATTTCGTCTGCCGCTACGTTCTGAGTTCAAATTCCGCCGAGGTCGACTTTGCCTTTCATCCTTTCGGGGTCGATAAATTAAGTACCAGTTACGCATTGGAGTCGATATAATCGACTTAATCCGTTTGTCTGTCCTTGTTTGTCCCCTCTGTATTTAGCCCCTTGTGGGTAGTAAAGAAATAGGTATTTCGTCTGTCGTTACGTTCTAAGTTCAAATTCTACCGAGGTCGACTTTGCCTTTCATCCTTTCGGGGTCGATAAATTAAGTACCAGTTACGCACTGGGGTCGATGTCATCGACTTAATCTTCTTGTCTGTCGTTTGTTGGTCCCCTCTATGTTTAGCCCCTTGTGGGCAATAAAGAAATAAATATTATTATACACATAGAAATCCTCTTTTGAACTAACACCAGCAGTTATTGAGCTGAGATGGCTTGGACATACAGTGTGCATTCCCGATTGGTCTTCAAAATGGTCATGAGCTAGACATTGAATCGCTTCTTTGGTCCTGAACGGCCAGGCGTTGATCGTAGTTTAGCTTGTTGTAGAATTGTCTGCAGGGGTAAAACCATCAGCTTTACAAGTGTGGAAGACATCGCTATCGACCGTTCTCACTGAGAAATGAGGATTGCTGATGTATAGAAGAGAAACGCATTCTGAACTGCCAGAAACTAAGACACATGCACAAACGGATACGCCTGAAAACCCAACGGAATATTTATTTTTGTACGGAAGTCTGATTGGCCAAAACGAAAGTGAAACAGAGATTAATGATCGGATAACGTTGACAGTTGTATGCAAATAAGTAATGTGTGGGGTTCTCTCTCACCCTCTCCCTCTCTCTCTCTCTTTCTCTCTCTTTCTCTGTCCTTCCATTTGTGTGAGTACGTGTGGGTGTGGAGATATGTATGTATCCATCATTGTCAGTATTTGTGTGTGTGAGTGTTTATGTGCGTGTGTGTTTGCTAGTGTGGGCGAGTACCTTTTCATATAAATGTTGTGGTTTGTAGACTTCTTAGACGATGACGTTGGTGGTATTAACGATTGCGATGACGACAAGGATAGTGACAGAGTACAGGAGGAGGAGGAGGAGGAGGAGAAAGAAGGAAGAAAGAAGTTAAGAAAGAGAGGAGGATGAAAAGCGGCGAATGAAAAGGCGGATAAAGTGGAGGACGAGGAGGAGAACAGCAAAGACGGAGAGAAAGGTGAGGACGCCGTCGACGATGCTGGTTTTGATGATGATAACGATGATGATGATGATGATGATGATGATGATGATGATGATGCCCAAATGGATACAATTACTACAAAAAGAAATAACTTATAAATTATTTCTTTTTTGTTATTGTTATTCTAATATGTGAAAATGTGTTAAAGAAAGCAAAACTCATGCATCAAATCATTGCGTTGTCTTCTGTTGTTGTCGTCATTGTTGTTGCTGTTGTTGTCGTTATTGTTTGTTGTTGCTGTTGTTGTCGTTGTTGTTGCTGTTGTTGTCGTTGCCGCTGCTCTTGTTACTGCTGTTGATGGTTTCCAGACACTAAGCGAAATGCCATTATAAATCACATTTTCCCATTTTATGCATTTTCCATCATTATCTCTTACAAAATACAGG
>NC_043002.1:87459876-87482376 GCF_006345805.1 Octopus sinensis | reverse complement strand
CTAACTTAAAAGCACCACCTAGCGAAGTCTTTCAATTCATGATTTGGACACCGAGCCCATTCCAACAGAGAGTTATTGTTTGCGGAGACATATCCGGGTGTGGGTGGTTTGTCTGGGACTGTTTGAAGGAATTTGTCCAAAGACTTCTTGAATTTTGTGTGGTTAGTTTCTGTTTTGACGTGTCCTGATGTAATGTTGAAGAGAGCGGGTCCAATTGAGGTAAAATAATTGTGCCGTATTGTAGTTATGTGATGCGATTTAGATTTTTGTTGTGGACGGATGGCACGTGGTCCAAGCCTTGGATGTATTTTGAAGGTGATGCCAACATCATTCGGACAGTGCTGATGGAATATTCTCCACATCATACAGATAATGTAGCGTTCACGGTGTCGTTGGAGTGAATACAGTTTCAGTTTCTCTAGTCTACCCCAGCAGTCAAGGCCTGACATATATATATATATATATATATATATATATATATATAATATATATAATATATATATATATATATATATATATATATATATATATATATATATATATATATATATATATATATATATAATATATATCTGTGTGTGTATGTGCATATGATGTGTATATATGCATATATACATATAGAAATGTTGAAAGGTAGATAGATAGATGTATAGAATATATATATATATATATATATACATATATAATATATATATATATATACATATATATATATATATATATATATATATATATATATATATATATATATATATATATATATATATATATACATATACATACTTTTTCTACCTTCTATCATTCTATATGTATATATGTATATATATGTGTGGAAGCGCAATGGCCCAGTGTTTAGGGCAGCGGACTCGCGGTCGTAGGATCGCGGTTTCGATTCCCAGACCGGGCGTTGTGAGTGTTTATTGAGCGAAAACACCTAAAGATCCATGAGGCTCCGGCAGGGATGGTGGTGATCCCTGCTGTACTCTTTCACCACAACTTTCTCTCACTCTTACTTCCTGTTTCTGTTGTACCTGTATTTCAAAGGGCCGGCCTTGTCACTCTCTATGTCACGCTGAATATCCCCGAGAACTACGTTAAGGGTACACGTGTCTGTGGAATGCTCAGCCACTTACACGTTAATTTCACGAGCAGGCTGTTCCGTTGATCGGATCAACCGGAACCCTCGTCGTCGTAACCGACGGAGTGCTTCCATCCATATATATGTATATATATATATACATCATATACACATATGTATATAAGTCTGTATACATATACATATATATATGTATTATATATATGCATATATATATGTATATATATATGTATATATATATATGCATATATATATGTATATATATATATGCATACATATATGTATATATATATATATATGTATATATATATATATATATATGTATATATATATTATTAATTGATAATTTAAAAAATGAACTTTTTTAAAGTGCAAAAAATATGTATGTATATATATATATATATATATGATATATATATATAATATATAATATATATATATACGACAGGATTCTTTCAGGTTTCGTTTACCAAATCCACTCAAAAGGCTTGGGGCTGCCCGAGGCTATAGAAGACACTTGCCTAAGGTGCTATGCATAGGGACAGAACCCGGAACCATGTACACGAAACTTTTTTAAGTAGACTGAAACAATTTAAACAAAAATACTGAGAAAAGAGTGATAAATTTTCATGAGCACAATTGGGTTATGTTGATTTAAAATTAATAACAATCAAATATGAGTTTTAGTTCCGTTATACATTGACTGCATGTTTCTTATGTTTAGAGACTGACAGAGTTGACACTTGTCCCGTTAAAATTATAACCTCACCAATATTAAATTACATGGAAAAATGCGAGCAAGAGAAATAATATTCTTAAGATTATAAACCTGCAAAATTACAGGAGAAGTTACTACACTTGGAAAAGTTCAGGACAACTTATGACATCTGGTAAAGAACAGAACAAGAACATTTTTACTTAAAAATATCACAGCTAAGGATAAAATTTCAAATAAAATATTTAGATTTAGAAAATATTAGCTTTTATGAAAACTAAAAATGTTATTATAAGTTATTACCTTTATTTGTTATTACTTAATACTTCTATCAAAAATAAAAAATAACTCAAAATATTTTTTGCACTTTAAAAAAGTTCATTTTTTAAATTATCAATTAATAATTAGAAATTAGAAAATAGGTTATAAAAAATAATAGTAGTAGATAATTAGTTAGTACAATAAATAGAATAATACGAAAATTAGTTATATATTACAGTAAAATCTACGCATAACAACAAATTCACATTAAAATTTGCCTAACATTTATACTATTCTACTTTGCATAAAACGTTAGCTGTATTTGTACTTCTGACTCTCAGTTTTTAAGTATTCTAGTGTGTCAAAATTTAAACAAAATGATGGTACGGTTTTTTTAATTATAATGTTACTTTGTAAATTAAAATCAAATAATTTTAATGTTCAAATTTTATCCTTAGCTGCAATATTTTAAATAAAAATTTCTGTACTTTACCAGATGTAATAAGTTTTCCCGAACTTTTCCAAATGTAATAACTCGTCCTGTAATTTATAATCTTAAGAATATTATTTCTCTTGCCCACATTTTCCCATCAAATCCAATTTATTTCCAGGGTATGCTATTATACTAATTAATATTGTCAAACGTGCCAATTAGCAGTGCCATTAATAATTTTGTTCCTTACCTCAATGACGCTGGTGACATATATTAAATGTCCCATTAAAAAACTATATTCATAAAAAAGTATAGAAGTACATTATCACCCACAAATTTGAGAAAGAGACATTCATAACTTTTCTCTTTTAAAACTTCATTGCATGAAATTGATACCATGAAATTTTTCGAATTGAGCTCTATCATTTAAGCTTAATCAAAATATAGTTTATTTTAAAATAAAAAAAGGAACTTATACTTAAATCCATCTTTTTGCCATACTTATATTTCTTTTCATAATATTTTACCTCACAATATTTTTTATACAAATTTTTGTTGCATAGGACCAAAACTATGAAATTTTCCATGCTTTCTTCTATCTTTGAAGCTAAGATAAACATAGTTTGCTTTTCAAATAAAAAAAGTTATTTAAATCTTAACTTGATTGGTATCGTTACTTGCTCTCCTATAACGTAGCTACAAATTTTGATGTAAACTTTTTTCTACTGGATCAAATCTCAATTGTCGTATACCAAACTGTAGCTAGGGACAATCCACTTCCAAAATGTTAGTGTTCAGTTTGGTTAAGAATTGGAACTGAGTTAGCGACAAACTCTGAAAGGTGCTGCGTGTGAGTAAAATGCGGCCTTAAGAATATTATTCAACTACTACCGTAGTTGAATGATAGGCGTTTGTCATAATTTAAAGCTATTAATGCAATTCGTCTTTCAAAACTCCTTCCAAATTTAATTTATTTTCGCACTGTTACACATGAAGTAAGAATAATCATGTTTTATAAAAGATTTGAATATAGATAAGGAAATATTGAACTACCTTTATAATAAGTTTCTTGGCACCAATGAGTCGATATTTTTAAAAAAAGCTGCTATTTTTATTAAACTACAAATCGGGGAACTGATGAAAGGTGTCGATTTTGACAACTGTGTTTAAAGTTACGTTGAAAAGCTGGCAAGTATTTAAGAATGCTCTTCGAATCTTCAGTGAAGTGCGAAAGTTTGAGATATATAAAAATATAGTTTAAAACGATTGATAGATTTCATCATCTTCCATGTAAGAATAATGTAAAGATGAATCTTTCCATATAATCAATTTGACTATTTTCCAAGAAACGCTAACAAGAACAGCTACTGAGCAAATTAAACGTTTACTGGCAGAGGTATACTAAAGGCTAGTTGAAAATTAGTTTGGCAGACCATTTATTTCCGATGGTATTTGAAATGTAAAATATCCATTAGAAATATTATATATATTAGATTCGTATGTTTTATTATTTCCGCTGTAAACATATTTTGGGGGATTATATCGTATCATTTTAATTTTTAATTAAACAGGAAACCGAAAGTTATTCACAGCATGAAGAACATTCAGAACAGCGTTAAAACTAAGTAGAATGAGATATATTTCCATTCAAAAGGTTTCCAAAGTGCAGACCGGTGCTCGGTGTGCTATTATTAGCCTATGTTTTATAGTTAAGGTGGCGAGCTGGCAGAATCGTTAGCACGCCGGGCTAAATGCTTAGAGGCATTTCGTTCGTCTTCACGTTCAGAGTTGAAATTCCGCTTAGGTCGACTTTGCCTTTCATCCTTTCGGAGTTGGTAAAATATGTACCAGTTGAGTACTGGGGTCGATGTAATCGACTAGTTCCTCCCCAAAATTTAAGGCTTTGTGCCTTTAGTAGAAAGAATTATTATTATTATTATTATTATTATTATTATTATTATTATTATTATTATTATTATTATTGTTATTATTATTATTATTATTATTATTATTATTATTAGGAAGAATTAAAAATTGAAAATATTGTAAATAATTTTAGATATGCTGTGTACTTGTGCCAACCTTCAGGTTTTTAGTATGTATTTGTCTACATATTGTATTAATCATTCCCGAAGCGTCGGCCCTTTTTTTTATTAAGCACCTTCACTCCGGTTCTCTCTGTTTCTATATCGTTGTATTTGGATACTTTCTCTAGTTCTTTTGGAGACCGTATTGTCGTATATTGGAACTCATTATGAGATATTTCTTTCCCTGTTGATAATAGTCAATTATATCAGATCAAAGTACTGTAATTTCCCTGTCTATGTGAATTGACACGCTCCAAGGAATAGTCGCTTGGCCATTTTTTGACAGCCTTTGTGGTAAATGTTGGAATAATCACTTCTCTGATGGATTTCTTTATTCTAGCCTAATTTCCTAAATTCAATTCCGTGAAGCTCCTAATCGTTTGGCTAAAACTTGGAGATTTGGAAAGAAAAACAGAGTGACTTAAAAATACTAGGTGTACACAGCTCAAGCGGCAAAAATTATAAAGCCATCATGTTTCATATTTTATGTATATATGCTGTTATCTAAGAGAACATCTCTTTAAAGACATGTGTTAAAAGCACAACATATTTCGGAGCACCGCAAACATCGTCTCAGCAGTGTCCCACGAGAATGTCTGATGCGCTTCGGTTGTCTTGTGTTTTGTCAATAATGTTTACTCGCTAATCATATGTCTAGATGAAATATGTTCCCTCTGATGAATCTAAAGACTCCGCCGGTTACGACGACGAGGGTCCCAGCTGATACGATCAACGGAACAGCTTGTTCGTGAAATTAACGTGCAAATGGCTGAGCATTCCACAGACACGTGTACCCTTAACGTAGTTCTCGGGGATAATCAGCGTGACACAGAGAGTGACAAGGCTGACCCTTTGAAATACAAGTACAACTCATTTTTGCCAGCTGAGTGGACTGGAGCAACGTGAAATAAAGTGTCTTGCTCAAGGACACAACGCGTCGCCGGGAATCGAACTCACAACCTTACGATCATGAGCCGAATGCCCTAACCACTGAGCCGAATGCCCTAACCACTAAGCCACGCGCCCTCACCCCTCTGATGTATAGGAAACAATGAATAATATATTCACTTGTATTGCGGGTAGCCGCTGGGCTGAATAAAGATTCGATGTACGCAATTGAAACAGCCAAACAGCATAGAATTAAAATAACCATGAATATATCATACTTGACATATATACACTGTTGACAGGTACGTTATTGCGGCGAGCTGGCAGATACATTAGCACGCCGGGCGAAATGCGTAGCCGTATTTCGTCTGCCGTTACGTTCTGGGTTCAAAATCCGCCGAGGTCGAATTTGCCTTTCATCCTTTCGGGGTCGATATGTTAAGTACCAGTTACACATTGGGGTCGATGTAATCGACTTAATGCATTTGTCTGTCCTTGTTTGTCTCCTCTATGTTTAGCCCCTTGTGGGTAGTAAAGAAATAGGCATTTCGTCTGTCTTTACATTCTGAGTTCAAATTCCGCCGAGGTCGACTTTGCCTTTCATTCTTTCGGGGTCGATAAATAAGTACCAGTTACACACTGGGGTCGATATAATCGACTTAATCCGTTTGTCTGTCCTTGTTATTCCCCCTCTATGTTTAGCCCCTTGTGGGTAGCATAGACATTCTCTGTCTTCCATTGCTTCTAATTCTTTATTTAAACCTTAGAATCATTTCCGTATTCCAAATTTTCATCCTTAGAATTTTCAGGTCTTGCAAGTTAATTATATTCCCCTTTATTCATATTTTAGCTTGTGCTATTCTGGTTTGCATTTTCTTGGTCGGTATTCCGCAGTAGACTGGGATTTCACATTGATGAGGCTTTCTTATTTATTTCATTTGTTTTGCTTGCGCTAAATTTATCTTAACGATTCATGTTATCAAATTTTGTGCTTTATGTTTGTAAAGAACATTGTTTACATTTTGATTACTTACTTTTTTTTTTACTTTTTACTTGTTTCAGTCATGTGACTGTGGCCATGCTGGAGCACCGCCTTTAGTCGAGCAAATCGCCCCAGGACTTATTCTTTGTAAGCCTAGTACTTATTCTATCGGTCTCTTTTGCCGAACCGCTAAGTTACACACCAGCATCGGTTGTCAAGCGATGTTGGGTGGGGGGGGACAAACGCAGACACACAAACATATACACCTACCCCCACACACACATATATATATAGATATACATATATACGACGGGCTTCTTTCAGTTTCCGTCTTCCAAGTCCACTCACAAGGCTTTGGTCGGCCCGAGGCTATAGTAGAAGACACTTGCCCAAGGTGCCACGCAATGGGACTGAACCCGGAACCATGTAGTTGGTAAACAAGCTACTTACCACACAGCCACTCCTGTTCATCATTGTTTAGTTATGTTTTATTTCTTTTAGGTGCTCTATGGCTATATCTAAAAGATTTTTTTTCTTTTCTTTTGAGAATGTATCTAGCTACTCTTAGTCTTATAAATTCTAAAGTTATTTATGTTAGATATACATTTTCCAGATATTATAGGCACATGTTATAGTTTGGGTTTAGATTTTAGAACGTAACTGCAGAATGAGCATATAATGTAGAAAGATATTCTTCTCATATCGATCGATTTATACGTCTTCTGTTTTATTTGCGGGACATAAAGAAAAGCGTATGGCCCTTTACTTAGATTATTATTTTTTTACCATCGAGTAACAGAATGTTAGATTCTGGCGATGCAGAGATTTCCACGCTCCAGTTTTCGTACGTTTTACGCGTCAAATCGAAAGCACGCATTTTCTTATAACCGTGGATGAAATTTAAGTTATAACTAATTTATATTGTTTGCAATTTTTATTTGGAGGCGAGGGTAAATCTACCTGGTGGCTATTTTGCCTTGTGTTCCGTTAGTGCATTTATATGTCATGGTTAGTCGACCATTAGTGCCAACATCGGTCGGAAATACATTATACATATATGAGAAAAAACGCAATGCAATCTTTGCTAACAAATTAAACTATTACCTAGTATCTTCGTCGTTTATTTTCTTCGGAGCAATGAAGTAGAGTTCTCTTTTGTTATTTACTCTCCGATATTATTTATATTATTCTGCCAGACCAGGTGATCATGTCTTCGAATGTTGCGCTTGAAACAGATCTAACGATAGAACGAATTTGAAAACATAATGAACACTTTGAGATAAAGAAGCAAGTTTGAGTGTTACCCATTTGTTTTATGATGAATATTTTATTTTTTTATTGCCCACAGAGGGATAAACATAGACGGGACAAACAAGGACAGACAAAGGGATGAAGTCGATTGCATCGACCCCAGTACGTAACTGGTACTTAATTTATTGACCCCCGAAAGGATGAAAGGCAATGTCGACCTCGGTGGAATTGGAACTCAGAACGTTACGGCAGACGAAATACCGCTAAACATTTCGCCCGGCGTGCTAACGTTTCTGCCAGTTCGCCGCCTTTGAAAGAATGTTTTATAATGAATGTTTAGATCTATAAAATTATGCATCAAAATAGAAATAGAGAATTTTATAAAGTCAAAATTATCCACGAAACCCACAAGTTATTATTGTTTTAGTAGTTATTATTCGCAGATGCGTTGTGGCCGAACGCTTCACAACCCCGAGGTTCTGGATTCGATCGTACTGTGTGGCATATTGAACAATAGTCATTTTCTAAAATCTCGAGTGTATCCTTACCTTGTTAATGAAATTAGGCGGACGAAAGCTACATAAAAGCTCTTTGGATAGAAAGAACTTGTGATTCAAATTTACAACTTCGTCACATGCACTATGTTGTACTGATTCTGCCTCACAATTATGTTAAGTGTACATGTATCTGGGAAATGCTCAGCCTCTTTCGCGTTAATTCAGGGGTAGGTGATTCAGTTGAGCTAACAACAGGATTCATTCGCGAGTGACTGGGAGCCACGCATCCATCCTGTTGCGAGCTTTCACTGCACAACTGAACAAAACATTACCTCTCAGCGATCTGGATACGCACAGATTTTTATATATTGTATTGTAATTCAGCTAAGTAATATATCTCCAGTGTCTGGTAAAGCTATTTTTATATACTGTATATGTGTTCTCCAGATACTGTTATTTTGGGTATTATCTCGGCTTTTATTCCACATTTTCTGGTTCTAAAACACACTTAAGTTGCTGGCTAAATGTTATATCGCTATTTATAAACAACATTCCGTTCTGTCGATACTGCTTTATGCTGTTGATTTCTCCCCTGCCATTGCTTTCAATTTGCTATTCTTCATTCACAAAATGTTCTTCTTCTCTCCGATTATGTTCCATTCTATTACTTCACATACCTTAACTCATGCTCTTTTTCTTTAAATCCAATACCTAATGTCAGCGTCGATGCCCATGTCCACTCTCTCCCCCTGTTTCTATTGCTATCTCAATTTCTGTTCCTGTTTCTCTCTGTCTTGCGCGCTCGGTATGTGTGTGTGTGTGTGTGTGTGTGAGTGTGTGCGCGCGCGTGGGGATCTTTTCGGTTTGAACGGCAGTTTTCAACATAATTTCTAGGTAACTAAAAAATTGTAAACTTCGTATACTGGTAGAATGTGTTTATAAAACATCTTTTTCTCTTGGCTTTATTGAGAAAATTCTATAGTTTGTGAGATATTTGTTGTTTTTTTTCTTCAATTTCTGCAATTTCAACCAATCAGTGACGTCCATTGAGGTAAAAA
The DNA here is from genome assembly GCF_006345805.1 of Octopus sinensis. Classification (NCBI taxonomy): domain Eukaryota; kingdom Metazoa; phylum Mollusca; class Cephalopoda; order Octopoda; family Octopodidae; genus Octopus; species Octopus sinensis. The sequence continues at coordinate 87,473,108 of NC_043002.1, read as the reverse complement.
AAACATTCTGTGCCGTATGAATATGTCCCTCGTTTAAGAAACAGATTGGGTTGATTTACACTTGTGAAGAAAAAAAGATACCCTTCCCCCCACCCCTAACCATAACCCTAACTAACCCTAACCCTAAAACAGATTGAAATGCAATAGATCGATTCTAGGGTCATAATTATGGGTGACAATTTCATATGACACCGCTAGAAAAAACTGCCGGTCAAACCGAAAAGATCCGCGCGTGGTAAATGCAACTCTACAATATAGTAGGTCATTGCTGTTTGTTTTTGTACTTTTTTCTACTTTCTTTTCTTGACACAACCGTTTTCTGCGTTGATAACATTTCCCTTAGTGTTTTTAGTTCCCTAATCCATTTACATTGCTCCTCCAATATTTCTAATTCTTTTGTCTAAAATTTATTTATTACCATTGTCTTCTTTCTCGTTCTCCTTTGTCACTTTCGGCTACAGTTAATCTGCTTAATCTGTTGTTGTTATTGTTAAAAAAAATTCGGACAGTCATCTGGCTCTATCACTTTTTCTCAGACACGCTTCTCTTCACTCTTGGGTCACGGACTAAGACTGGATGCCCACTACATAAAATGTTCTCGGGTGCTGAAAGGATTGGGCAATGCGGCTGTTAGAGCTCCTGTATTAACTTTCTATAAAGAACAAGTGACGGGGAAAAGCCACGATGCTTTATTAGAAACTCTGAAAGTTGACAAAGAATTAGCAGGTTTGTCTTTTCTGGAGAACTTTCGAGCTAGATACTGTAGAAAAATTCCAGAAACCTCCGCTACAGACGTGCATTTCTAGTTTCAGATGAACTTTACTGACATTGAAATACCATAGGCCGACTTTGCCAGAGATATGTGCAAGGCGACTAAAGCATCCTGTGCATATTCCTTCAGTATCCCCAGCCTTTCTAATAGATGGAATTATGCTGAACAACTAATTTTCCGTGTAGGGCAAACCCAGCTGTCATCGAATCCACCGTGATAATCATTTCACTGTCTTCTTTGACTAGGAAAGACAGGCAGTTTTTCAGTCTGGTGGCGAAAGCGAAAGAAGCTGCATGTTAGGCTGAAGGCAGACAAAAATTTTCTTATCCAACCTTCCTTTATCACCTTCGTCGAACTCTTGAAATTCCTTTTGCGGTGGAAGACGAGTATGAAGCAAAAGGTAATTAGATTAAATCTGGGTATGAGAGGTGAGCATATTTGAAGTGAGAGCGCCTATTCTTAGCGTATACCTGTATACAGGGCAATATGTCTGGGAAACAACATGTATCCACGATAGTCTCAGTAATCCTAGATATATGGAATTCCATGACTGACCATTAGTGATAGACCCCCTCTTACTGTTGTAATAATGCTGTATATACTGTGTATATATTCAGGTAATCATTGCTGTCCATCTTACCATGCAGGGCAACGATTGGATCAAGAGGATTTCAAGAAATGTCTGCCCAAACCATTACAGACCCTCCGCCATGCTTCACTGCAGGAAGAAGGTAGTCAGGATTAAAAGCTTTCCCGGACTGTCTCCACACATGCACTCACTCGGCAGTAGGGAAGCTTGCTTCCTAATCATATGGTTCCGCCCTGTAGTGAAGAAAAGTGAAAAACTGGACTCGTCGGAGAATATTACTTGCATCTATTGGTCTGACGACAAGCCCTTGTGATCTCTACACCAGTTTAGCCTTTTCTGAATGTTTTGGTGAGAAAGCAGGTTTCCTGATGGCAGCTTTTCCATGATATCCGCTTTATTGAGCTCATAGCAAACAATTTTGGTCGAAACTAGGCTAGGCAGTTGTCCGGTGATTTTTTATCACAATGCGATTCAACATGCATCGGTCTCTTTCAGTGAGCTTCGAAATCCTGCCGAACTTATTCCTCCTGCTGGAGGTTTTGCCCTACTTCTCAAATTCAGTCATGGTCCTTGATATGGTAGCTCTCTAAAAACCAAGGAGTTCAGCTGTTCTGGTGACGGAAGCTCCTGCCATTCGAGCTCCAACAATTTTCCCTTTTTCGAACTCAGTGAGGTCCCGCATCTAAGCTTAATTCATACTACGATCTGAAAAAGTGATAGAAATATCCGTTAAATTAGATAAATAAAACCATCTACGCTACAAAAAAAGAAACACTCTATGAAATTTGGGTAGATATTCGTAATATAATGGCTCATTGAAATATCGGCGTTAAATTTCTACTCTTCCAATTATTTTGTCCAACCCCTGTATATATATGTATACTAGTTTTTTCTTTTTTATTTATTTCAACCACTGCCAAACTGGGGTAAAATGTTGAACGGTTTCAGTGAATACGTCTATTCCAGTTCTTATTCAGTCAGTCTCTTCTGGTGAAGTACTATTTTACGAAGATATAAACAAATTAAGGCCGGTTGTAAAGTGGTGGAAGAGCAAACACTAATACACACATACATAGAATCACACACACACAGAAATAGATAGATAGATAGATAGATAGATAGATAGATATAGATAGATAGATAGATAGATAGATAGATAGATAGATAGATAGATAGATAGATAGATAGATAGATAGATAGATAGATAGATAGATAGATAGATAGATAGATAGATAGATAGATAGATAGATAGATAGATAGATAGACAAAATAACAACAGATGAATAGTGGTTTACTCACTATAGATGTTCCAGACATGTGTTTTTTTAATTTATGAAAAGAGTTATTGCATTAGGTGGAAATTTTTTTACATCAGGTGAATATAAGCACGAATTAAACATTTAGAAATACTTTCCGACGAAACCGAACATGAGCCATTTCATGATTCTCTGGCGAACTTCTCTTGAATACTGAAATACGATGGGCTTCCGCACAGTCCCCTTCTACCAAATTCACTAGGTTGGCCTGAGGTGATACCAGGAGATACAAAGTAACCCGAAACCATGTGGTTGCACAGATTCTTAACCACATAACTTTATATATATATATATATATATATATATATATATATATATATATAATATATATATATAATCAGTAAATGGAGAAAACCTGAGACCAACAAGCACATCAATAGGCCTGAGGTGATACATTTATACCACATTTATGGACCACATTTATACGACATAGCAAATCTTACGGCTGTTTTCGCATCCCTTGCTGATCAATGTTTACAAATAATTGCGAAAATAAAATTCTTCATCTTCATACGACATTTGAATCAGGGCAAGATCCTTCATCAGAGTAAAACAAAAGCATCCAAAATAAACAAAAGGGAGAAGGAATAGGAAAGAAAATATGGCCTAGAAAAAAGGTCAAGAAGTCCAAAATATCAAAAGTATGTAATCTACCCTCTTAGGGCTATGAAGTCTGTAGGTAAGAGAGTGAACTAGTTCTGGTCTAGGGACCATAAAATAATTTACGGGTAATTCCAATATAAAGGAAGAATCAAGATGCTTTAAAAGTTATGAAAAGAAATTAGGCTTTTTAGGCTATATTAACTACTGACGATATATATATATATATAAATATATATATATATAGTTGGAATCGCAAACAGATATAACGTTTATCAGTACACTCTTGCTTTTAAATAAATAACGTTATATATATATATATATATATATATATATATATATATAACGTTATTTATTTAAAAGCAAGAGTGTACTGATAAACGTTATATCTGTTTGCGATTCCAACTATATAAGAAAAAAAGCAGAATATTTCCACTCATTTAAAGTTAAGTTTAACACAAACATCTTTAATTAACGTAACGAAATTACACAGGTCAACAAGTAATTTTAATCATAGTTGTTTTTACTTTATAATCAGTCTGAAAATTTTGGCATTAATTATGAGAGTAGTTTTAGCACATATATATTTGGACATGTGACCAATTGTTTATTGGTTCATTGCCTATTTTATAATTTAAAGATAAGATTCAACTTAAGTGTTTTATATTCCCATTTATGTATTTACTCGGAAATGCATACATATAATGGTCCATCTGTTATATAGTGAACATGAACATATTTCTTTTCAATTAGGATTATTCAATATCCTAGAAGAACAATTGATATACCGACCGAATATATAAATCGACCAGATTTAAAAAACATTTTTGGCTGTTTTTGAGATCTGTGGTACCTTCACAGTATTTCAACAGCGATTTATTAAATCTTATTGATAAAATCTATAGACTGGCTGCCAACTATTTATACATGCACGCACTTATACATATATATATGTTATAAATATACTATAATATTATAGTGTATATATACCGTAAATCCTCGAGTATAGTCCGCCCTTGAGTATAATACGCAGGGAATTTTTAGGGGGGCAGTACTTCTGAAAAACCTAAACCTTGTGTATAATACGCACCCCTTTTCTAACTTGAGTCGTGCATAATTAAGCCAGCAGCACCAAGTCGGACAAACACTTCCGCGCATGCGTAATTCAATAATGGTGATGTTCTTAACTGTTACATGGGAATGTAAAATATGTTTGCAAATTGTTTTCTTACATGTTATTCTGTGTTCTGAATACTTTTATTTTAATAAATGTTGCTTACTACAAGGTATGGATGATTCTTTTATGCCTTCATTGCTCTCAGGCTTAGCTTAAGCTATTTTCGCGCCCGACATCACAAAATGCGTCAGAATAAACATTGCCGGACAGCAAATAGAGACTGGGACATTGCTTACAAAATATTTTTCATTTTTAACCTCGTATATAGTACGCACTAGGGATTTTGACCTTTAAATTTTTGGGAAAAAATGCGGATTATACTCGAGGATTTACGGTATATATATGTATGTATGTATGTATGTATGTATGTATGTATGTATGTATGTATGTATGTATGTATGTATGTATACACACACACAGGGTGCGGGGAATGAATTGTCGTCTAAATTACCCAAAAAGGAAAACACTGACTTCTCATTTTAACAGATATTTACCAAAAGTAGTATGTGATTCGAAAATTTTATTATTAGCGGATAATCTAGAAATTCTTGTAGAAATGTTCTTAACTAATCTCCGTATTATAACGTATATATCATATATGTATTTGTGTATATATGTGTGTGTGTATGTATGTATGTATGTATGAATGTATTTATGTATAGATAGACAGACAGACAGACAGACAGATAGATAGATAGATAGATAGATAGATAGATAGATAGATAGATAGATAGATAGATAGATAGATAGACAGACAGACATATAGATAGATAGATAGATAGATAGATAGATAGATAGATAGATAGATAGATAGATAGATAGATAGACAGACAGACAGACGGACGGACGGACAGACAGACAGACAGATAGATAGATAGATAGATAGATAGATAGATAGATAGGTAGATAGATAGATAGACAGACAGACAGACAGACAGACAGACAGACAGACAGACAGACAGATAGATAGATAGATAGATGGATAGATAGATAGATAGATAGATAGATAGATAGATAGGTTAGACAAGCCATGACCACTCTATAAAATGTGTGCACCATATTCAAATAAATTGACTGGTTGAAGATATAAGGAACTTTCAATGCCTTTTGCAGTGACATTGATTTGGAGGATATTAAAAGGGCTTTTTTAGTAGTAATAGTTTTTAAAGGTTTTCTCCAAAAAGCAAACTCAAAAACATCTACTACGACTTGGACAGAACTCTATCGTATCAAAGTACTGTTTATATTCCAGTTCAAAATTAGTGGACTGAGTTATATTCAGGATGATGTAATTAATTAATTTGTCAATTGCTTAAGGCGCATCTGGACTTTCATCAAGTTCTGAATACAAACCGAAAGAGGTTTTAAGTGCAATGTTTTACACGCAAAAAAAAAAAAATAGAGCAATCTTATAAAGATTTAAAACTGCTAAAAGATAACGCAAATTTTCATGCCTTTCGTTTGAAAAGCAAAATTATACTTGCTTGGAAATATGTAACAGCGTGTACTATAGAAACGAAATTTTGATTTAGCAGGAATTATCCTTTTTTTTATTCTCGAAACATTAATGAAATTTCTGCAAGTTTATCTGAAAGGCATGCTGTAAGTGAATGGCGAGTTTTTTTATAGATTCATCCTTATGAAGAGTAAAATCTGTTTATTAGCATAATAGAAATTTAAAATATCTATCCCCATTGCTCATCTAGGGAATTTCAAAGAACCTTATATTCTCATTGAGATCATTTTTAATGCGACTGAATACAACTACCACCAAATGAATGTTTGTTGCGATCTTAAAATAATTGCTATACTAATGGGAATACATGTTGGATTCACTTGGGACTGCTGCTTTCTATGTAAATCGCAATGCGCAGTGCATCAGCATTTAGCCAGTTCTTTTTAGTTAATACAAAGAAGATATATTTTTAGCACCTCTTCGCATTAAGTTTCGTTTAATGAACTTATTTGTGAATTGTATTTGTAAAGTGTATGGGTATACAGGTATTTTGAAAATATCTCACGGAGGTACAGGCTGCCCTTTGGTAAGGCATGACACCTGTTCAGCCACTCTGCCAGGAATACAGTGAAGTAATAAGACTCCAGCATGGCGGATTGGGAAGAGATAGCGGAACTGAGTGAACGGTGCTTCTTACGTTGACACTTCACAGAGGAATCCTAGAAGGGCAAGAGTCAGGATCACCAAGATCTATCAAGCGAGTAACTGCATGATGTAAGATTCACAATAACTCAAGCTTCCAATTCGAATTCATGATAATGGAATACGATGGTGACAGAGTAATGGGAATCTACGAAAGCAGCGAAAGAAATGGGGAGAAAATGTCTTAGCGGACTCCATTTCTCTCAGAAACATTTCCAAAATTAAGTGCAGAGAAGGAGGTTTTAGAGGGCATCAAAACCGAATGATATCAAAAGACAAGTTCGATGGAACATTTACAATAGTTTCAGCTATACATATTGTAAAATTGGAATGATATAAGCTCGTGTCAAGGACATGCAAATTCGTGTCATCCTTGAGCATTCCATTTTTCTCTTAAGGCGTCGCCCCTGCAAGATCGTAGTCCAAGGACTACAAAAAGTAAAATATTTAAAAATAATAACTCAGTTTGGCATAACTTCATAAGAGTTTGTGCTGAATTCTTCCAAAATTACGGTTGTCCTTCTTTTTAAGCTGAAGGTCAGAAATTGATTAGGGCGTTCAAAGATATGAGATGTTGCATGTCTCTTAAATAGCATTTCTTCCATTCACATCAAGATTACTCTACTGAAAATCTTGCTTCAGGAAGTGATTTACAGGGCGAGCGATTTCACAAGAATATTAAATCTATGGAAGCTCGCTAGTGGAGATTATGGAATGAAAATATGGCAAGAGGCTACTGCTGGCTGTTATAACCACATGACGTAAATCACATTTACAACAAAGTCTTGCATACATCGTGCATTTGAATGCATATATATATATATATATTATATATATATATATAAGTGGGGGCGATATGGTATGCATGTATATATATATGTATATGCATACACACGTATATATATATATATATATATATATACATATATATATATATATATATATCTATATATATATATATATATATATATACATATATATGTATGTATGTATATAATTTATTTATACAATATTTATACAAAGCATATGTGCATACACTCACATGCACACATATACATAAATATTTAGCAGTGAGTATGTGTGTGTGTATGTGATCAAGTAAGATCCATATGTCAAAGTGTGTAGCACTCAATATAATGAATATCTGTAAGACTATTAGTAACAAACATTGACAGTTTCTATAATTACATAATGAGTATATATATATATATATATATATATATATATATATATATGTGTGTGTGTGTGTGTGTGCGTGTGTGTGTGTGCGTGTGTGTGTGCGCGCGTGTATGAGTGTGTGCGTGTGTATGTATATATATATATATATATATATATATAATATCATCACAAAACTGCTTGCATATATAGACGCATACGCACACAAGCACTATCACTCCTCAAGAATTCATGTTGGCAACGTAATTCCATATCTTCCTTGAAACCAGCTTGTTTCATCACTGCTGCTGTTGTTCTTGCTTACTGCTGCTGTTGTTCTTGCTTACTGCTGCGGTTGTTGCTGCGGCTGCCGCCGCTGCTGTTGTCATTTGCCGAGATTACAGCTGTTGTCCTTTTTGTTGTTGCCGCCGTTGTTGTTGATGATGGCGGAGGTAGTGCTGGTGCTGGTGACTGCGGATGGTGGTGGTGGTGGTGGCGCTGGTGACTGCGGATGGTGGTGGTGGTGGTTGTGGTGGTGGTGGTGGTGGTAGTGGTGGCGGTGGTGGTGGTTGAAATGGAGGGTATAGCGACGCGGATGGTGGTGGTAGTGGTGGTGGTATTGGGGAGTGATGATGAGTGCAGTGATGAGGATGGTGTTGGTGATGGTGGTGGAGGTGGTGGTGGTGGTGGTGGAGGTGGTAGTTGTGCTCGTGGTTGTGGCGATGATGGCGATGGCAAATTGACGTGTGGGTGGTGGTGGTGGTGGTGGTAGGGTGGGGAGGGTGGAGGTGGAGATGATAAGGATGTTGATTCTGGTAGCGGTGCTGCTACTGCTGCTGCTGCTGATGATGATGAGCAGGAGGAGGATGATAATTATATTGTCTTAGTTGACATTTTCTTCGTGACCATCACAACACCAACGGGGCCCTGACCCTGAATCTCGAAGAATTAGCTGATAAACCTCACCTCAAATCGCAGCCACACTACTATGACAATGTATTCCTGTTTTTTTTTTTTCCTTGTCTTTTCATCTTTCAATCAAGATGGTAGGAGGTGAGCATGTGACCCTTTTACAGAGCGCCAGAGAAAAATGGAAGGGAAAAAGTGGGAGAGAAGAAAGCTTCTTGAAACCAAAGACGGGCCGGAAGAGTTATAACGGAGGAGACTCACCTAAAGTCTGCCGTGGAGCTGATGGCTGCGGTGTTAAACTGGGAGACATGTTAAGTCTACTACTTAAGTAGGCCAAGGTGGAATTTGAACTCAGAATGCAAAGGCCAGAACAAAGACCACCAGCATCCGGACCGACGTTGTCACAGCTCCAGCAAACAACTGCCTTGAACTTGTAGGTTGTTTGTTCGTTTGTATTTGCTTTCTGTTTACTTATCATTTTTTATTTATTTATTTTTGTTTTGTTTTGTTATCGGGACCGAAATGATGAATTTCAACAGGGTTTGAACCTAGAGCCCAGAGTGTCGGAACATATGCCACGAAGCATTCTATTCGACGCTCTATCGACTCTGCCATTTCGCTGCAGAGAATACAAAGAGACATGGTGGTCACGTCTGGAGAGTCTTCAATCATTGGTCTGCTATATGAATAATGGGAATATTAGCAATAGCCAATAAATGCCGAGAGGCTGAAAACTCTTCCAAGTTGTTGCTTTGGTAGATGTGATGTTGGTGGCGGCGTGGTGGCATTTGCGGAGGAAGCGACGAGGGTGGTGACGATGGTTGTAGTGGCGATGGTCATAGTGGTGATAAGTATATTTCTTCTAGCGGTGATGGTTTAGTGACGTTTGTGCTGGTGGTGGTGGTCGTGGTGGTGGTCGTCGTCGTCGTCGGGGTAGTGGGTAGTGTTGTTGTTGGTGGTGGTGGTGTTGATGGTGATAGTAGTGGTAGTGGTGGTGATACTGGTGTCGGTGGTGATGTTTGCTGTGTTGCTTGTGTTGGTAGAAGTGGTGGTGGAGGTGTTGTTATTATTGTTGTTGGCGGTGGTGCTGATGATGCTGGTACTGGGGGTTGTCGTCTTGCTTGTGGCGTTCCATGTGTTGGAGGTGGTGGCGGCAGTGTTACTGTTGATGGTGGTGGTGGAGGTAGTTGTGGTGTTAGTGGTGGTGGAGGTAGTAGTGGTGTTGGAGATAGTGGTGGTGATGGTGGTGGTAGTGGAGAAGGTGGTGGTATTGTTGGTGGTGGTGGTGGTGATGCGTGTTTTGGTGATTGTAGTGTTTGTGGGAGTGTTGGTGTTGTTCTAGATTGTGGTGGTGGTGGTGCTGATGCTGGTGGTATTTTTGTTCATGCTGTTGCTACAGCTGCTAGCGGTGGTGATGGTGGTGATGGTGATGGTGATGGTGGAGGGGGTGGTCCTAGTGGTGGTGTTGTTGTTGGTGGTGGTGTTGTGATGGTGATAGTAGTGGTAGTGGTGGTGATACTGGTGTCGGTGGTGATGTTTGCTGTGTTGCTTGTGTTGGTAGAAGTGGTGGTGGAGGTGTTGTTATTATTGTTGTTGGCGGTGGTGCTGATGATGCTGGTACTGGGGGTTGTCGTCTTGCTTGTGGCGTTCCATGTGTTGGAGTGGTGGCGGCAGGTTACTGTTGATGGTGGTGGTGGAGGTAGTTGTGGTGTTAGTGGTGGTGGAGGTAGTAGTGGTGTTGGAGATAGTGGTGGTGATGGTGGTGGTATGGAGAAGGTGGTGTATTGTTGGTGTGGTGGTGGGGATGCGTGTTTTGGTGATTGTAGTGTTTGTGGGAGTGTTGGTGTTGTTCTAGATTGTGGTGGTGGTGGTGCTGATGCTGGTGGTATTTTTGTTCATGCTGTTGCTACAGCTGCTAGCGGTGGTGATGGTGGTGATGGTGATGGTGATGGTGGAGGGGGTGGTCCTAGTGGTGGTGTTGTTGTTGGTGGTGGTGGTGTTAGTGGTGGTGGTGCTGCTGGTGCTGGTGCTGGTGTTGGTGCTGCTGGTGCTGGTGGTACTGGTGATGGTGGTGGTGGTGGTGGTGGTGGCGATGGTGGTGGTACTGCTGTTGGTGATACTGGTGGAGCTGGTGCTAAGTGCCGGTGGAGCTGTTGGTGTTGATGGTGGTGGTGGTGGTGGTGGTGGTGGTGGTGGTGGTGGTGGTGGTGGTGGTAGTGCTGGTTATGGTGGTAGCCGTAATGGCGGTGGCACTAAAATTGACAATACACTATTGGCGATAAAACAGCATTGTCACTGAAAAAGGTGTAAATTCATTCACAAGGAATGGTGTACACGTTCTATCGCCGTGTTGTCGTGGCTCTTTACATAAAAACAACAACAACAACAAGAGATAACAACAACAGCAACAAAAACACCTGTAAACAGCTACAGCAGCAGCAGCAGCAACAGTTGTTATAGTAGCAGTAGCAGGGGCAGCAGCAGTAGCAGCAGTAGCAATAGCAGCAGTAAAATTGTCAAAGCCAGTCTCTGAGTAGTCAACGTCATGTTGTCTTCTCTCTCATAAAATCAGTTGTTATAAAGAGTTGTGGAATACCGCGTCTATCGGGCGACACAAGCAAAAGCACGCACTTAACATCGTTTACAAACGAGAGCCAAGTGTAACAAAGTAAGCGGTCGAGTTTATTTTCCTTCCCGTAGAGGTGCTCACTCTTTACCTACCTATCTCTTTCTCTTGCCCTATCGCAATCGTTTTTCTCTCGTTTTCCTCTTTATTCACATATTTCTTTCTGTCTTTCTTCGCTTCTTTATTTTCAATATTATTTATGCTTATATACAACATACTTAAATACATATCTAACACACATACATACATACAAACATACATACATACATAATACACATCCATACATATATACATATATATATATATATATATCTATATAATATATATATATATATATATATATATGAAAAACAAGTAAAAATAGAAAATGCTAAATAATTTTATAGTGAACATTTACTATAAGTTTACATTTACTATAGTGAACATTCACTATAAAATTATTTTAGCATTTTCTATTTTTTACTTGTTTTTTCATATATATCAACTCGTGTGTTCCTTTTCACCCTTATACATATATATATATATATATATATATATATATATATATAATATATATATATATATATATATATATAACTATATATATATAATAATATGTATACATTATATATATATACTATATAATATATATATATATATATATATATATACATATATATATACTATATATATAATAAGAGTAAATAATAGTTTTTATAATGGTTTTTTAAAAAAGAAACAACAATTATTTACGGGTAGATTTCGGCATGTAAATATAACCATAACGGTAGGAACTTCTATAAAAGTTCAATATATATTTTGTATATAGATAAAAAAGGCGGCAACAGGTTACTTAGCCACATACCGATAAATTAGAAATAGCAGTCAAACACTGTTTATTTCTGTTTTCTACAAATGAGACTACACATACGTGGAGTCTTTGACTGCTATTTCTAATTTTTCGGTATGTGGCTAAGCAAAAACTATATATATATATATATATATATATATATAGATAATATATATATATATATATATATATATATATATATATATATATATCATATATATATGTATTATATATATATATATAATAATCTATATATATATATATATATATTATATATATATATATATATAACATACATATACATATATATATATATATATATATATATATATATATATATATGTATATACATATATATATTTTATATAATATATGTATATATATATATATATATATATATATATATATATTATTAATATATATTATATATAGATATAATATATATATATATATATTATATATATACATACATACATATATATATATATGTATATTGCTGATTATTCTACACTTTCTTTAGTTTCTGTCTATTTTAACTCCTGGTTCCCCCCTCTTCTTTCGTTCTTTCTTTCTCTCTTTCTACGTTTCTAGTTACTTCATTTTCTTTCTATTTCTTTCTATTCTTCTTGCTTCATCAACTTTTTCTTTCTTTTTGCGCTTATTCTTCATTCCCAAGACCCATTGTTTCATTTTAGCACGTCTTGTATATTTCCTTTTTAAATATCAGGTTTTTTTTTTTTTATCTTTCTTTCTGAATACCTTCAAAATAATTCCAACTATCATTTCAACATTCTACTTTCGTTTTCAACTTTGTTTTCAGCTTAATTCCGTTTCTTTATTTAAATAGTATTATATATATATATATATATATATATATATATATATATATATATATATATATATATATATATATCTTATGAGTGATTATCCTTTCGTTTTCACAATACAAAACAGGGCGGCACCGAGCATGGTGACTTACCTCTTTAGGATCTCCCCGCAAATGTACAGAAAGCGCAAAAATATTATCGATCAAATTTTATACAGAACGAATTGATTGACTTGATACTATGTATTGTTTTCTTTACATATTCTTTCTGTCGT
>NC_043002.1:87424876-87452376 GCF_006345805.1 Octopus sinensis | reverse complement strand
CTCGTTTTCTTTCTATTTCATATTGCTAGCATAATGTACAGTCTATGTAAGCTGCAATTCTGTCATGCCTGTGAATGGATTGTATCTTGACTAAGACTGGGATATTCGGCAGTTGCCGTATTCTGTTTCGTTACATGTTTTTGGTGGTTTCTCATGAGAAATTGTTTTGCCTTAAATTAGAATCCTTCAGTCTCAGATTTTAAACTTATACTTCTCAGTGAATGTTGTGAATTTCCTTTGTATATTTCCAGCTTTTGGCCAAATAGGGGCTTTATTTGCCACCGCTTTATTATTGCATTCTGTAGCCTTGTAACTCCGATTTTAGTCTTTTCCTAATTTCTATTGGGTTTCCTTTTTCTTCATAGCTACTCGTCATATTGGTCTCCATTTTTGTATTTATTGACTTCGTTGTACACAGAAAACAATTTTTTTTTTTTGCTTTGTCCGTATTCATATTTTGAAGCTGTTTGTCTTAGTTTTAGATTGTTTCTTACAAGATATTTGTATTATTAATCTTTCTACGCCAGATTTTAGGTGCTATATTCTAAATGCAGTCATTTTTCTTTGATGTCTAACGTTGCTAGTCCATGCATTCAGTTAAGATTATTATAATATTATAACAATAACTTTTTATTGGGATAGCTAAAGTATTAATGGCTTTTATCTCATTTTTTGGCTTTTATCTTTTGTCATTTGTAAATACATTGTACGCTGTCGAGTTCGTTAGTTTCTAAGTATTTACAGCTCTGTGTTTTGTATAATTCTTATCTCAGCATCTTTATCTGTCCTGATATTAGTATTCTTAATTAAGTTACCGTTCTTCAGCTTTACATTGGCACACTTTAAACCCATCCTTTTTTAAGTACTTGTACAACTTGCAATCGTAGAGGGATTTACATATGTTTCTCCCTCATATTTTCTATCATCTTCCGTGCGCTCGTTTTCCATGTACTTTGCTTGGGTTTAATATTCCTGAATGAATAGCTTTGTAATTATACAAACTTTCTTTACAGCCACTTCAGTATATTAAAGTTCTATTTTTAAGGTGCATTATTTACATTATTTTCAATATTTACAATTGACGGATATTTGTCCTCATCTTGTTTGTTGTTAACACAACATTTCGGCTGATATACCCTCCAGCCTTCATCAGGTGTATTGGGGAAATTTCGAACCTGGTATTCCTAAGGTATTTTTCGATGTTGTTGTTATTATTATTATTCCTAAGGTATTTTTCGATGTTGTTGTTATTATTATTATTATTATTATTATTATTATTATTATTATTATAATTATTATTATTATTATTATTATTATTGTTATTGTTATTATTATTATTATTTTATTATTATTATTACTATTATTATTATTATTATTATTATTATTATTATAAAAGATATGCTGCCCATATGACATCAGGACAGTATTCTAGAGTAATACAACACTTCGCAAAAATCTCCTTCGGGTAAAACCACCAATAGAAAATCATAGGACCAAAAACTGTATAATATTTCAATTAATCTGTTGAAATTAATACTAGTGTCAATTTTGATTCACTCTGTGATGGCCAAGTTTACGTTTTCTATTGTTGTTGCAATTTTATTCTGAAGTTTACCATTGGAAGTTACTTTCGTTACTCCAGAGAGAGAGAGAGAGAGAGAGAGAGAGAGAGAGAGAGAGAGAGAGAGAGAGAGAGAGAGAGAGAGAGAGAGATTGTACTGTTTTTTGTTTTCTTTAAATTATTTATGTATGGCCATATTTACATTGCTTATTGTTTTCATCTTTAGAATTTTCTGTTCTTAAGTCTTCCGCCTTTTCTCTTTTATTTATATTTTATATGTATTATTCCAGATTTGAATTTTGTAAATATTCAGGGCTTTTGTTTTGTTGTATTATGTTATTAATTGCTACGCACATGTTAAGTACGTCTGTGGCATTTATGCTTTATATTTTCATTACCAAATGTCTTACATTTGTATCATGGAAGAACCATTTAATAAAATATAACTCTATTAAATTCGCTTACAATTTAAATATATTTCATGAAGTGACAAATATTTAGGTGCACAACTGCAACCTGGTCACGCACAAATCGACAGACAGCAATAATACCAGGCTGCTGTTCCAACAGCAATTACATACGAACCTCCTAAAGTGGCGGAAAAAATCGCCACATGGTTGGCCCCAGAAGCAACTGAAAAGAGCTCTCTTCTTAGCAACACTACTCCATTCGCTTGCTTGAGTTTGCGGGACAGATGAAATCAGAAGGCTGGCAAATTTTTGCCGGATAAAAACAGATACAAAGGGGATAAAAGACATAATGCAGACAAAATGCATCTCGAACATTGGAAAAGAACCTTAGATTTTGTAATTAGAGAATGCCCATACACACTTGCATTACATCACAATCAGGCAAGAAGATTATTTACTGCTAAACTTAATACTGAAATTAGATGATATCACACCAATAATAATGAATATATTGTGTGCAAGTAGTAAGAAAACATTCTGACTGAACTTTGGCGAAGGCCTCACTAGAGATCTATTGGCAGAGGCTCAACTAACTCAAGGAATGCATACGAGTGCATTTGGGATGTCCCGACCTAATGAATTGATTTTCAGCCGTCTCTGGATAGAATTACAAATATTGTTTCATGTTTCTAAATAATATTCTGCTTTTCGTTATTGTATTACTTATATAATCATATATTTATTCTGTGTTTCCTTTAATTTATATTTAAATTTCAATGTTTTTATTTCATAAAGTCCTAGCATCGCCCCTCAATTTTATAATTTCTTTTTTGTACACCCTCTGGGAAAAAAGCTTAGCGGTATTTCGTCCGCCGCTGCGTTGTGAGTTCAAATTCCGCCGAGGTCGACTTTGCCTTTCATCCTTTCGGGGTCGATAAATTAAGTACTAGTTACGCACTGGGGTCGATATAATCGACTTAATCCGTTTGTCTGTCCTTGTTTGTCCCCCCTGTGTTTAGCCCCTTGTGGGTAGTAAAGAAATAGGTATTTCATCCATCTTCACGTTCTGAGTTCAAACTCCGCCGAGATCGCATTTGCCTTTCATTCTTTCGGGGTCGATAAAAATAAATACTAGTTGAATACTGGGGTCGATGTGATCGAGTAGCACATTCTCCAAAATTTTAGGCCTTGCATTTATTGTAGGAAGGACTGTTGTAATTGCTGTTGTTAATATTACTGTTGCTGCATCAGCTTTTTAGGATAATTATTTATATGCTTCAGTTCTCCCAATGCATGGACATATCGACTGAATTTCCTTAGTTCGGAAAACATGAATAAACTTTAATTTTGGGAGGAAAATATGTTCCTCATTAGTACACAAGCAAAAAAGAATTCCTCAAGCAGATTTTAGCAGAACAAATAAGATTAAACAGACGTTAAGCAAAAAAAATTGTTCTAAACAAAGCTTATATTTTGAAAGGGAAACATTATATACAGTAACATACCTGTAGACAACAACATAATTGAGAGAACATTACAAGGGAAAATGCTGTCGTTGGCAACAATAGCACAACATTCAAACATATGCTTTCTGAGAGCGAGAACATTAGTTGTAATAAGAAGCAGTTTCGATGAAATTGCTGGACATTTCTGGACAATAGAATCCTGTCAAAGGAGGCGGTATGGTAGCAGTGCATTACAAAAGCATGTCACTCCTTGCCTGATGAATTTGTCCAAAATGTACAAGGAGAAATTTGGAATTCTTTGTCATAGAAAAACTGAAAGATTTTCATTGCGCATTCACAGAACCAATTGTCCTAAGGACAATTGGTTCTGTGAGCCAGCGTGCTGTTAAACAAATGAGCCATGGCGCTGGGCGGTATATTCTTGGTCTTCAGTATCGAGACCAAAGCGTGCGAAAACTGGAGTTGTTGCGATAAACACCTGCCCTACGGCTTTTAACGCAATACGTAGGCCATCGTTATGCATAGGCTGGCACAATGACCCCTGATTCATTGTTAATTTTGGAACGCAGTATGAATAAGTAATGAGTGCAGGTATGGGCGATGATGACGTGTTTGAGGGGGACCAGTATAGATATGCAAACCCTAATAATCTTCGAAACCCTCTGGGTCATATTGGAACCTGGAATTCCTTTGCTGTGATTGTGTGAAGTAGAGTGGTGGGACGGTTTACCTTGATCTTCTCAGTTTGAATAGGCAAATTCAAGAAGATTTTGATCAAATCAGTATCATGTGCTTTGTTTAGTACATGTTTATGACACTTTTTGCCTATTTTCACCTTTAAATGTTGACACATGTTCAGTGATCATACTTATCACCTTTATCATGTGTGTATATATATTGGAATATGGTAAGGAATACATATTAGAATATGGCAAGGTTTTTGAGCATAAAATTTACGTCAAGTTGAACATAAATTTACGTCTAGTTTTTCAAAAACTAGTGTTGAATTCTTGGACACCGAAGTTAAGTTTTGCGGAGGCAGAATAGTGACAGAGTTATTTTGCAAGCCCGTGTCATGTCACATTTACCTCCACCGCTGATCTAATCATCCACATAATATAATTCGATGATCAAATCCGAAATCCCAATTTTTTAGGATAAAACGGATTTGTACTGAAATAGGGGATTACTGGAAACATGCAAATGCTTTTGTGCACCATAATGTCAAACGCGGTTACAGTGAATTACGATTAAAGGAAATAGCTAAGATTAGCAAAGAAAGTCAATACTTTACACATAATTTTAGCAAACACAGTACAACATGTGACAGAATTCCATTAGTGATTAACTGGCACCGAAATTTCGCTAGCATTTCAAAATTGCGGCATGAATGTTACTAGCATGTTGCGGGAAAAATATCCTCGCTTCAAACATATATTTCATCAATTGCCTATTATAGCCTTTAGACTGAATAAAGATATAAGAAAACTATTAACCTCTATTTCTGACTCCAAGAAAACTAACATTGGATTATCTGCACGTTGTACCTTGAAAAACAGCCGCAACTGTTTGTGTAACAAAATTAGTCAAGTGAATTCCATGAAAAATCATAAGAGAAATGTTATGATTTATACAAAATTTGGGACATGTAGAGATTGCCATTTGGTGTACGCCACAGAATGCACGAAATACAATTTTATTTATGTTGGTTGTACAACAGATCAATTAAACAAAAGGTTTAATGAGTACAGATATGACGTAATGCACAGAAACATTAGTTCGACAGAACTTGCGGAAAATTTTGCATCAAACGGCGACCGTTTTGAAAAAGACTTGAAAGTGCATATTATGAGAAAATATTCTGAACTACATACACTTTCAATACTCAAAATGTATGAGGAGAAATACGTTTGCACTGGAGGAATGAATAAAATGATAGGAGAATTTCATCATTTTTACACAAAACTGCTTGATTAAATATAATCTTCTCTTTCTTTTTCTTTTTCTCTTCTTTTTCTTTTTCTTTTTGTCAGCGGTAAAGAAATAGGTATTGGTTAAAACCCTACCCTCAACATTGACAAACTTGCGTCAAAATTGAAACTCGTCGTCGTCGTTGTTGTTATGATCATGATCCTGATCATGATGATCATGATCCTAATCATGATGATCATGATCCTCATCATGATCATCATGATCCCCACCATCATGGCAGTGAATATCCTGAATCATTAGAGCGCTGAAATACCTTGTAGTATTTCTTCCAGCTCTTTATGCTTTGAGTTCAAATGCTGTTTAAGTAAACTTAATGTTTCATCATTAAAGTATTGATAAAATAAAGTACCAGTCATATACTAGACACGTATGGCCATGTTACACACTATTGAAGCCGATAGGTAAGCAGAACCGTTAGAGCATTGCGGCATTTCGACTCATTACTTTCTGAATTCAAATTCCACCGGGATCAGCTCCCCCTTTCATCCTTTCGGAGTCAATAGAATATAGTACAAGCCAAGTAATGGGGTCGATGTGATCGACTGTGGTTCCCAAATTTTTTCAGGCTAAGGTAACATTACCCCACTTACCGTCACAGACATAGACCATTTTCTGCAGCAAATTCAAAACAATTGTATTTCACGAATAAAACTTACCCTCATTAACTCTTTATTTTGTTTGTTTGTTTTTTACATCCATTGCCCCGTTTCGTCACCTCGTTATAGCTCCAATTTTCTTCAACGCTCAATGGATTTCTCTATCGCCACTAGGGGGACGGTACCGTCTACTTTGGGGACCACTGATTTACAGCTTCAACCCAAAAATTGATGGCCTTGTGCTAACAAGGCACCAAGCTGATCAAGGTTTTGTTAGTTAACTTGGTATTTGGTAGTTCAAAACCGGGAGCAGCCCGTCATATGTGTATATATATATATATATATATATATATATATATATATATATATATATAATATATATATATAAATGTATATATATAAATGTATGTTTTTGCCTCTTCTTCCCATGGCTTGCTTACTCCACATAAAGCAGGTCAGCGTAAGGAGCCGATTTAATAAGTAACAGACTTTAACAAAATAAAACCGATGGTTTTGTCAGGCATACAATACTGGACTTGGAGAATTTAGTTCTGCTTTGAGCTCAAGTTCTGCCCAGGTTTTTTTGCCATTTTTATCTGTCTTGCGTCGATTACCGTTATCCAATAATGTATTAGAATCGACCGATACGAGTGTGGCATTCTTAACATAGTACTAAAGTCGTTGTTAAACAAGAATAATTGATGAATTCAAAGTATTATTAACTCAAATTATATTTAATTTATAAAAATTGAACATGCATCAATAAAAAAAGGAAATACCTAATTTTGAAGGTCATGCGTAGTACGTGAATTTTAAAGAAGAAAATATTCAAAACAGAAATATTTTGTAAGATGAGACACAGTGTCCAATTAATGAAAATTGACCATGTGTTATACCCCAACTACGTAATTCCGGATTAAGTCTCGCTGCACGACCCTTTGGACAAGCGTCTTCCACTATAGCCTCGGACCGACGAAAGCGTTGCGTATGGATTTGGGAAATGGAAGCTGAAACAGGTCCGTTGTGTGTGTGTGTGTGTGTGTGTGTGTGTGTGTGTGTGTGTTTTGTGTATGTGTTTGTCTTGACAACCAGTGTTGGTTCTTTTACGTTATCCAAACTTAACGGTTCGGCATAACCGATCGACCATGCTTAAAAAATAAGTACTGGGCTCAATTTGTTTCACTAAAACTTTCAAGACGGTTTCCTAGCATAGCTGCAGTCCAATGACAGATAAAAGTTTTTCGAAGAACCCACAGGCGTGGCTGTGTGGTAAGAAGCATGATACCTTTGGGAAAGTGTCTTCTACTGTAGTCTCGGGCCGACCAAAGCCTTGTGAGTAGATTTAGTATAGGGAAACTGAAAAAAAAGACCCCGTCGTATATATATATATTTATTTATATATATATATATATATATATTATATATATATATATCTTTTATCTTTTGTTTGTTCAGTCATTTGACTGCAGCCATTCTGGGTCACCACCTTGAAGAATTTATTGTCGAATGCATCGCTCTCAGTACTTTTTTGTTTATAGGCCTAGTACTTACTCAGAATGGCTGCAGTCAAATGACTGAACAAACAAAAGATAAAAGATTGCCTGATTTCTGAAATCTGACCATGTTTTACCAAACACAAGGAGAATACTAATTTTGAAGGCCTTACACACCGTGCAATTTATGAAAACTGATCATCTGTTATTACAAAAAAAAACAAAAAAAAACACAATACTTTTTAAGGCCATATGAATAAAAAAAACCGTCAACATTTATTTTGGAAAACTTTACGCTTCTTAGAATTACGAAGAAGCCTACAACCCTACGTATTTTTGTTTTACTTCTTTTGGGGATTTCATGACTTAATCAAACATAAAACGACAGCAGCTATTATCCGCTTCAGGACCTCCAATACCGATGCGTAGGGAATCTGCTGAAGGCAGACAAGGACTGGGTTGTGGTCTTAAACTGGGTGATTGATTACGTTATCGAAAAGGCAGCAAATTCTCTCTCAGCTCCTACCCTTTTCTTTTCTAGGAAAAACAAGAACACATTGGGTAAAGTAATTCTATATGTACTTTTGAAAAGGTGGCTGGTCATGGATGGAACACTTTTGATTATATGTCGGCTCGATGAGAGCTTGCCTGGTGCTGAACAACAGCAAACGACATTCTATGTAATCACTCCCCGTGCTAGAAATAGCAGCCAAACTGCCCTCAATCCACACACTCTACTGTTTTAAAACAAAGAATGAAGGATGCGCAAAATAATGTAGTCATTGATACACTTTATTTGTATAATAAAATAAGATGTCTATGGCTAAGAAGCATTTAATCATAGGTTTGCATAATCAGAATTATCACGTCATTAAACAATAACAACAACAACAACAATAGCAGCAACAACAACAACAACAACAACAACAACAACAGCAACGTCAGCATCAACAGTAGAAGCAGTAGCAGAACCAACAGCATCTACTCTTTTGTTACCTTCAGCAACGTTCACTCTGCTTTTAAAGTTCCTTCCGCAGCTTCCATTTTCCCTGAAACATCATTCTTCTCTTAATCTCGGGGTCTTTCAAAGGTTATGGACGGGGATATTCTTCACCTCACAAATTTAATGAATAAATAAATTAGCTAATTAGCAAACCAATTAATAGTTAATTAGTTTCAAAGTAGGTTCCTTGTGATTTTCTATTTACCTTCAATCATTCCAGAAATGTTCGCAGTGAATGGAGGTAACAGGTTGGTTTCCATTTCGTGTTGGAACAGTGAACATAACAAACAATATTAATTACATGATTCCTCATAATGATCCAATGCGCTCAACATTCCAGAAATAGCAACCAAATGCTGTCAAATAACACACTACCGCTTTGGAGAAAGAAAGAAAATTGGTGTAGTTCAAGATATAAACAATGAAGGTTGGGACCGTTTTCGTCATAGATCAACTCAAATGAAACTGACTGGAGGATTCAACAACAGAAACCAATGGCTATTGCAGTCTTAAATAGAGAAATAGATGGATTGGTTTGGTCTACTCAGTCATGGCTTACAAGAGGTTCAATCAGAACAACAAATTCCCAACATTTTCTCATTTCTATGAATTCATGCCTATTGAGAAATACACTTTCAATAGCATACTGTCATCGCCATTATATTTATCATCGTCGCCATCAACATTATCACCACCACCACCATCATCATCATCATCATCATCATCATCATCATCATCATCATCATCATCGTCATCATCAACATTATTGTCATCGTCGTCATTATCATCACTACAATCATAGCCATCACTAAATCCATCATCAGGGCGCCGATTCGTTAGCCCGCTGGACAAAATGCTTAGTTTTGAGCTCAAATACCACCGAGTCGACTTTGCCTTTCATGATTCCGGGGTCAATAAAATGAGTATCAGCTGAGCACTAGGATTGATATAACTGACTATCTCCCTCTTCCAAAATTCCAATTCTTGTGCCTATCGTAGAAAGAATTATTATTACCAGCATCTGCGGAGAGCTGGCAGAATAGAGTTTCGGACAAAATGTCTTGTTATGTCTTCCGACTCATTACGATGAGAGTTCAAATTCCACCGAGGTCATCAGGCTCGATTAAGATAAGTTCCAGTCAGTTATTGCGGTCGACTACGTCGACTAAAATCCTCTCCTTAAAATTGCTGTTCTTCAGCCAAAATCTGAAACTAATAAATTTTTTCAGCCATCAACATCCTTATCTTCGTCACTATCATCACCACCACTATTATAACTATCACCAATCTTACCGTAGTTATTATTATTATCATCATCATCAAGTCGGCGAGCTGACAGAATCGTTAACACCCTGGGCGAAATGCTTAGCAATGTTTCATCTGCCGCTACATTGTGATGTCAAATTCCGCCGAGATCAAATTTGCTTTTCTTCCTTTCGGGGTCGATAAATTAAATACCAGTGAAACACTGGAGTCGACATAATGGATTAGTCCCCCATCCATCAGATTTCAAGCCTTGTGCTTTAAGTAGAAAAGATTATTACAATCATTATCCAGCGAGGAATTTTCTAAACGGTTAGTTGTCCTGCGAAAACATAGCCAAACCTCAAATTAAAGCACATCCTATCGCCTGAAAAAACAGGACAGGACACATTGAATATGGTAATTCAGGCGTACAGTATGGGTCTGTCGGGAAAAAGACGGAGCCGTCATTGCTGGAATATTTGTCGTCATCTTTCCTCTACTGACATTTCGTCGGTCAAGACGAGGAGAGTTCCAGTTGATCCGATTAACGGAACAGCCTACTCGTGAGATTAACGTGAAAGCGGTTGAGCACTCCACAGACACGCGTACCCTTAACGTAGTTCTCAGGGAGATTCAGAGTGACACAGGATTTGACAAGGCTGGCCCCTTGGAATAGAGGTACAACTCTTTTCTGCCAACTGAGTAACGCGCTGCCGGGTACCGTACTCACAACACTGTAATCGTGAGCCTATAACTTTCACTCACTTTTCCTCTATCGGCACCACCTCAGAGCTAAACAACGATAGCAAAAATAACAACGAGGGCTACAGCAACAACGGTAGCAACAATATACAACAAAGACGACGGCAGCACCAACAGAAATACTAAACAACAACAGCACTGACTGGATCCTTTCGGTTTGAACGGCAGTTTTTTCTAGCGGTGTCATATGAAATTGTCACCCATAATTATGACCCTAGTATCGACCTATTGCATTTCAATCTATTTTAGGGTCAGGGTTAATGGGGGGGGGTATCTATTTTTCTTCACAAATGTAAATAAACCCAATCTGTTTCTTAAACGAGGGACATATTCATACGGCACAGAATGCTTTTTAACTCAATAGACGTAATTGATTGGTTGAAATTGCAGAATTTGAAGAAAAAAACAACAAATATCTTACAAACTATAGACTTTTCTCAATAAAGCCAAGAAAAAAAGATGTTTTATAAACACATTCTACCAGTATACGAAGTTTAAAATTTTTTAGTTACCTAGAAATTATGTTAAAAACTGCCGTTCAAACCGAAAAGATCCCAGTGACTTTCCCATCTTCACCGTTTTCATAGCCATATTCATCGTCAGAAGGTTTTAAGAGAATATTAACTTTCTCGTCTCTCTTTTCACTTTCCTTATTGTTCCTTCTCCATATGTTTCACACATTATAATTGAGAAAATTTCTCCTTGGCTTGGTGAGTATAACCCTTGTCTTTAATTACTCCTTGAACCTCTAGCTTAATGAGACAAACCTCCGTTTTCGACTCTTCAATAAAAAACTTGAATTACCAACGCCATTGAGAATAAACCATCAACAGGCTGTTATAGGATCTCTCAACCTGTTCTAAATAGCTACAAAATTTCGATCACATTACACACCTATCGTCTGAAAAAAGAAGATACAGCAAGAAACACAGTGTATAAAAACCATAAGAGACAAGATTACGGTTGGATTGTCTTTTGATTCTATTTCTGTTTGACTAGATTGGTGCTAGCATTATACAAGAACAAAGCACAAAAGAAATTTTTCTCACTTTGATCCGAACGATTTTTACCGATTGTATCGACCCCCCCCCCCCACAACCACCACCACGCAGCTTTTGTTAAAGTCGTTAGCACATCAGATAGAATACGTTACAGTATTTGTTCTGGTTGTTTCCTTTCTGAGCTTAAATGATTTCAAGTCCCGCCGAAGTCAACTTTGCTTTTCAGCCTTTCGGGGTTGGTAAATAAAGCATCAATCATAGCTGTTGATTTCTCTCTCCTTATTCCCAACTCTCTCACTCTTTCTGCATATATATATATATATATATATATACATACTATTTTACTCTTTTACTCTTTTACCTGTTTCAGTCTTTTGAATGTGGCCATGCTGGAGCACCGCCTTTAGTCGAGAAAATCGATCCCAGGACTTATTTTTTGTAAGCATAGTACTTATTCTATAGGTCTTTTTTGCCGAACCGCTCAGTTACGAGGACGTAAACACACCAGCATCGGTTGTCAAGCGATGTTGGGGGGGGGGACAAACACAGGCACATAAACATATACACACACATACATACATACATATATATATATATATATATATATATATATATATGCATATAAACGACGGGTTTTTTTCAGTTTCCGTCTACCAAATCCATTCATAAGGCTTTGGTCGGTCCGAGGCTATAGTAGAGGACACTTGCTCAAGGTGTCACGCAGTGGGACTGAACCCAGAACCATGTGGTACGTAAGCAAGCTACTTACCACACAGCCACTCCTACGCCTATATATATATTCCTCAAAATTGGCTACGTTGTGCTGTAAGAAGGATCTTATTAGGTAGGGATCTCGTAGTGTCCTTTTCTCCATAAATGTAGAAGACCTCTGCAAGTGGTTAGTGATCTCTGCTCGTAGTAAGACTGACACACTACGGGAGCTGTTCAACGATGACCAGCTATGTACAACACGGAACAGAAATAAAGAAACAGAATTGACCCCAGCATTTTGTTTAATGCGTATAAACGGTCTGAGTGTAAGAGGATATTATCAGGACGGAGGCAAGTATAACAAGGTATTTTTGTCTAATGCAACGAATGCTCTATTGTGTGTGTGTATGTGTGTATGTGTGTGCGCGTTTGTGTGTATGTGTGTGTGTGCGTGTGTGTGTGTGTGTGTGTGTGTGTATGTGTGTAAGTATGCTTAAAGCTCGCTCTGCAAGCGTGGGGTTTCGGGTTTACTCCTATTGAGTAGCTCCTCTGACTACATCTCCGAGCCAACCAATGCCTTGTGAGCAAATTTGGTTGACAGAATCTGTGCAAAAGACAGGCGTATATGCGTATATGAGTGTGTACGCGTGCACAGGTGTAATGTCTGTCCCTCCCCCACCACTTGATATACAGTGTTGATTTGCTTACGTTTCCGTTACCGCACTGTTCGGTAAAACAAAAAACAAAAAAAAAGAGGACGTATTTATTCAACAGATCCTTCGAGACAATGTCCCAACATGGCTGCCGTTCAACGACTGAAACAAGTAAGAGACAAGCGACACATCTGTCGGGTTTCTTTTGCTAACTTTCAATTACAAAACATTGATCGTTGAACATATGGTACCAAATGCTTGGCCATTTTACATGCATTAAAACCTAAAGCACAGACACGTAAACGCAGAACGAACCTTTTAACCACGCGCTTATCTCTATGAACTCGCCATAAAGACATTATTTTTACTTTTGTATAATTATCTGATTTATAAATTCTCATTTTGTTCAGTTTGTCTTTTTCTCACATTTATTTTCATTTGTTTCCGTGCTGCTATTGCCACAGCTGTTGTTGTTGTTGTTGTTATTTTGCAAATAAACCATTTGCAAGAAATAAATAAGACGGAAGCTGAACACCTTTCAGATATTGTTCTAAATTTGTATTTAATATGATGAAGCCTCGGGTGGAAATGTGGCATTCAGTGACAACTGTAACGCTTGCAGTAATTCAAATTCCATGCTGCTTAAACTGAATATTTGTTCATAGCTTAAGGCTTCCCACTTATTAGGTTATTCAACTATGTTCAAGTTAGCAACCATTTGACTGGTTTTATGCAGTGTGTAATTATTTAGTCCTTCCATAGGGCACACCTTGAAGGTACGAACATTGTTCGCACTGTTGTGACTGTTTTCATTGTAACATATTGAATGTACTTTATTTTGAGAGTTGCAATCATCTTTGTAATCATCGTCGTTGTCGTCGTCGTCGCCGTCAACATCATCATCGTCGACATCATCATCGTCCTCGTTCTCCTCCTCCTCCTCATCATCATTTAAGGATAATAATAATAATAATAATAATAATAATAATAATAATAATAATTATTATTATTATTATTATTATTACTACTATTATTATTATTAATTATTATTATTATTATTATCATTATTATTATTATTATTATTATTATTATTATTATTATTATTATTATTATTATTAATATATAAACGATTGAGGTAACACCTCCTGAAGATATAGAAGATATAAGTCGAAATTAAAAGAGTGCCATTGTTATCTAGTGAATGATGTCGAAATATCATTCACTAGACGTAGAAGTGTAGGCGCAGGAGTAGCTCTGTGGTAAATAGCTTGCTTACCAAGTACATGGTTCCGTGTTCAGTCCCACTGCGTGGTACCTTGCGCAAGTGTCTTCCACTATAACCCCGGGCCGACCAAAGCCTTGTGAGTGGATTTAGTAGACGGAAACTGAAAGAAGCCTGTCGAATATATATACATATGTATATATATGCATGTGTGTGCTTGTGTGTCTATGTTTGTCCCCCCAACATTGCTTGACAACCGATGCTGGTGTGTTTACGTCTCCTTAGCGGTTCGGCAAAAGAGACCGAAAGAATAAGCACTAGGCTTACAAGAAATAAGTCTTGGGGTCGATTTTGCTCAACTAAAGGCGGTGGTCCAGCATGGCTGCAGTCAAATGACTGAAACAAGTAAAAGACTAAAGAGTAGATAACAATGACACTCTTCTTTTATTATTATCATTATTATTATTATTATTATTATTATTATTAGTAGTAGTAGTAGTAGTAGTAGCAGCAGCAGCAGCAGCAGTAGTAGTAGTAGTAGTAGTAGTAGTAGTAGTAGTAGTAGTAGTAGTAGTGAGAGAGCAGTGCATATCATCAAAGTAACACTGGGGTAAAATATACGTAGCCCAGTATACCCATCATGACTACACGTCTGATAAGGGTACACTAGGCATATACATCATAACCATATATGCGAGACATAGGGATCTCATATAAAAGTAAACAGCACATGACCTAGTAGGCCTCAGCCCAGTTAGAATTTTCTTCAGATCGAGTAGCCCATCTCGCTCAAATAAGGGTTGTTTAAGGATGTTGATGATAGTAGACTCAGCTTTGCATTCAGTGCTTCTTAGACAATATCGGGAAATATCCTTACCTAACTCACCCTTATCCAGCTTTTTTAATTACTGGACATGTAAGGACTGTTCTCACCTTCATTTTATCATGGTATCCTATAACCTCAATTTTAATAAGTGATCCTTCTCGAGCCATGCCAGGCTCATAAGGGCCGGTTTCCCGGTTTCAGTGGCATAGACATTCTCCACCTGGACGGGACACCGGTCCGTCGCAGGATTACTCATTTTTGCCAGCTGAGTGGACTGGAGCAACGTGAAATGAAGTGTTTTGCTCAAAAACACAACGCATCACCCAGTCCAGGAATCGAAACCACAATCTTACGATCATGATGCTGACACCCTAACCACTAAGCCACGCGCCTCCACCCCCAATTTTAGCTTACACTTTAGGTTCCTCCTTATTTTTCATAACTATTTGTCATTTTAACCTTTGTTTCGTATTTGTTGTTTTCCTTGAAGATAGAAAGCGGTTTTATTTTTACTTTGATATGTTTCTAAGCAACTTTTATTAATTTTTCTTTTTTCTTTCTTTTTTTTTATTTTTCTTTATTAAATAATTCTAGTCCGACAGTGAATATTTTATAATTATTTTCTCGCCGCGTATGGGCCCGCAATTCTGTATTAGTGTTAAACATAATCATTGTGTCAGGTTTTCTGGTGGGTGTATTCTAAAAGCAGATTTTATCTTTATCTTTTCTGCTGGTTCGTTTAGCGTCAAGTATTAGTAACACTGTATTCTAATTTCCCCAGCGCTAAGGCCATCACCACCATCAACATTATTATAACATTATCAAAAATACAAGTACTAACACAGTCATTATCACAGCTACTAACACCGTCACCAACACTAGCGATATCAACACTTGTAGCACCATCAGTATCATTATCACCATCATCCTCATCATCATCATCATCACCATCCTCCTCCTCCTCCTCCTCCTCCTCCTCCTCATCATCATCATCATCATCATCATCATCATTATCATCACAACCAATGCACCAACCGTCATTAACAGTACCATCACCAATATCATCTTCATCTTTTCCCTCCTGCTCCTCCTGATCATCATCATCTTCATCACTACAATCATAATCATTATTATCATCAACATCATTATCATCACTGTCCTCAACACCAACAGTCATAAACGCAAGGAAGAAGAACACCTCCACTACAAACAACACCATCGTCCCACTACAAGTACATCACCATCAATACCAGCAACAAAAACCACTGCAGAACAATAAATATCATCATCATCATCATCATCACATCATCATCATCATCATCATCATCATTATCATCACAACCAATGCACCAACCGTCATTAACAGTACCATCACCAATATCATCTTCATCTTTTCCCTCCTGCTCCTCCTGATCATCATCATCTTCATCACTACAATCATAATCATTATTATCATCAACATCATTATCATCACTGTCCTCAACACCAACAGTCATAAACGCAAGGAAGAAGAACACCTCCACTACAAACAACACCATCGTCCCACTACAAGTACATCACCATCAATACCAGCAACAAAAACCACTGCAGAACAATAAATATCATCATCATCATCATCATCATCATCATCACCACCACCACCACCACCACCACCACCACCACTAGTGACACTGTAATCACCACCATCATCATCATCACCATTGCCATCACCATCAACATGAGCCACAACACCGCTAGCCATTACCATTACCATCATCATCACCACCTATATCACTATCATCGTCATCAACACTATCACCAGCACACATTAACAGCGATAGCATCAACAACAACACCATCATCATCATCATTACCACCATAACTCCACCATTACCATCATTGCCAACAACACCACGAACACCAAGCCACCACCATGGCCATTATCACCATTACTAACACCATCATTATCATCGTCATCATCATCATCATCATCATCGTCATAAATAGTACTACTAACACCTACGCCACACTACTGCTGCCACCACGCTTATGAGCAGCAACACCAACATCATCAAGCAATCATAACCATGACTTATTATTGTTATAGTTTTTGTTGTTGTAATCTAACAGACATCTTCAGAACTAATGAGTTGTTTATCAAAACAAAAATAAATGAAATTAAACCTAGACATCATTTTTCTCTCTATCATTGCTTGATTATTGTCAATGTAAATAATTCTAATCAATATTTATTGTTCGCACAAAATTAACAATGAACAGAACGAGATCGGTTTCCATGTGTACGAAAGTGTTTTGATTATTCTTTATTCCTTGTATATTTTACATAACTTTAACAGATTCAACTTAAGTTTTAGGTTTTTGCCATCCTAAAATTCATCAACGAGTTATTGGTCAATTTGATACAACGGTTGGGGCGGCTGTGAAAGTACTGTACAACGAATGAGTGTTTCATTCTACCACCTTTGTTGGGTTGACTATTCATGTTGGCAGAGTTTTGGGATAATAAGAGCTCTAAGAAGATACGCTACATCCATCTGTAATTCTCAGAGGAGGAATTGCCGGACATTGCTCTTTAAATGGGTAACTCATATTTGTCTGTGTAAGCGACATGGACCATCTAGTGAACCTTAAGGACGAATTTGTTTGAAGAGACGTTAAGCAATGTCAACATCATGGTGGTGGTGGTGGTGGTGGTGGTCGTCGTCGTCGTCGTCGTCGTGGCACCGGCGGCGGTGGCTGCGGCAGCTGCGGCGACGTCGACGGCAGCGGCGGCAGCGGTGGCAGTGGTGATGGTGGTGGTGGTAGTGGTGGTATTTGCGGCGGCGGTGGCAGCAGTGGCAGCGGTGACATTGGTGTTGTTGTTGTTGGTGGTGGTGGTGATGGTGGTGATGGTGTACGTTGTTTACACTATGGTCAGCCTTGATCAAACAGTTCCAGCTCGATCCTATCCTGCCCTTTGCTTCAAAAAGTAGCGGCCAATTATTCCTTCTGTTTTTAGAGTGATTATTTGAAGATGATACCACTTCTATTTCTAGCAATCAGAGCGACACGTTAGACACTTCATTACGGATACTACTTTCATACTTATGCTACTTTCTCTCTGTAACTTGAAGGATATCATACGCATCGAAAGGCGACTAAGCAATTTCATCCTGGAAAATATTCACATGAAACAAATACTACAGAGAAACCACCATCCAAAAGAAGCTTAGGAATTTTGGACATATATCAAGAAATAATGGCACATTGGAAATCAATGTGTTTAAATACAGAATAGGAGGAAGCAGCTTCGGAGGCAGGCGGGCACAGTTTGAATCAACAACACCAACAAGGGTACCTACGTCACTCCCAGTATCGCCAGACGTTTGACTGTCAATAGATTGCAAAGGAACAAATTAGTTGCGGGGCTTTATCAGGAGATCCTACGTAGTGCTGACGCCTCTAGATATTCTGACAAAGTCACTCGGCCATTTCTATACGAGATTCACTAATATTTTCTTAGCCTGAAGACGTAATCAAAGTCAAATATTGGAGATTTGTGAATAATGATTCCATACAAATGACATGTTTTCTTTGTAAACTATGTCTTCCCTGCTTTAGTAACCACTTATGACAGCCGTTTCCATACACGAGTAAGAAAAGCAAATTCTTTCTGCAATTTTATATGAAGCTATCTTTTCACTGTGTCGTGAGCGTAGATGTGTGAAAGGAGGAGAAAGGGAGAGAGAGGGAAAGAGAGAGAGAGAGAGAGAGAGAGAGAGCATAAGTGAAGATACTACTTTACAAAAACATATATTGCTTTCATTTATCTTAACCCCACATTTCTGTGTGTGTGTCACACATACACACCAATGATTGGATGTATATGAGTGTACGCATGTGAGTGTGTTTGTGTATGCACTGTGTGAGTGCAAGTCCCTGTGTGTGCATATGCAAGCACACACATATACACGCCCATACATATACATGCACACACATGTACATGCGCATACATATACACGCACATATATATACATGCATATGTACACATAGATATATGTACATTCATGAATATACACACACACTCATACACACGCTCACACATTTACCAGGCGAACGAGAGAGTAGCAACCAAAATATTATCTTAATTCGCACCTTACCATTCTTACAATAGATCAATAATTAGTAAGGGAACAAAAAGAGAAATGTCATGATCTGACCCCAAAAAGGGTTTAACTAAAACATAAACAAATGAACACTAACACATATGAGACCTACCTAACACTCCCATATCACCCTACAAAAAACCCTACAAATATAATACCCTTACACATATTCCTACACGAATACCAACCCCTAATCTGTACACACATTTTCAGAAAACTCTGAGGCTTTTGGAGCCAAGGGATAGGATCTTTTCGGTTTCAACGACAGTTTTTTCTAGCGGTGTCATATGAAATTTTAGGGTTAGGGTTAGTTAGGGTTAGTTAGGGTTAGGGTTAGGGTTAGGGGTGGTGGAAGGGTATCTTTTTTCTTTACAAATGTAAATAAACCCAATCTGTTTCTTAAACAAGGGACATATTCATACGGCACAGAATGTTTTCACCTCAATAGACGTCATTGATTGGTTGAAGTTGCAGAAATTGAAGAAAAAAAACAACAAATATCTTACAAACTATAGAATTTTCTCCATAAAGCCAAGAGAAAAAGATGTTTTATAAACACATTCAACCAGTATACGAAGTTTAAAAGTGTTTAGTTACGTGGAAATTATTTGTAAAAACTGCCGTTCAAACCGAAAAGATCCAAGGGATATAGCTCGAGATATAGGCCTCCTTCGGTTCGTTACATCATTTTACACCGCACCCAATGACGAAGAGGAATCGCCATATTTTTTTACTATTCCTGACAGATCTGATGAGTCACTTGCTATTATTTATCGAACATCCGGCTTAATAGTCATTGCAAAATCTATTGGTAAGATTGGCTGTAACGGATATAGAATATTGTACACTGAATAATATACCCAATCTCTTGACAAATATACCAGTGCATAACTTTTCTAACATGGATTCTTAAACAGCTATATATATATATATATATATATATATATATATATATATATATATATATATACACACAAAACATAATTATATAAATATAATTATAAGAAAGGCACTAACGAGTAGCGCCACGTGCTAGAAATAGACGCCAAATGGCTCTAAGAACTCCATTAGCACGGGTTGAAAGCGAGGGAAGTGAACAAAGAATTTTTTTTAAGGGTTTAACCATAAATCGATTTCTAGTTTAGGGATGTAAATCTCTTTACCGTCATCAGTATAGTATAAAACAGTATGCATAATCATAAACATTTATACACACCCATCCGAATAACACGTATCCATTAGCGCATATACAAGTGTTCACATTCATATACAAGCTAAATCTAATCCATTCGCCCCAACCACGTGCGTATACAACTAAAAATGAAACTAGAGTGAATATATTGGTAGGAGTAATTTATATTTAAATATAATCAAGGATAAAATCTTAAGATTTTATCAAGTAGCTAGCATGTAATAAAACTCTATAGGTAACAAATAATACAAAAGATATAACTATATAAATATAATAATAAGGGCATTAATGATTAGCGCCACATGCTAGAAATAGACGCCTAATGGCTCTAAGAACTACATTATTTACCCCATTTGCACGGGTTGAAAGTGAGGGAAGTGAACAAAGACGATTTTTTAGAAACGGGTTTAATCAGAGATCGATTTCTCTCGCTTTCAACCCCTCCTAATGGAATAAATAATGTAGTACTTAGACCCGTTTGTCGTCTATTTCTAGTATGTGGCGCTACTCATTAATGTCCTTATCAAAGTTATACTTGTATAAGTATATATTTTGTATTAATTGTTACCTATATAATTATACTAGCAGTATCGCCCGGCGTTGCTCGAGTTTGTAAGGGAAATAACTATATAAGCATTTTTAGAGAGTTATAGCCAAAAATTAGTAAAAAAATGCAATAAAAATGGGGAAAAAATGATGGTAAATTTTTTTTAAATCGTTGACTCATCGTAGACATTTTTAGAGAGTTACTTCCCTTATATAATAGCGAAAAAAATGCATTTAAATGGAAAAAAATTATGGTAATTTTTTTTTTATCGTAGACTCATCGTAGACGCGCGCTAATACTCAGAAGGGCTTGATATGAATCACGACTATAAGATACCCGGTTTTGGTTAAACTGCACCGCAAAATGTGGGTGTAGTTAGGAATCTAAATCGTAGGAGACAAACACACAACCTCTCTTTTATATATAAAGATTACATGCTGGCTACGTGATGGAATCTTATAAAGATTTTATCCTTGAATATATATATATATATATATATATATAAATATACACTGTTCTACTCTAGGCAAAATTTTGGGGGAGGGATCCAGTCGATTAGATTGACCCCAGTATGCAAACGGTACTCAATTTATAGACACCGAAAGGATGAAAGGCAAAGTCGATCTCGGCGGTATTTGAACTCAGAACGTAAAGACAGGCGAAATACCTATTTCTTTACCACCTACAAGGGGCTAAATACAGAGAGGACAAACAAGGACAGACAAACGGATGAAGTCGATTATATCGACCCCAGTGCGTAACTGATACTTATTCAATCGATCCCGAAAGGATGAAAGGCAAAGTCGACCTCGGCGGAATTTGAACCCAGAACGTAGCGGCAGACGAAATACCGCCAAGCATTTTGCCCGGCGTGCTAACGTTTCTGCTAGCTCACCTATCTATCTTTCTATCTATCTGTCTATCTATCTATCTTTATATATATATATATATATATATTATATATATATATATATAATATATATATATATATATATATATAGTTGCCAGTGTACGAAACTCTCAGACCTTGAATCACTTTGCTGCTTCCATTAAGTATTATCATGGATGTATGTATATATATGTCCACATGCATACACCTGCGTGTGCGCATATTCATTATTGTCATAAATATATTGTTATGTGAAAACTGCCTTTATCGTTTTCCCCCCAATTTTTTGACAGCTCAATCCTCATTAAACGTTGGGAATAACTCGCGTGTTCTTATATTTTGCATTCGAGCTTTGGGTGTATGATACGTTTTTGCTTTGTTGTTGGATTGCTTAAGAAAACTTACAAAACCTTTCAGTCTTACATAAGGATTCTTCATACTCGCATATAATCACACTCACCCACACACACTGATACACGCCAATTCTCATATATACACACTCCTATGTAAAAGTACAATGCTTTCATACGGATGCAAGTTCAGTCAATAAGTAAAACTCGCACGAATGCGAGACTGATAGAATGATATATATATATATATATAAAAAAAATTATAGAAGAATGAAATTCCATTAAGGTGATGGAGCAATGAATACAGATGAATGTATGATGGCTAAAGAATAAATGAAAATGGCTTTTGAGTGTTAAATTACGAAATAAACGATAAAATGCATCTGCCGTGAATCTTTACATGTATTTTTGTTAACTTTCGTAAATTCCCCTACAGAGGACTCTTGTTAAGTCCTTTAGAACGGTTTCTTACTTTACTCGCTTTACTTAATACTATTTTGATTACCAGGTCATTTTTATTTTATTTTAAATCCATCTTGCTTCAGTTCACCTTCATTTTTCAGTCCATTATAAGCGATTTTGATTTACTTCGCCACGTGTTTTTTATTCAAATTTTATATTTATATAAATTTTTATTTATATGTATTTGCGCATTTTTATAAATGCATATATTTATAAATTTATTATTCTTATCACATGCATTTATAATATGTATTTCGTGTTCAAGGGATAAAGAAACAATTCTTATCATCAATATCGCTATTTAACATTCATCAGCAAAAACTATTTATCCTTTATCCATCTCCCATCCACCTCAGTTCATTGCTTCAGCACCATCATTTCCATATTTTTTTATAAGTATCTTTCTATCAATTTTATATATGAACAGGCGTGCGTCCGTATAAAGAACGTGCGTATGACAGGGTGTTGACATCTTCGAGCGTGTTCGTGAGCTATGTGTGTATGTATAAGTTATTTTATGCTTCTACGCATATATGTAGAAAGCAGTTAAGGTGTGAAAAGAAGATAAAGAAAACATATGTGCGAAGTATTTTGACATGTTCTGTCTTCTCACAGAAAAGATATATGACATAAGAGTAGCCTTACATACAAAATAGAAGAATAATAAGGTTTCTAACATTTTAGCATTTTAAGGCAGAAGCTCTCTATATATTGGTTGTATTAGCACAAGCATTCATTGTCGTCTAATTATTGCTTATGTATTTGTTTAGCAAGATTCCTGAATGAACAAAACAGAACAGGTAGAAACACGTGGGATGGAGTGTCGCTCAAGTGGTCATAGGGTGTGTAACGAAAGATTTCAGACAAAGGGCACTAAAATGAAGCAATAATAAAGCTGGTGCGAAGAAGGAATATATAGTGTATTAGTGTGTGTGTGATTATTTGGCATAGAAAATGACCATCTCTACATAAAACTATACACGCGCGCGCAATCACATGCACACGCATATATATATATATATATATATATATATATATACGAGGTAGTATTAAAAGGTTCTCGGACTAGTTATGTTTAATAAAAAATAATTTATTTACCTAAGTTTTAACATCATCTCTTCAAAATAGTCACCTTGCGCAGCAATACACCGTTCCCAGCATTCCTCCCACTTTTGGAATCCAGTCTGGAAGTCGTTTTCAGTAAGCGAGTCGAGGACCTTCTGCGATTCGCTTGGATCTCGACAACGTTGTTAAAACGGCAACCTTTGAGCTGCATTTTCATCTTGGGGAAGAGATGGAAGCCCGTAAGTGCGAAATCTGGGGAATAGGACGGGTGCCAAAGTGATAACATGTTGGTTTTTGGCGAGAAACTCACGAGCGAAGAGTGCTTGGTGATAGGTTAGGAGCCTTCGGTGAAGAAACCAATTATTTGTACTCCACAAATCTGATCACTTTCATCGAATTTCCTCCCTCAAACACTTCAAAACGTCGCAGCAGGACCCTTGATTGATGGCCTGACCCTGGTGGACAAATTCTCGAAGCACAATACTACATTTCTGAGGGTGACGCTCGTGACAAGTCATGCGACCCTTCATTGTGTTCTGGAGACTTTCTCCCGCTTTTGAAGCGCCTGTGTTGCCTAAACATTGTGTACGACACATTATCATAATGGATCTACAATAAAACTAATAATGCTTAAATTTCAGGGCCCCTAATCTCGGAGAGGCCCCTCTGAAGCAACTTAATTTTTTCATTCTACCAATTTTTTGCTTTTGTATTTTGCCATGCAGATTACTGTTACCAGTCTTAGTGGACGTCATATCATACTCCTATTCAGAGTCTAGACACACAGTGTCTAGCCACCTGTTGTTTCTGCCGGAGTGGAGTAGCATTAAAAAAATATAAAGTACAAATGACTTGCAGATAATTTGCTTTACTTGAATTAGTTTGGAAACTTCGACCCTGTCCCTCCTATTGTCAAATATGTCTACTACTACATCAGCCCGATAGAGATAAGAATTCTTATTTTCACACCATTATTCAATGACCAATGAAAGAGTGTGTCTCCCAAATTTTTGACTTACAATCTGTTCATTAACAAAGCATTTTTTCTACTTTAAAAATTGTTTGAATATCACCTTGTACAAAATTAACAATTCTTCATTTATGACTATATGTTAAGTTGTGGACCCTTATCTTGATCGATCTCTGTCTCGCTGTGGCTAATGAAAATATTACCCCAATATTTTTTCTCAGAAGTCTAGGCTCCAAGAGGAATAGCAATGTCTTCAAGAAAGTACTTAAGCGGATACCAGAAACGCCAACTCAAAGGAAAGCAATCTAATGAAACTTCTAAATGTCAAAAACTATCAAACTACTTTACAATGTCAAATTACTTTACAATTGACATCACCTGCAACTTAAACAAGCCATGCAGGCACCAGTGAAGTCAACGATACTGCACAAACCACGAATGCTCTGTTTAGCAATAATCAACCTACTGTTGACACTTTTGGTGCAGATGAT
The DNA here is from genome assembly GCF_006345805.1 of Octopus sinensis. Taxonomy (NCBI): domain Eukaryota; kingdom Metazoa; phylum Mollusca; class Cephalopoda; order Octopoda; family Octopodidae; genus Octopus; species Octopus sinensis. The sequence goes on along the minus strand of NC_043002.1, from coordinate 87,427,324 downwards.
GATCACAGTGATCAAGAACTTCAAAAAAAGAGAGAGCAGAAAGAGGAAGCAAATTTAACGATTTCAAAGAATACAGTGACCTGGCAAACTGGCCCATAACAATTGATAATGATTTAATATAAAACTGTTTAAAGCAAGACATAAGTTCTTTTCAGAATAAAAAGCCAGATAATGTATATACTGTATCCAACAAGATTTACAAACAGCAAAATCGAAGTTTTTCAGACAAGTACTTTGAAAAAAAGAATGAAAAATTGCCAGACTGTGATGAGATCCTGGTTTGTTTACTCAAAGAGAAAACTCTTTTCTAAATGTCAAATATCACTTGCAACGGGTGGATTTTCTGATTGGATGAATATACTCAGAACTCTAGAAAATCATGAAGACAGCATGGAACATAATGGCGATGTTGAACTGGCTAACACGAAAGTCAAATAAAACCACTGCGGATCAGCAACTTGAGGAACATTTGAGAAAAAAACATGCAGTACTATTTTGAAGTGCTAAAAAGAGTTGTAGCAGTTATGAAATTTTTAAGTGAAAGAGGTCGTGAGGAAAAGTGGAGCTCCCCAAACAATGGAAATTTCATGGCGGGGAGCTACTGAGTTTATTGCGGAATTTGACCCATTTTTATATGAACATTTAGAGAAATGCAAAAATGAAAAAGTAAATATTACTTACCTATCCAAATCTGTGTAAGAGGAAGTGATAGAAATCATTGGAAAACATGTTAAAGGTGAAGTGGAGAATCACACCAATAACCAAGATATCAAATACTACTCAATTACTGTTGACTCTACACCTAATTCTACGCTTGTTTACTACAATTATTGTTGACTCTACACCTGAGTTCAATGTAATTGTAGTTCGATACTAATGGAAGCACTCCGTCGGTTACGACAACGAGGGTTCCGGTTGATCCGATCAACGGAACAGCCTGCTCGTGAAATGAACGTGTAAGTGGCTGAGCACTCCACAGACACGTGTACCCTTAACGTACTTCTCGGGGATATTCAGCGTGACACAGAGAGTGACAAGGCCGGCCCTTTGAAATACAGGTACAACAGAAACAGGAAGTAAGAGTGAGAGAAAGTTGTGGTGAAAGAGTACAGCAGGGATCACCACCATCCCTGCCGGAGCCTCGTAAGCTTTAGGTATTTTCGCTCAATAAACACTCACAACGCCCGGTCTGGGAATCGAAACCACGATCCTACGACCGCGAGTCCGCTACCCTAACCACTGGGCCATTGCGCCTCCACAGTTCGATACTGTTGTAATGGAAAACGGTGTAAGAGATTTCTAGCATTTTTGCAAATAGATAAACATTCATCTACGACCTTATTCAACAAAATAACAATTTCTGGAGGAGCATAAGCTTTCACTTGAAAATATCCGTGGTCAGTCGTACGATAATGCTTGCAGCATGAAGGGCTTGGAGAAACGGCTGCAAGAACGTCTTAAAATCATTAACAAGTATGCATACTATGTACCATGTGCAAGCCATTCACACACCCTTGTTTGCGAAAAGGCAGTGTCTCCTGTACCTGAAGTTGTTAACTATTTTGGCATCTTGCGGCAACTGTATAGTTTCTTTTCTGAATCCCCTCGAAGATGAAGGATTTTGAACACACATGGCAATATGGCCTTTTCTCAAAGAACTTATGTGTAACCAGATGGTCTGCACACTATGAAGCAGTCCGAGCAATTAAAAAGGATATAGGGATATTTTACAAACACTCAAACATATGTTTAAAGACACAGAAGAGGAGCCTGAATGTAAGCGAGATGCAAAGAATTTATACCACAAGTTGGTAAAATTGGAATATGCTATTTTGACAGTCGTTTGGGAAGAAGTTATGGAGCATTTTAACAAAACAAGTAAAGAACTACAAACCCTGGTTTTAATGTATTTGAAGGTTACCTTCTGTTAGCATCTTTGCTTTCATTTGTTGAAGAACTGTGGGAAAATTCAGCTGACAGGATTGCACACTATGAATCAGTAGCAAAAAGTCTATGTAAATATATCACCTCAAATTATTCTGATGTTTCCAAATGCATTGTTACAAAGAAATTAGAACAAATGATAAGGCTTCTTTGAAATGGGTTGAAAAATTTAGGATAGAATTTCAAATCAAGTCTATGACTGCTTGATAATCCAGTTAAGCAAGAAGATGGACCCATGTGAGCAGATTGCGAAAAGTTTCAAGTTTCTTCCAGAATTGATGAACAATTCAGAATTTGATGAGAACAGTATCAAACTTTTAATATCGTATTACAAAGACGATATTGACTACAAATGAATAAATGAGTGTTATCAGTTCAAGGAATATTTACACCTAAGAAAATCATGGAACACAGAAGAAAACACACCATCTAAAATGCAACGCACAGAAGTCCTTCAACAACAACTAACTGAAGTATCCCCATAATATTCTTTTCTACTCTAGG
>NC_043002.1:87409876-87414876 GCF_006345805.1 Octopus sinensis | reverse complement strand
TTATTCTACCCCAAGGCGGTGTTACTGACTTACCTCCTCCCTCAAAATTACTGGTCTTGTGCCACATTTTGAAACCAGTATTACTCTACCTCAATTGAATACCTATTTAAAATTTTAAAATTTGGTATAATAACGCAATATCACTTAAATATTGGTTTTGGCAATTAATTTCGGCTTTTTAGTGTGAAATTAAAGTCATTTTTTTCCATGCAAAGAATGAACTTAATCAGTTATATATTTTTCATTTTGTTCGATGACCTTTCGCCATCTTCCTGGCGACTTCATGATTCTGCGCTCTTAGAACTTTTGGTGCTTAGACAAAAACTGAAGCAAGTGCAACATTATGTCATCATCATTATTGAAAGTTTTTCCATTCAAAGAATTTTGCAAACTTCGAAATAAATTGCAATCTGGTGGTGCAAGGTCAGAGCTAAATGGAGGATGACACCACTTCCCAACCAAGCTCCAGTAAGTTTTCAAGATGTGTGTAGTCTAGCGTTATCATGGTGGAAAACAATCCCTTTACGATTTGCCAATTCTGGCCGTTTTTCTTTGATTGCTTCCTCCAGTTTCATTAGTTGTTGGCAGTAAACATCTGAATTGATTGTTTGGTTCCTCGGAAGCAGCTCAAAATACTCAACACCTTTGTAATCCCACCAATTTGACAGCATGACCTTTTTTGATGCAATTCAGCTTCTGATGTGGTTTGTGATGGTTCATTATGCTTGGACCATGATCGTTTTCGATTGATGTCATTGCAGACAATGCAGTTTTCATTACCAGTGATGATTCGTTTCAAAAAAAGGTCGATTTCATTGCGTTTGAGATGCATATTACAAATATTGATTCGTTTGTTAAGTAAATCTCTTTCAATTTATGTGGAACCCAAATACCGAGCTTCTTAACAAGTCCAAGACATTTTAAGTGATTTTCAATTGTTGTGTGTGATACATTTAACCTCCCTGCAATCTTTTACACAGTTATATGATAATCAGATTCACTTATGGCTTTGATTCGGTCATTATCAACTTCAGCAGGTCAACCAGAACGTTGGTCAATCTTTGAGTGAAAAATCTCCAGGACGGTATTTTTAAAACCATTTCTGACATGTGTGTTCTGTTAAGCAATCAACACCATAAACTTCACATATCTCTTTGTGAGCCTCAGCAGCTTTCTTACCTTTACGGAAATACAAAAGCAAAATATGGCGAAAATGTTCGTATTTGCACTCCATGTTAAAATTGACACTGAACTGAAGCTAAAAGTAATGGCTATCAAATGTCAAAAAGTACAACACATAACATTGACAAAAGTCATTCAAAAAATCGCAACTCTATCTATTTGCGAAAATGAAATTACTTTCTTGCCAACCCAATAGTGGTCCCTCGTACACTATTCTATGTCTTAACACTACCGAATATATTACAAAACTATCAAAATCATTAGCGGTTTACAATACGCTGATGAATTCAGTAACTAATTTTTACTTAATTTCTATTGTACATCTGATTAAAAGCATCGTACACTGTTGCAAACGGTTGGGGTGCAATATGATTAGTACTCTTTTAGCCTACAGTTCCTATACGTACTATCAAATATACAAGTTAGAGAAGAATGAATTTGCTCCAGTTTGAATGTTAACAGACACATAAAATAAATATTTAGTAATTTGATTATAATTTTTATTTATTATTACAACCAGATTTATAAATAATTCCCGGAAGCACTCAACTTTGTCTGAGTTCCAAAACTTAGTTCTTTTTTAGGCTTCAGCTAAACGGTACACTAGTCCCTTAACGTTAAAAGTTAACATCTATCCTTCTTTTTGCAGTGTCAGTACTACGAGGTCATTTCAAATAGTCATTTGAAAATAAGAACTTGACGTTAGATGTGGGTGCGTGTGCTTATGTTTGTATTTGTTTTTATGTATATGTGAATGTGTGCAATAAATGTATGTATGTATGTATGTATGTAATATCAAAATTAGTCTACTTCATCGACGATGATATTTGAAACTGCATACTAAATTTCAACGGTATGATTTTTAAACGAGCAATTATAACTAAAGTGTTACAATATATATATAGTTTATTCAAGGTCGTTCAGGAGAAATGAGGGAGAATGTGTGCGTGTTTGTGTATGATGTGTATGTAAGATGGAGAGAGAGGGAAAAAGAATTCATGTGAACCAAGGAGAGAAGTGGGATGTATACCACACCATTATACCTACCAGTTTTTCAGCGTCTCATTTCTCGAATCTTCCGTTGCTTTTTTTTTTTTTACCTTAAGGACCCTCAGATATGGCATTTTTTCATTTTTGTACATTATTCCGAGATGGATTCAGATTTGTGTGTAAATTTTGGATAAAATTCTTTGAGAAAAGGTGTCATTGGTTCAAACAAACATTGACGCTTAAAGATACAGACTAACTTCGGAAATACAAGTAATCAGGAAATTAACAGTCAAGCAGTTCAAAGTTAATTTAGTATTTCGTTATATGCCTATAAGCGTATGGACAAAATCTTTCTTTATAACTAACTGTTTAGAAATAGAACACAATTCCTCAATCAGTAGCAAAGGGACTATTTAATATGATTAGTGCGAAGATTATATATGTTTCTCTTTTCGAAAAATAAAACACATTTAGTGAAATGAATCTATCGGTGACATTCTTACTGAACACAAGCAAAAGGAAAATACGTTTTTAATGATGTGTATAAATAAATGTGGTTTGTCTGTCAGTGAACCATTATGACTCAAACTACACTGTATACAATTTTTTTAATTTTTTTTTTTATTGTTTTTGGCCAGTAAGTGTTAATTCCTATTTGCATTTAGCTAGAAATCAAAGGAAATTATTACTATTCCCTTCAAACTTTGCTTTTGTGACCTGGATATCAATGTTTTGAAACTGAACTATTTTCCATTACATTTCAGATAGATTCTGTGCTGAGTTATCGAAGTAGAGATATCGTTATAGGAAATATTCTGTTCAATACCACAGATTTGCCTGTCAGTTGCTTTACTTAAACCACTTCAGCATGTCCCTTGGTGGCTGGTAATATAGGCATCTCTGATTATGAGCAGGAGTAGTGGGGAAGGCATCAAAGCCATGTGTTGAGAAGGATTCTTTGAGGTTTGAATAAATGTAACAAAAGCAAAGTTTGAAGGAAATATTAGACACTTTTCATACTTCAGTTGCTACCCAAGGACAAAAATCGTGTTACACAGTGTTCTATAAAATAACTGGGTTGTGTTTATTGTTGTTATTGTTGATGTTGTTTAGTCTTAGTTAAACCTGTTCGAGCAAAACTATGATCAAAGATATTCTAGTCATAATTATATTGCTTTGTTTGGAGGAACACAATCTACAACGTCAAACTGGTGGCTCTTTGTTCTTTCGAAGACGATAGGATAACTTTGAAGAGGATCATCACTGGCCAAATTAACTTGTCTTTCAAATAGATTAATATTACACTACCCAACATGAATTAATGGTGTCTGTTTAGTACAAAATGCGGATCTTTTCGGTTTGAACGGCAGTTTTTTCTAGCGGTGTCATATGAAATTGTCACCCATAATTATGACCCTAGTATCGATCTATTGCATTTCTATCTGTTTTAGGGTTAGGGTTAGTTAGGGTTAGTTAGGGTTATGGTTATGGTTAGGGTTAGGGGTGGGGGGAAGGGTATCTTTTTTCTTCACAAATGTAAATAAACCCAACCCAATCTGTTTATGAGGGACATATTCATACGGCACCGAATGCTTTTTACCTCAATAGACGTCATTGATTGGTTGAAATTGCAGAAATTGAAGAAAAGAACAACATATATATCTTACAAACTATAGAATTTTCTCAATAAAGCCAAGAGAAAAATGTTTTATAAACACATTCTACCAGTATACGAAGTTTAAAATTTTTTAGTTACCTAGAAATTATGTTAAAAACTGCCATTCAAACCGAAAAGATTCCAAAATGCTTCAGTAAAAAAGCAATATTACCTAAATAGTTATCCATCGAACAATATCGTATATGTTAACATCGCTGAACATTATAGAAAACTAAAAGAATAACACACGTGACATATAATACGATAATGGATTCAGCAACTATTTAATTCTTAATGAATTCTATACATTATCGAATACAAGACGTAGCGCACTATTGTAAAGAGTGTGTTACGTTTAGTATTTCGTTCGCTGGCAATGTTACGTTAACATCCACTCTATCAAATGTACATGTAGAAATGTTGAACACTTTCATTTTGACTCACCCACTAGATACTTTATATCAATGCACTGGACTTACAATATTAAACACAATTCTTTCAAGGGTTGAAGAAATCAATACCACTAAATTTTTAAATAGTTTGCTATTGAAAAACACCTAACATCTCAACATCGAATAAATACAATACTGAATATTATACAAAACTTTAATGATTCTACTTTATTGAACACGAGTTCAAAATATGAACTAGCTTGTGGACAAAATAGGTGGAAAATTTTCTACATTTGCTATATTTTTCAAAGGCATCAATTATTTACAGCTATCTTAACGTTTGTATTTCTCTCTACCATCGAAGCTATTGTGACGAACTTTAGCTAGACTCTTGTCTCGCTGTTATTCATAATACAGCGTAATTAGTATTTCTTGTGGTTGTTAATTTACATAAACGAAAATTATGGACCTTCGAGTGTTGCACTTTGTTTCAGTACCGAGTAAGCAACAGTAATTTGTATTTATCATGTAATTTATCAGTCAGACCTTCAGGATTGCCCGAAACGATACAGCATCGAAGTAAATTACATCCACAAATTCACACACTTATGTATATATATATATATATATATATATATATATAATATATATATATATATTATATATATATATATATATTATATATATATATATATATATATAATATAGAAGAACGCTACATAATACACGTACACACACATACCACACACATATGTGCATACATGCATATATATATATAT
>NC_043002.1:87394876-87399876 GCF_006345805.1 Octopus sinensis | reverse complement strand
TATATTTTCATTCATATCAGCTGCATATTTATTTATTTATTTATTTTTCTCAGTTTTCATAGCTTAACCATCAAAGATACAAAATTATTAATGTTCTCAAACGTCTTTACCCTTTATCATTGATAAGCGTATGTTTGCTTTTCTCCCTCCCTTTTCCCATCCACACGTTTTCTTCAATTAACATATCTCTGTGATGTCTCGTTTTCGAGTCGCAAGTGATAAGCGCGTGCTTCGTAAAAATGCAAAACAGAATCGTCATAATCATGATTAGGATAAATTTTATTACCCCAGTCTAATCAATAAACAATTGACACGAACTAAAAAGAGGTCTGGATTATATCTTTTCACTCTCAGGCGGCGAGCTGACAGAATCGTTAGCACGCCGGGCGAAATGCGTAGCCGTATTTCGTCTGCCGTTACGTTCTGGGTTCAAATTTCGCCGAGGTCGACTTTGCCTTTCATCCTTTCGGGGTCGATAATTTAAGTGCCAGTTACGCACTGGGGTCGATGTAATCGAATTAATCCGTTTGTCTGTCCTTGTTTGTCCCTTCTGTGTTTAGCCTCTTGTGGGTAGTAAAGAAATATATATTTTTTCACGCTCTATAAAACCTTCTCTAAACTGTTCTTATGCTACTATAATAACGATCGTAAAAATAACTAAGAGGATTATATAAGGGAAAGCATAAATGCATGCATGTGTGTGTATGTGTGTGTGTGTATGCATGCATGTATTTATGTATATATTTCAGGTAGCCCTTAAAGCTACTGGTAACATGCAACCCAGTACAACCTGTTTCAATATTAGGCGGTACGAGACTACGCCACAAGCTTCCTTGGCAAGGATAGTTGCTTTCGTTGAACATCCTGCAGGACGAATAACAAAATTTGTAAAAGGTAGGATGAAGTCAATAATGTCAACGGCCAGCCATCAGCTGGGAGTGAAAGACCGCTAGACTTTGTTTATACATTACAAGGACTACTCAACTGCAATACCTGCGGCTTCATATACATCCCATGATGTAGATTAGGCTTTCTTTTCGAGCAAAACCATATGTTATTTAGAGTGTTAGATTGCCCCTATACTCTTTTACTCTTCTACTTGTTTCAGTCATTTGAATGTGGCCATGCTGGAGCACCGCCTTTAGTCGAGCAAATCGACCCCAGGACTTATTTTTTGTAAGCGTAGTACCTATTATTCTATCGGTACCGTTGGCCGAACCGCTAAGTTACGGGGACGTAAACACACAAGCATCGGTTGTCAAGCGATGTTGGGGGGACAAACACAGACACACAAACATATACACACACAAGCATATATATATACGACGAGCTTCTTTCAGTTTCCGCCTACCTAATCCACTCACAAGACTTTGGTCGGCCCGATGCTACAGTAGAAGACACTAGCCCAAGGTGCCACGCAGTAGGATTGAACCCGGAATCATATGGTTCGTAAGCAAGCTACTTACCACACAGACACTCCTGCCTTTCTTTAGTTTATAAAAACTCAGATACAGGCATCACTTCACTGTGAGTTGCATACTATGGCTGACCGTAGCTGATAAAGGCAAGACACACTGAAAATGTGTATACACTGAAACCACATACAGCAACATCAATATGTTGAGAATCAATGCAAAGTTTCATGTCTATATTTTTCAAGGAAAGGGCACCGAAGCAGTGTAAGCAAAGGAAGTCCAGCTCCCAGACTTGTGCATGGTGCTTATGACTGGAAGGTTCTGGTGCATTTGAGGAAAGTGCTTATAATTCTAAGCCATATGGCAATAACTCACCGATGCTCCGACCCCAGAGTGGTACATTGGGAAGATAACAGAAACTGAGAACTTGGAAGAAAAGGTTTAAAATATAAAAAACTTGAAAGGCGTCTTGTGAAGCACACTAACAGTGGCAAAATTAATATAGATTTAACAGCTTTGTGTGTAATATTAATTCGCTCTTCCATAAAGCAGTTGCTTCAGTTTCAATACACAGTTTCAGATCAGCTCACTTGGTAGACAAGTACAACTCCGTATACATACGTACATATATGTATGTATGAATTCATTAATGCATACATATACATACATATATACACACATACATACATATATCGTCATCAAGGCAAGTGCTGTCTCTTTCCAATTCGGTCATGCCAAACTTGTCGCTTTCACCCACATTTCACCAAATGTTAGAGGACAGAATACCTCAACTTGATCATAGGTTCTTCTTCAAGAGGGACTTAAAGAGGTGGAAAAGGGTGTAGTCGGAGAAGAAAAGACTACCTCACTGATAGAGGGAATTTCTTCATAGGCCAGCCATCGTTTGTTGCCAATGATGTCCATTTGAAATGTCACGAGTCGTCGTATATTATCAGAATTGAACTGATTTCCTCTACTGGTTTAGTTTTGTTCGAAATGCGGGTATAATTTAGTCTTTTCATGCTGTTTTGTATCTGAGTCGAGGTCTAACCTGATTTCTGGTACCAACAGACAATAACAGTTAGTAGAGTATTGGTTTTGACGATTTAGTTACCTCCATTCTTTTGAAATGGCCAAGCAAGCAGAGATTTCGTTGCACCAGTATCTCTCCAACACTAGAAAAGCCTGGCTTTCTCTAGAATGAATATTCCTGATCTGTCCTTATGAAGAGCATGGAGTGTGTTAAGTGAATCATCATGAAAGCTTGCAATTTTTGTACACCTATTTACGGTAAACGAAAACTATTAAAAGAACTACCTGCATTTATTTCTAGAAAGAAGAGGTGGGAAGATATTTACAACGGACTCGGACGAAAGTTCTATCGTCTCACACATAACAACAGACGCTTAGCTTAATTCCACAAGATAACAATCCTCAGATCCTGAAAGAATGAGTAGAGAACAGTAGCGTTATTCTTCGTACACCTCAGGCAGCACAGAACATCCCCAGGCCATCTGCGGTCTTATTCACTTGTGGGATCTCTAACAATCGAAACACTTCTACGGTCATATGCGCATCAGATATTGCACATATGCGCATTATAACATTGCAGACCATGCTATGTAACTGATACTACAAAAATGTTGCTAAACAACCTGTTGTTAATCATTCACAAAAAATTGAGTTGAAATTTTAATTTCTTTAGACAACTTAATCGTATTGGGTCTATTTCGTAATTATTTTTTCTGGACGAATAACATGCAAATATCTCGCAGCAAATTTAATGTGAAAAATTATTTTTCTACGAAATCAAGAGGATATCGTTTAAAATATTGGCACACATTTTCTGTCAATGTTTGAGTTACAATTTAAATTTAGATTTAAAATTCATATCTCTTAAAAAGTAGTTTTCTATGATATTAATGGCATCATTATGGCAGTTTTGCGTTGACAGTCAATTAATAAGTTTTTACTGCGTAATACAGCTCAGACATTTTGTTTCCTATCATCTGAATATATTCCATTCAGTCATATTACATATTGAAATAACTTCAATTTGGTGGTAATAATATCTTATATTTTTCCTTAAATTTCATACTATTCTGCATCAAAGAACTTATATTTCAGGAATATGTTTTTCCTATTATATATCTATACACTCTTCCCAAATTTGAGCAAGATGCAATTTGACAAAATGTCATGTTACATCCAGTTTAGGAATTAAGCATACAAAAAGCATTGGGCTATACAATGTAATCATTGTTTAAAAGCAATAAAATTGTTATGCTCATTTTATAGCAATCGACCATAAGAAATTGAAAATTTCCTTCAAACATTTATGTCTTCAAAAAACTAATAAAAAAATTACAGAAAAAAAAACTGAATGGTCATGGTTGAAATGTTGTTTATCATTGGTTTGTTCAATCATGGCTGACCTGGGTATAAACAACTACCTAAATTTTTTGTAATTCTTGCTCAGAAAGAGGAGTGCCCAAAATCCTTCAGGGCCTCCGACAATGATGGCAAGAAGGAAGGAAATTACACTCAAATCAGAGACCAAGTTCGGATGTTTGCAACAATGAAAGTTTGTTAAAGGCATTTGAATCAGATGGTGGTGTTAAACCGGGCCACGTATTAAGTCTACCCAAAAAAATTTGAATACCAAAAGTTAGAATGAATAGCAAAAGGCAACTTATCCAATGACCTAACTGTTCCGTTAATGCAGTCTTGGACTAGTCCTTTATACTATCAATCCCGAAAGGATAGAATGCAAAGTTGGCATCGGCGTATTTTAAACTGCAAGATACTTATGTTTTAAAAAGCAGATGGGTTAAGCGTGTCTAAAAGACAACAACAATAACAAGGTGTTACACAAGTTGACAAGATTATATTTTAAAACACAATGATTTCAATTCAAATATTAAAGATATTTAAACACAATTATTTTTCATTGGTTTCTTTCCCCCTATTCTGAACACTAGCATCACTGAAAATAACTGTTGTATTTCAGAACACACTATTACAGTGTATTTTTGTTTACTGCATCAAGAATGTGTTCACTTGTTGCTCCTTTAAAAATAATTACTTTACATCCTTTTATTTTTTTATTGAATTCTTTAGGCATGATGTTTGTTGTTGTACATTTGTTATAGAAGTTATGTGGACTTGTTCCAGCATTATGGATATCAGATCTAATAATGTATTCCTAGCGGAAATATTATGGCCGTTGGAAGTTTTGTAGCGGTTACACTTTCATTATTATTTAAGTAAAAACAGTACAAGAGATTTGTTTAAAATTCTTCGCAACAGTTTCCTATGAAATAAAGCATAATTAATACCAGTGTCAGTTGATCAAATCAATCTCAGTACTTGACTGGTGCTTTATTTTATTGATTTTTCAACTTAGATCCAGAACTAAATACAAGGTATTTTGTCCGCCGCCCTAAAGATTTTGCCAGCCCACCGTCCTCCTGAGATCGATACAATCAGTACAACAAATAATCTGAGATGTTATCAACTTTATCCATTCTGAGATAAACATATTTTGTAAAGCTTGAAGCAAATCATGATTTTGTTTTTGATTTA
>NC_043002.1:87384876-87389876 GCF_006345805.1 Octopus sinensis | reverse complement strand
AAGGCAAAGTCGCTAGAAGCTACTTCATGCGACCCTCAGGCATCAGTCAAGTGACCGGCGTCGTCGGCTGTAGTCGTATTGCCACATTTGTTTTACAGTGCTTCCTTCTGTTCGCCGAATTTTGCGTTGGCTGAAACGAAGGAACAATGTGTTTCCGTGAAATTCTGTTTTCTGCTGAGGAAAACTTTGGCCGAAACATTTGCCATGCTTCTGACAGCTTACTAGGACGCTGCCATGAGCAAAACAGACGTTTACAAGTGGTTTTCACGCTTTAGGAATGGTCACTTGTCGCTTGAAGACCAGCCTCGTTCAGAGCAACCATCGACCTACCGAACGAATGAAAACATCGCGAAAATTCGTTGAACTGATCTTGGAGGACCGTCGCCGAACAATTGACGAACGTGCTTATATGACTGGTGTGGTACTGAAGCTACTGCCAACGATTTTTGACCGAGAAATTTCGAATGAAAAGAGTCGAAGCAAAATTTGTACCTTGTTTGCTCACGGAAGATCAAAAGCAGTCACGATTGAACGCGTGTCGTGAACTGAAAGAAGAGTTGGAAGTTGATCCGGACCATTTTTTCGAAGGTCATCACTAGTGACGAAAGCTGGTGCTACGACTCCAGCCCAGAAACGAAGCCGCAATCAAGCCAATGGAAGCATTTGATGTCACCACACCCACAAAAAGCTCGTCAAGTGAAGTCCAACGTCAAGACGAAGCTGATTTGTTTCATCGATGACAAACGAATTGTCTACACATAATCTATTCTTCCTGGTCAAACTGTTAATCAGATATTTTACTTGAGGGTTGTGAAGCATTTGCGAAACGTGGTGAGACGAAAACGCCACAACCTGTAGAAAAGTGGAGAGTGATGGTTTCACATTACGACAATGTGCCTTTGCACACCGCTTAACCACCCTTCCTATTCACCCGATCTTTCTCCCTGCGACTTCTTTTTGTTCCTCTGAATGAAAAAAGTCCTTAAAGGAAAACGTTTTGTAGATGTGAAAGATGTGAAGAAAAAAATCGACAGAGGCGTTAAAAGGCATCACTTCGCAAGAGTTCTAGACTGCTTCAAACAGCTGAAAACGCCTCTAGACCGATGCATTGCTTCAAATGGAGAACAGTTTGAAGGTGATAAAAGTGTAAACATGTACACCCAAGAGAATAAAATAATATTGTAAAATTCCGGTTTCTTTTGCGTATGCATGTATGTGTATATATATGAGTGATATTTACATACATACATATATACATGCATACATACATACATACATACATACATACATACATACATACATACATACATACATACATATACATATGATTCTTGTATAACTTAATTCTTTACATTACTTCAAATTTGACAACAATCCATCTGCTAAGAACTTCAGTCGAAAAGTAACCAAATTATAATAGCAGTTTACTCTGCGTAACCTACTGTGTCCTATTTGCTATCTGCTATTTCTTTTTCGTATTATGTCGGTTTTAATACAATCTTTACGCTATATATATATATATATGTATATGTATGTATGCATGTGTATGTGTGTGCGTGTGTGTGTGTGCGTGTGTGCGTTTGTGTGTGGGTATTTTGTATATACATATATACACATAAACAAATATGTATGTGTATATATGATTATTAAATTACACAACAATTTATCTTTTCCTCGAAGCTTTCTAGATTATATTTCATATTTGTCGCTTCACAAAATTTTATTTTATTTTTCTTCTTTTGGTATTTAATGTGTATTTATTTCATCTTTTTTTTTATCGATTATTGGTTTGTTTATGGGTGTCAGCTATTTTCTTTCAAATGTCACATCATTTATTTGCTTCTGTGAATTGCTGTTTGCTTGTTTATTCGTCTATTTATTGCAGTTTAAACAATTTCGCGAAATATGTTGCTATAATATAGCAGTATATTTATCAACTGATCATCTAAATCCTGTGATATTTCTAGTTATTTACACAATAAAGTCAATTTAATTTCGCTGGGAAATGATCCAATTCAGTCATGGCTAGAAACGAATAATGTTTTAGACAGTGTATCACGTCGTTTTTGCTTTCTTTTTGCCGGAAACCAGTTCCGAATCATTGTTTTCTTCATTGTCAGTTTCCGACAAGGCGTCGTTGGCAAATGGATTTTATGTCTGTCGCAACACATTAGAAACTAAAACAAATTCTAAACAAAATATAAACGTATTTTCTCACTCTTTTCAGTTTCGTTGTGTCCAACTTCCTGACAATAACATTGAAGAGGCCGAGGAGAGAACTTTTTTGAAAAGTTTTTGATATATCATCATGAATGTAATTATTTTATTGTATACACACATACGCATTTGCAACCGTAAAATTACACACTGTGATCTCGTTGATATTGTCACAGCTACACAATGTCAAGTATAATTATGGGAAGCTCACGGCTGGAATACGTTTGGTCAATGGTCTACCCAGTCAAGGAACACCATGGATTCATCCCGAACAAAAACAATAAGTCTGCCAGCCAAAGGAGGCGGCCTCTTTTTTGGTGGCTTTGTCTGCATGAAATAGTGTCTAAATCTTCCTATATAAAAAGACGATCCAAATTCTCTTGATATCACAATCCTGCGTCGCATGGTAGACATATATATATAAAACTGAAAGAAGTATCTCATACTAAGTATTATAACACTATTCACAAATTTATTAATATATGTCTCATCCTACCATTTATTATAAATTACGTTTTGTCTGGGACTCCATATTTCATCTGACTGTATATTGAATCAGTTAATATTTTACATTACAATTAATCAAATTCCCGAGTTTTCCTTTTCTTTGTATACAGAAATCATTGTAAAGATAATGATTTATTTTCCTCACTACTGATGTATTTCAATTGACTAAAATGTCTTTTCTCTGCACATGAGGTATTTTAGCAGCCAATTTTCTTTTGGCATTTGCTGTAAGAATTAATTGCTTGAAAACTGTTAGTGACTTAGCTTATATCCATATCATCTCTTTTTGATCATTTGATCTTGTATGTGCGTATGTATGTATGTATGTATGTATGTATGTATGTACGTATGTACGTATGTATGTATGCATGTATGTATGTATGTATGTATGTATGTATGAATGTATGTATGTATGTATGTATGTATGGTCGGGTCGCCGGTGACTAAACCGGCAACCCCACCAAGCTTGCTTGGCGAGGAGGGTGTTTATTGGACACCCTGCGGGATGAGAAACAAAACCCGTCAAATGGCGGAGGAAATCTTGAAAGTCAACGGCCATCCAATAAATGTATTAAGGCTGTATCATGCCCGGGGACATAGAAATAATCAGACTGAATACCCGATCGCGCGGTTAAACGATTGGGAGTGAATGACCCCTAGCCTTTGTTAGGGCATCCTTCTAGGAGAAGGTAGCTCAGGTAACTGGGATAACTCCGACATAAAACCTGCGGCTCAGTGGTTACCGATGATGTTGACTTGTTCTTCGTTTCGGATTATGGCTGCTGTTGCTTAGTGAGTGGTATTGACTCAGTGCTCAGCCTTTACTCACTTCTTGCACAGGCATTGCACGATAACAATATTGATTAAGCTTCGTGCAATGGCCATACTCGATAACGAGGGGGCAGCCACCATGTATATATGTATGTATGTATGTATGTATGTATATATGTATGTATGTATGTATGTATGTATGTATGTACGTACGTACGTTTTTATGTATTATGTATACGTTTATGCGTATGTGCAAGTACTACTATTGTTGTGTAACACCAGGTTAGTTCTTACCGAGAGGTAAGATTGGCTAGTTATGATCCACATATTTATTGTTCTAGATATCGCATATAACTCTAATTCCCTGAAAAAACATACTGCACACAACTACATGCGGTGTCGGATTGTATGGGAATAAGCATGACAACCTGAACATATATTTTTTTCCACCGTCTATGGTTGTAAATTGTGATTTTGGATACAGCAGCGATGAACAAGGAAGATTGAATCGGAGCACGATATTTGTGTCCTGCTTTTAATAGCATTCATACCTCGCGTTAATATTTTAGAATTCGATGCGTATTAACACCGCATCTGTGTTTTTGTGTTTTATATTTGCCGGGTTGAGAATCAAAGAGAGCATATTTTTGTAAGTTCCGGAGGCGATTGAGTTATAATATGTTGCATATGGGTCTCTACGTTTTGAAAATGATTTTGCATGTGAGGATTGTGGTGGTTGAAGTTTGGTATGGCAAACGAGTGAACTATTTTTCTTACTATAACTGTTACTATTTTTTTGTTTCGGTCGTCTTTATCTCCGCTTTAACCTTGGGTGTTCTCTAAGAGACGACAATACTGCAATTTTAACCCCAGGAAGGCATCTTCTTAGCTAGTTTAGTCAGTGCACTTTACGCATTCGATTTTTATTGCAAGCGGGATATTTATTGCATGCCACTTTTGTTTCGTTGTTTACACTGTGTGTAAGTATAATTTGATGAGGTCTACGAATGTATAAAACATTGTTTAGTGTATTCTTATAGTTTGTTGTGGTTTATTTTGTGTGGTACTGTACTCAATGAGGGATCTAATGTATTGCTTTTATGCTGTAATCGATGTTTCTGTCAGTCAAAAGGCGTAATTGTGAATAATCTGAGTGACTGAGCGTAGATTTTCCTTCTATACAATGACTTTTGTGTATGTTGCGGATGTTGTGGAAGCATTGTATATAACTCTTGATATTATTTTCTATGACTATGGTATGTTTATGCTATTGAGGGTGGCAGCTTGTAGTTGTTCCCTATAATTCCTAGTAAGAAAGGAAACTTGGTCCGTCATGGAGCAAAGTTTCTAAGAGATTAATGTAGGTTTGGAGTTTTTCAAATGTATTTTCAGAAGAGTGAGAGGATGCCTGTGTGATGTCATGTGCTTATGAAGCTGGGCATATGCTTTCAGGAGCTGTGGATTATCATGTAGATATAAGTTGAATGACAGAATAAGTAGATCTT
>NC_043002.1:87368470-87379776 GCF_006345805.1 Octopus sinensis | reverse complement strand
CAAATTTAAATGTTGAAATGAATATAACGGTTTTGGTGCGTTTTAAATGGATTATACACACCTTCCACGCTGCAATTGTTTTTGTTTCAGCACAAGATCTCAGGTCAGGTACTTGCTATGCAAGTACATTTCCGTAATATATATATATATATATTATATATATATATATATATATATATATATATATATATATATATATATATATATATTACTGAATGGTTCAAAAGTTATTTACCATTTTTGTGATAACAACAGAGGAACAAGCGCAACACCTAGAATCCTTTTGAAGGATTCGGTGGAAAGGAGGAACGAAGGAACGAACGAACGAATGAGTTTCGCAAAATCCCACAAGGTGTACGATGGTTGCATTAAATTCAGAGATGGATTAGTTTTATATTACACTCCAAAATATGGGACAGTTCTTCTCGCCAGACTTCCGTACATCTACTGTCTATCGATCTCTCGGGGCTATAGTAGCAGACATTTACAGAAGATGTCGCGCATTAGGATTGAAATCGATAACTCGTAGTTACTAGATAAACTTCTTAACCTCACAGTTATTCTATTCCACGTTTCCCAGTTTGTTCATTTGATATAAGGAGAAATGATCCCCAGGTTATAAAGACTTGCTTTTAAATATGTAAGAAAAGCAAACTTGAAAAAAAAAACAATTTAGAGAGCACAGTAAGCAAATTTGTTATAAAATATTATCTCGTTTTATGTAGTCTAATTGTCCAAGGAATCTTCAGTTATTTCTGTTTGTTAGTATTTACATTTATTCCGCCACCAGAACCAAACTTTAATCCGGATTACACTACTTATATTCTCTTTACATGAAATCTCTAAGAATGTATGGACTGAATAAACTCTTAAGAGAATTGTAATTAATACCGAATCACAGTTTAAAAGATTGGATTACTTACGCGATAATGTGTCATTGGTTTTACTGCATTTATGTCCCACTGAATACACAAAGAATTGCAAAGTGAAACTTCGGCCATAAACATAGCTTAGAATTATTTTACTTTCCGAAATACAACACCGTAGAGATTATAGTATAGTGAAAATGTGAAGCTCAAATATAAATAAATGTATACATGAATGATAACGTCTGTGACTTGTGGGAAAGGATTCGAGTTGTAGGAAGCTTATCTTGAGATGAGAAGACGTCACGATTTGGTGAGTTTCTTACTAATCTCAGTAGATTAGGCGATAAGCAGATATTTGCATAATTTTTTTTGTAAATAAACCAAGTTGCTTGAAATGTCACAAAACTGTCTCAGACATAAAGGTCAAACAGAGATTAAGCTTGTACTAGCATCTAAAATACCAGTCTCTAATCGTCCATCCGTACATACTGCGATGTTATTGCAAATATACAGTCACACACTCACGCACACACACAAATTCTCTCTCTCTCTCTCTTCTCTCTCTCTCTCTCTCTCTCTCTCTCTCTCTCTCCCTCTTTCTACACACACACACACACACATATATATATCTATATATGCACATTCCGAGGTAGAGAGCGGAGAAATGCAACGACAATATTATAAGTCCTATATGTCTACCAAAAACACAGCGTCATAGTTCTTATTTCAGCTTAATTATAATTTTCAGCACATTTGAATGGAAGCGATTTCTCTGGTTTCAGTAATAATGGGATACAAGTTAGTCACTGACATTATATGACTTCAAATAATAAGGTACCGATAAGGTATCGGTAATGGATTTTAGCGAATAATCCAAATGTCAGGTTTAAAATAAAATAAAATCACTTTCTGACAAACGTCACCCAGAACTGGAACCCGGAGAGATAGCTTGATTGATTTTTTTTTATTCTAAGAATTATAGAAATATAATCGAAGCCAACCAAAAGATACCGAAATAGCCGTTAGCAATTACTGATGCAAGGTGCAGAACTGTAGCTGATTGGAGCAAAAGTCAAACGAACGACATCTTTTTATGGTAATCGGTTTCTTTTTGGTTCTAAGTTTAAATTGATACCAAAATAGAATTTTTATGTCTGGAGTTGAATAAATATCAATGCAGAAATCTGCCGGGACATTTGAAAACACTGCCCCGTTCTGAATTAATATCACACTTGGTCTTTGGGCGTCTTTGGAGAAGTACATCTTGTTTCAAGCATTCGAGCCAGTCACTCCTTTATTAATTAATGAATAATGGTTAAAGATAGAAAAGAAGAGAAGTAGCAGAATTGGTAAAGCAACGAACAAAACACGTAAATGCGGTATTTAATCATTCTCTTCAAATTTCATGGAGACCAGTTCTGTTTTTCAAATTCATTAGCTATCCCAAATTTGGGTAATATAGATATATATATATATAGTAAGATACTTTAGAATTCCAGCTGTGGGAAAGTGGAGCGCACTGCAAAGTGTCCTGGGCGATATGCTTGTTGTTATGTGAGAGTTCAGACGATCATATTTTAAAGACCTTCCTTCAGATATTCATTCTTTGTTCTCACATTCTGTCCAAGAATATTTACGTTGCTATGCATTCATACGTACGTACACATGTATGTATGTATGTATGTATGTATGTATGTATGTATGTATGTATGTATGTATGTATACATGTATGTATGTATGTATGTATACATGTATGTATGTATGTATGTATGTATGTATGTATGTATGTATGTTAAAGAATATATGTACGTATGCATGTATTTATTCTTATAGAATATTTATAGGGTACCTAAAATTCTTCATTAAAATAATTCTGGTATTGAAGAAAACGATACCAGAAATAAACCGAGACCGACTGTTTCAATTTTATGCTATTTACTAATAACCCTCTTTCATTTCTTTACACATACGCGATTATAGACAGCCAAAAGAGACGAAGAGTCGAGAAGTTTGACTTTATTGCTTTTTTTATGGAAGTCAAAATGTTTTCTTTATCAAGTTTGTTCAATACCTACAAGAAATTAAATATATATTTTATATATCGTATATCCTTAAAATCCTTTAAAACGTTTTAGCCCGAAGGCCGCGGCCATGCTGGGGCACCACCGCTGAATGAGCTTCACTAATATGTGAATCCACCTCTGATACGTGGCACTTGATCAACAAGTATATATGTATATATGTATGTATGTGTGTGTGTATGTATGTGTGTGTGTATGTTTGTGTGTCTGTGTTTGTCCCCCAACATCGTTTGGCAACCGATGCTGGTGTGTTTACGTCCCCATAACTTAGCGGTTCGGCAAAACAACCCGATAGAATAAGTACTAGGCTTGCAAAGAATAAGTCCTGTTGTCGGTTTACTCGACTAAAGGCGGTGCTCCAGCATGGCGACAGTCAAATGACTAAAAGAAGTAAAAGACTAAAAGAATAGAATATAATTTAGGAGAAATAAAATTTAATGCTATATATAGATTTCTATTGGTCAATAGAGGAATTTCATTGCCGAGACCTTACTGTAGTCTTTAGACTTACAGCAGCTGGGATAATTAAGCACACTGAATTTCTACTAATTCTCTGCATTATTGTATTAATTTCATCAGCTTATCCACGCGGCGAACTGGAAGAGTCGTTTGAGACATATTTGTTCCCATTCTCTATACTCTGAGTTAAAATCCCGCTAATGTCAACTTTGACCTTTTGTTTTTCGGTGGGGGTAGTCAAGAATAAAAAGCACCTGTCTAGGACAATGATGTATGGATGTGCATAACCGATTCCTTGTGGTATCAGCACAGGCTCTTTGCATTTTGTGCTCAAGTCCTACCACCACCAACTTAAGTGATGGCTTAATCCGTCGTCCGGTTGACGACCACCACCTGACATTTTAGGCGCCCTAAGCGGATTCCACTTTGATGCAAGCAACCGGTCCTGGTCTTCGGTTTAAGGATAGCTTCATCGCTCGCTCGTTCAAGTCTCCGAGGCCTTGGAGTAAGGTTAGGAGTACCGGCTTTTCTCCTTGACTAAAACATTACAAAAAGCATGTGACATCATTATCGCTATGGAACCTATCACAGATATATCCCAAGAAAAAAGTGAAAATTATCTTGAATTAAAAGAGAACTGACTAAATTTAGATCAAGTGACATGTTTTTTTCCCTATGGAATAGACTAATGTAACTGACACCGCGAGAGCTAGCTGAAATATCTGTAGACAACGCGACGAGTCGTATGAGGCTCAACAGCCATGTAATGAGAAACCAGTGTTAATGATTATAATACGACCTGCTTCTGGTTGCAGATTATTATTTATTTTACTTATTACTGGCGATCATCTTTTTTTCTTTTCTGAAAGAAATATGTCTCTTCCAAGGTAGGATAAAATGCTGTCACAGCAGAAATTTACCTCCAACAGAAAATAAATAGGCAAGTTGTTGATTTTACTACGCTGCCCGTTTCCAATGTCTGCTATGATTTATCATTAGGTAAATAAATCTCCTTGTCAATTCCATTCCTATGTTCTCTCGAAACGATGACATCGAATCTAACTGTTGCTTAGTGCCGTATATTTAACTTACTCATGCATGTCCAAATTGGTAGTCGTCGTTTTTCTTAAAAGCAATAACGCAGGTTTCTCTACAAGAATTGTATTACCAGGAGTGTTTCTTCAGATAACATAATTTCGTTCGTTTCCTCTTCCAACTCTCTCTCTCTCTCCCTCTCTCTTCCAATTAATCGGAATTTACTGGGATCTTTGAGGGTATAAACTGTAGATTTCGTAACATTGGCACGAATTACTAACTCAAGTAGGTGAAAATATCTTTAAATGTTCTTGTACGTGTCAGCTATTACACAGAAATCTTGGAGAAAATAACTCAGACTGCTTAAACACATGTTGAACATAAAATTTAGGTTGCTTAAGCACGTATTGAAAATGAAACTATGAAATTAAGGCATATAATTTGTTTGTTATTCTTTGACATGTCTGCTGTCCTGTTTGATTTCTTCTTTTGGCACATGATAATATCAAGGTTTCTGAGATAAGTCGGCAGCAGGGTGTGGCACCTACATTTTTGAAGGGTCTTCAAACGGTAGAAAAATGAAAGTAGGTCATCCTCAGACCGAAGGCCTGGACCAAATACATACTGTAAGGTGAACTCTGCTAACAATATCTAAGGTATCCAGTTTCTGTCACCAAACTCTATTCACAAGACATTAGTCAACCTGCAGTAGAAAATGCGTATTCAAAATTCTGTATAGCTGAACCAAGAGTGAAATTGCGTTGTTAAGAGTCTAATTTCTTTACCACACAGCTATGTCTGTGCCTCCATTATCATTCTCATGTACATTATTACGATTGCTATCAAAATAGTTTTTTTTTTTTAATTCGGAGTAAATTCAAATTACCAATTCATACAAGACGATCGTGTAAAATAAAACTAAAGATAACATCTTTCCTGCATTGTTTTTCTGTGACAATATGAGAAAAAGATAGATAGAAAAGACAGAAAGTAAGTAAGGAGGAGAGAGAGGGAAAGAGAGAGACAGATAATTGAGCTAAGAATGCAAGATGTGTATAACTTTTCTATTGAAGAAGGAGAAAAAAATTGTTCATTTGGAAGTGGCTTAAAAGTAAATAAAGAATTTAAATAGGAATAAATATTAAATGCCACGAAGATATTTTTAAAATATGCAGTTAAAGAAAAATAAAAACAGCGTAAATCGCCTTTTTCACATGCAAAATTTGGATCAAAGAGTTAATACATTTCTAAATAAAAACATTAAATATGGAAGGAAATTATGATTAAAGAAAATAGGAGCCATTTTAGCCACATTAAAATTTTAATCATAGCTACCACACCCTTTCCTTAAATTTTTCTTACCTTCCTCCACCCTTAACTCATATTTTTATGATATTTCAAAACCATGGAGGATAAGTGAACACCAGCAACATATTTCTTTCCTTGTCTTCACGAATAAAGAGAAATTGCAAAATGTAATTTATATTTGTAAGAGTAGGTATTTCGGATCTTTTCGGTTTGAACGGCAGTTTTTCTAGCGGTGTCATATGAAATTGTCACCCATAATTATGACCCTAGTATCGATCTATTGCATTTCAATCTGTTTTAGGGTTAGGGCTAGTTAGGGTTAATTAGGGTTAGGGTTAGGGGTGGGAGGAAAGGTATCTTTTTTTCTTCACAAATGTAAATAAACCCAATCTGTTTCTTAAACGAGGGACATATTCATACAGCACATAATGTTTTCACCTCAATAGACGGTCATTGATTGGTTGAAATTACCGAAATGCAAGAAAATAAAGACCAAATATCTTACAAACTATAGAATTTTCTCAATAAAGCCAAGAGAAAAAGATGTTTTATAAATACATTCTACCAGTATACGAAGTTTAAAATTTTTTAGTTACCTAGAAATTATGTTAAAAACTGCCGTTCAAACCGAAAAGATCCGGTATTTCTGTATTTGTAAGGTTATGTTGTTAGTCCTCTCAGTCGGTATCGGTCAACTAATCAGATATCCAAACCTTTGACTGTGGAAATAGTAAAACATAATAAACTCGGTCAACGCTAATAATGTTGGCAAAATTTCACACACCGAGTTGTGAACAGAATATCATGGTAGAAAAAAGCGGCGAACTTGCACAATCATTAGCACGCCGAGCAAAATGCTTAGCGACATGTCGTCCATCTTTACTTTCTGAGTTCAAATTCTGCCGAGGTCGGCTTTGCCTTTCATCCTTTCGAGGTCAACAAAATAAGTATTAGTTGAATACTGGGGGCGATATAAACGACTATCTCCCTCCCGCGACATTACTGGCCTTGTGTTAAAATTTAAAACCAGTATTATGATAGGAAACATTTATCTAAGGTACTGAGCACTAAAATCGAATCAGGAAATACGTAATTAGAAAGCAAACTTCTTAATTATACAGGTATGTCTATGCCCATCGAGATTTTATAGATATCTTGGCCAGATTCATATTAGATGAAGACCAATTCTCCAGATTTATTCATAAAAAATCCAAGCTAATAAATACGTAAATGTTGAACCTTGTAACCACGTCTTTATTAATGGTATATATATATCTCGTAACAAACCCAACGATAAACAATACAGAATAGCTTAGACGGAGAAAAAGAGTAGTGGCTTCACAGAAATCTTGAAGAAATTTACTCAGATTAGGTATATAATCAGTTTATCATTTTACAACATATTTGGTGTATCCCCAAGGAAAATGCTACCAATTACTCGAAAGCAATCTTTTGTCTTTTCGAGCCATCCATATTAGACGCTTTAATCTTATCAGCGAAAAAGTTTGTTTAGATTTAGAACATAAATATAAAAGTATCAAGTATTAATAAGTCTTTATATTATGATGCGAACTCAGCTATAAATACAGGTTTACAATACACTGAAGTTTTTTTTTTTATTTAAAAAAATAATATCTTGGATGGAAAAAAGTCGGAAAACTGTCTGCCTGCGTTAAAGGAGACATGTGGATCAACTCCTGCAGATAGAATTCTGCCCTTTTCTTTTCATCCAAGGAATTTTTGACCAAAAATATCACATATATTTTATCATAATTATTATAACTGACTTCGCTTTCACATACATCGTTACTAAAGACGTCCTCACTTGCCATTTATATCTGTTACTGTTCACAATATCTTCTGAAAGTCGCAGTAAAATACACTCAAATGATAATTTATATAATTTTTCTTCTTTTATCATAAACACCTGCTCAGCTTGTCACAATACAATATTTTATTATCTCTGTTAATGTGTCATGCAATTTTTATGGCAGTCATAGTCTCAAAACAAGTTTGTATATATCTCTCAGCGTTTTCTTCCTTCAAAGATGCTAGCAAATGTGAGATAGTTTGTTAGTGCATCGATTTTTCTCTCGTTCCATGTTTTTACCTTTTCTGTGAGAATTCGCAAATTTAGAGCATATAATACATAAATCCAACTATATTTCTCGTTATATATTGTCTTTCTTAGTGTGACTGTTCAATGCACAATAAATTTACTGATATTTGCTTTTCATCCTTTCAATGTCAATAAAATGTACGAGTTGAGCAATGATGTCGATATAATTGAGTAATCTCCTCCCTTAAATTTACTAGCCTTGTTCCAAAATTTGAAACTATTATTATTGCAGTAGATTGGTTAAAGCGTGCAACAAAATACTTTTCTCTATTGTTCTGGTTAATTCTCAATTCAAATCACGCCAAGGTCAGCTATGCCTTTCATACCCCCGGGGTACAATAAAATATAGTCTGTATAAAGGTATATATTTCTTTACTACCCACAAGGGGCTAAACACAGAGGGGACAAACAAGGACAGACAAACGGATTAAGTCGATTACATCAACCCCAGTGCGTAACTGGTACTTAATTTATCGACCCCGAAAGGATGAAAGGCAAAGTCGACCTCGGCGGAATTTGAACCCCAGAACGTAAAGGCAGACGAAATACGGCTACGCATTTCGCCCGGCGTGCTAACGTTTCAGCCAGCTCGCCGCCTTATAGTGTGTATAGAGGTATATTAAGTATAATTTATATGAGGTGGGGAAGATCCACGTACTTTGTAATTTATATTTAAATTCAGAGGGTCCTACGTAGTATATGTGCAGTACTATTATTTTAATTTCCTGGGGAGATTTTCGCCTTGGATATTATAAAGATATTTCTCATACTTTTCTTATAATACATATGGTCCCAATGACGGTTTGAACTGGTTCGTGTCAATATACCGCTCTATTTCTATGACTTAGTATAGTATTTGTGTAGATTTTTTTTTTAATTCATTTATTACTGAAATCTTCATCTGGAGAAACGCTTACTTAATTTACAGGTTTTATCTCATCTGACGTTGATGATGATATCTAGTCGGTTTCCCTGAATTTCCTGGTCTGTACTGACTGCGAAACCCCAAAATATTAGTGCATTTCTTTGCATTATTTTGGGTGGTGTTCATTTTGCAAAGGTTACATAGCTTCCAATGTAGGTAGGGTCTTAATTTCTTAATTTCTCCTGGCAGATCTTCTACTCATTTTGTGCCAGTGCCGGACAGTCTTAAATAAGATGGCCTATTGTTTGATCGTATAAGTCACAGAACCTGCACTTTGAGTTTACACCAGTTTTTAAAGATATAGGCTTGATTGTTTCTGATACCTTTATCGTAGCATGTTGTATACCATTTCGTTTATTAACTCTTGAGTTTTTGTAGACCCCATCCCGATCTAGGTCTTAATTTTTTTTAATCTATGTCCATCATCATCATCGACATTATTTTTGATTTGATTCAGGTTCGTTCTTATTCCTGGTAGAATTTATGTGAGTAGCGGGTTACTACCTTGGGTATCCGCAATCTAAGTGCTTAAGCCCTTCTCTATAATCTTTCCTGTCCCTAAGCGGCAATTTTTCTGTAGAAGATCTCTAGAGGACATTCTATTCCAATCTCCTTCAACCATTTGTCTATATATGCACCAATTATTATTGGCGCAAACTATACAATTTTCATATTTCAAATTCTTGCAATATTATCATTATTATTATTATCAATATCATTATTATTAAGGCGACGAGCTGATAGAATCATTAGCACGCCGGGCGAAATGCTCAGCGGTATTTCGCCCGTCGCTACGTTCTGAGTTCAAATTCTGCCGAGGTCGACTTTGCTTTTCAGCCTTTCGGGTCGATAAAATAAGTACTAGTTGAGAACTGGGGTCCAAGTGATCGACTGACCCCTCCCCACAAAATCCAGGCCATGTGCCTATAGTAGAAAGGATTATTATTATTATTATTATTATTATATTATTATTATTATATTATTATTATTATTATTATTATTAAGGCGGCGAGCTGGCAGAATCGTTAGCATGTCGGACGAAAGTTCAAATTCTGACTTTCATCCTTTCGAAGTCGATAAATTAAGTACCAGTGAGGTAATCGAGTAGCCAGCTGAATAAAATGACTGCTGTTGCTTGTCAACAACAACTTCCGTTTGTCACTCTTATTTATGACATATTTCATTTCAGTTACGTTCGTATGAATAAACGTGTGTATCTGAAGCACGTTTACATCATGACCCACCATAATCGTTCGTGTATTTCTACTGCTTTTAGTTTTTTTCTGTTTTTGAGATATTTTCGGAAAGACTTCCTCCTGCCCCCCAACAATTTTCTCGCAATTTGTTTGTTTTTTTTTTTTTTAGTTTTTTTTGCCAAAAACCCTACTTTTCGGATACGGTGATTCCAGAAATTGCCAAAAATCGGAATTTTGACATTTTTTGCCTCCCCTTACCCCTGCCCCACCAATTTATTCATTTTTCACTTTTTTTCCGTAACTCTAACCCTAAAACCCTTACCCTAAATCCCTAAAACCCTAACTCTAAAGCCTTAACCCTAAAACACTAATCCTAACCCTAAAACCCTAACCCTAACCCTAACCCTAAGTAGAAAAATCGTTGTAAATTTTTTTAAAGGTAAAACCAGTACAAATGCACGAACGATGTCATAAATAACAGTGACATACGAAATATACACCGCCGGTAGTTGTTGACAAACAACAGCAGTAATTTTATTCAGCTGAATACATGTCATTGATTGGTTGAAATTACCGAAATACGACAATTTTAATACGGAATAACTTTGAAAATAGAAACTTTTCTCAACAACGCTAAACGTAAAAGCTGTTCTATATGACACATTCTACCAGTATACGAAGTTTCAAAGTGTTTAGTTAAAGAAAATTAATTAATCGAGCTGCCCATGAAAAAGAAAAGATCCCAGTTGAGCATTGGGGTCGCAGTAAGCGATTTATTCGCTCCTTCGAATTTGCTGGCCTTGTGACAAAATTCGAAATCAATAATAATTGTCTGTTTCAGCAATTACTGAATTTTTTGACCATCAACTTTTGATCACTCATTCTGTTATTAATGGTGAATAACTGATATCTAGAGCAGCAGAAAAAAATAAATGCATCTCAGTATTTAGTGGTAGCCACTTACGTTCTGAGTTCAAATCACTCGCAGACCATTTTATCTTTTCATCTTCCGGTTGATAAACTATTCCAGTACAGAGCTAGGCAAAATCGGCTACATACTACCCCAGTAAACTTCAGCCTTCAGACTATATCAGAAATTATTATTCGATCAATTCGAAAGTAGTGAATTCGGATCTTTTCGTTTTGACCGGCAGTTTTTTAAAATAATTTCCACGTAACTAAACACTTTTAAATTTCGTATACTGGTAGAATGTGTTTATAAAACATCTTTTTCTCTTGGCTTTATTAAGAAAATTCTATAGTTTGTAAGATATTTGTTGTTTTTTCTTCAATTTCTTCAATTTCAACCAATCA
>NC_043002.1:87348470-87363470 GCF_006345805.1 Octopus sinensis | reverse complement strand
GTGAAAGAGAAAGAGTGTGTGTGTGTGTATGTATACGTATGTGTATCAATATGCATTTGTATAAATTTCTATGTACGTATTTATACAGGTATGCATGTATGTATGTAGCCATCCATGAATGGAAGGATAGATGGATGTATGGATTGTGGATGGAAAGGTGGCTTCCAAACAAAATCGTGCAATATTAATGAAAAGCAGTACAAATCAGAGACATTAAAATAATAGCTTTCTGTACTTAAAGCAAGAGGAATTGCCCTCACTTGAGCAAAGCATTCGAAAATTGAGCAAAGCATTCCAACACTCGAAAAATATCAATAGGAACAGGGAATCGGTACAAACAAATTTGCACACGCAAAAAAATTGTAGGTGGTTGAATACTGAAGCATTGTGAGGAAGATGAAGAAGGCGGAATGATGTCATATTGGTATTACCTCAATTTTTTCCATTTCAAATTTTCTAAATTTACTCGCGGTTGACTGCTGATTAGTTACCTTGGTTGAAACGCCGGCTCGATGTCCTGAGCTACAGTGAGCGGTTTGATTTACCGATTCTTGAATACTTTCTCCTTTACCTGTTGTCTGTTCATAATCTACCCCTAACAGAGAGCACTGGTTCTCTCGTTTAGCCAAATAGTTTAGCAAATAAGCTGAAGAAATAAGGAGAAAAATAAAGAATAAAAGCAATAAAATTCTATGCAAATGATCCTCGAATAGAATGTATAGGACAGTTAAACTTATATTGAATGTATGCGCCACAATGCCATCTAAAATCAAACAAGTGAGAATATATCATTCCCAGGCTTAATGTTAAAATGAGGTAAAGAAATATCAATTTGAAGCGCAAAATACATTTTTGTAAGCTCACATTGTCTTGTTTTGTTGCTTTGCTGATTCTTTTCGACGAGCGTGTGTAAAGAGAAAAAATGTCGAAGTGAAAAATCTAATGCTGTAGAAATTGTAAGAGTTTGCTCAGCAATTGTTGAGTAAAGGTATTGGGGAATATCTCTTGAGATGTCGACCGAGAGATAGAAAACTGTGTTGCAAGAAACCGTATAAAAACTGTGAATAAAAGTGAAACGAGTGAAATGACGCGAGTTATTTACATCCAACAATACGAATATCATTTATTTGAACGGAAACAAAATTCTGCCGAAGGAAACTACGAGAAAAACTAACTTGAAAAAAAAAAACAATAAAAAGGAAGAAACAATAAAAACCGAACAAAATATGAACTGAGAAAAATAAATAAATGAATCAAAACAATGCAAAGTGACACAAAATAGAACTGGAGAAATGAGTGAATAGAATAGAGAGATAGACGGACATACTTAGGTTTATAGGTGGGGGGAAGTATAGAAGATAGAAGAGTAATTTCAAACATGTAGAAGGAAGAGGTGAATACATGAAAATATTAAATATATCAGAGGAATAGATTTAACTCTTTGTCTACCTTTTAATTAATAGAATCACTTAGACAAAAGTAATAGATAGATAGATAGATAGATAGATAGATAGATAGATAGATAGATAGATAGATAGATAAATAGATAGATAGATAGATAGATAGATAGATAGATAGAAAGATAGATAGATAGATAGATAGATAGATAGATAGATAGATAGATAGATAGATAGATAGATAGATAGATAGATAGATAGATAAGGGTAGGTAATATAATATTGTATTATGCATTATATTTTTAATTTATTTTGCAACAATTTCTTTTTTTTTCTGAAATCGTAAGTTTATATTACATTATAATATACTATACTAATATTATATTATATTACATTATATTATATTATATTATATTATATTATATTATATTATATTATATTATATTATATTATATTATATTAAATACATATTTTTTATTTCTTTTACAAGAATTTTTATCTGAAATCATATTGTGAAACCAATCTTGGAATATTTTGGAAGAAACAGTTAATTAAAGCTTATAAACACACTCGCAAGTTGTTTGTCTATATAAACAAGTGTGCTTATCGGGCTTCACTAATATGACTATTCAAGAATATAATAATATATGTTACTGTAAATAACTGGATATTTTATCTTTATAGTACAACTAGCAGTTTCTACATTCGCATGAACATTCTTTAAATAAGAAGTCTTTGTTTCAGTGATGGTCTTTAACTGGCTGCTCTGTATATAAGCGTTGGTGTACGAATTTCAGTGAGTCTTTCACAAAGTGTTTGTGCATGTTTTAGTGTCTTTTGAAACTGTCTGATGGCGATTAATGTGAGGTGTGTTATTTTTGAAAACAGATATATGTTGCTAGCATTCCATCTAATCTTCTTAGTGATGTTCTAAATGTATAAGCATGTTGATATAATCTATCCTTAAATCATCAGTCAGTTCAGTTTAATTTTATATATAATGTTAGATGTAATGATACCTACATACAAAACTATTTTTTCTTCAGCAATTACCATTGATTGAACATGTAATTTTAGGATGGAATTTGCATTTCTTACCTGTAACTGCTGTCTAAGTTCTGATGGATACCAATAGCCATTTCTTTTTTATTATTAAAGGCTGTGAAAAGGCGGCGAGCTTGCAGAATATTTAGTATGTCGATCGAAGTGCTTAGCGGCATTTCGTCCTTTTTTATGTTCTGAGTTCAATTTTCTCCGAGGTCTACTTTGCTCTTCATATTTTCAGAGTCGATAAAATAAGTACCCGTTGAGTGCTGGAGGTTTATGTAATCGACTAGCTCCCTTCCTCATAATTTGAGACCTTATCCTTACAGCAGAAAGAATTATTTATGGCTGCCAGTGTATAGCAAAGTGTTGTGCAATTTATTTTCAGGGAGTTCGCCTTAAAGATATCCTGCACGTATGGTGTCTAGGCATACGAGAGAAGTTTTTCCTATCTCACATTTATGCTTTCATTTATTAAATATAGTGAATTAAACTACATAGTTTTTCTTTTGCGCTTCGTCCTATTGATTGTGTGTATGTTCATGATATTTAAGGGTTTCTTCGAAATCGTTACATATCAGTACATCATTACATGTATTTGCTACTCTACTAATTGATGAATCGTCGTAGAAGTTGCCAAATCCACATGCTCAAAGTAGTTGCTAGCTTTCTAATAATGTATGGTGGATAATTTGAATGAATTTATATGCAAATGAGTTGCTAGATATAATGTAAAGTAAATGTATTTCTGCGGTTATTTCGAATGTTACATCAAAGACGTTGGTTATTCTGAGTGAGCTACTAAATTAAGTTTTAAGATTCAAGGTTAACTTGAATTTATCTATTTATTGATAG
Organism: Octopus sinensis; assembly: GCF_006345805.1. Taxonomy (NCBI): domain Eukaryota; kingdom Metazoa; phylum Mollusca; class Cephalopoda; order Octopoda; family Octopodidae; genus Octopus; species Octopus sinensis. Next base: position 87,360,174 of record NC_043002.1, on the reverse strand, counting down.
TTTATATTTTCAGAGATTAATAGACCATCTTCTCTATAGATTCTACTGTTAATGGTGTAAATATTTTGTGCATTAAGCTTAAAATATATATCAGGTCATCCCATAAGTTCTGTCCGAATTTTGAATAAAGAAAACAAGTTATATTTAATTGAAATTTAATCATCAATGTACTTTCCCTGATTATCTACGACTTCCTTCCATCTATTTACAAGCTTTTTAATCCTATCAATGTAAAACTCTTTTGGTTTCAAAACGAAAAACTCTGAAATGTCAGTTTCGACCTCCTCCTGGCTTGTGAAAGTTATGTCCCCCAAATGATTCTGTAAACTACGAAACAAATGGACGTCTGAAGGAGCAAGGTCGGGAGAATAAGGTGGATGAGGATTTTTTCCCAAGCTCTTCGATCTTCTGTGATGTGCTCTTTGCAGTGTCAGATCGCGCATTGTCCTGATGAAACATCACTCTTTTTCGATTCACTAAAGCGGTTCTTTTTTTCTTCAAAGCTTGGTTCAAACGCTCTAATTGCTGACAGTAGGCTTGAGCGTTGATTGTTGCATTAGGTGGTAACAATTGAAAGTGAATTACTCCTTTGCAATCCCACCAGATAGAGAGAAGAACCTTTTCCCCATGAATTTCCCTTCTCGGTTGTGGTTGAACTTTTTCCCTTTTACCCAGCCACTGTTTACGACATTTAACATTTCGATAGAAGATCCACTTTTCGTCACCAGTCACAAGTCTATCGAAAAAGGGTGAAATGAGTTCGCGAGAATGGAAAGAAGAGCAGATGTCAACTCAAGATTTGTGGTTGCTTTCAGACAATTCATGAGGCACCCATTTTCCAAATTTAGGAAAATTTCTAAGTTGTTGAAGATGTCGATGAACAGTTGTATGGTTTGAACTGAGCTTTATTGCCAATTCTTCAACTGATAATGCAGCAGGATCTTCTTAAAGTAATGCCTCAAGGAGCTTATCATCAAACTCAAATGGTCGTCCTGTTCGATCTTTATCTTCAAGGCCGAAATCTCCACTTCTGAATTTTGCAAACCATCTTCTAGTTCTTTCATTCAAGCATTCTTCCCCATAAACTGAGTGTATGTTTCGAGTCGCTTCGGCTGCAGAGTTACCTTTTTTGTACTCATATGCATTTGTACTCCAATGCTCTTTGGATATTTCCATGTTAGAAAGGGTTTTAATCAAAGAAATTTAAATTCTATCATTCTGTAAAATGATATTTGATTAGTTTAAATGTACACAAATGCATAAAAATAATTTTTAATTCCATTAGATATTCTAAAATACTATTAAATTTCATTCAATTTTAAAAAAGATAAAATCGGACAGAACTTATGGGATGACCTGATAATCATTAGTTTCTAAACTTAAATCGAAGAGGTCAGTGCTATATGTTTTCACCAATGCGGTATTGTTAGAGAAAAGTACCGATTTTCTAGCAAGGATTTTATATTTAAGTCGTTCTTTGTGATTGCAAAATAGTGTTTTGTGAAATGTAAAGCCTACTGCCCGACTTTCACTACTAGGTGTTTAGTGATGGATGCGTAGTAGTTACTAATATCAAATTAAGTGAATGTGTATTCGTGTTTATATAGGATATGTGCAAACCAGCTTATAATTAATGCACTGCTGATTCCATAGTGCTAATCTAGGAATTTTTGGATAATGTTGTTGAATTTATCTAATATTTTTTTATTGATTGCTCTAAATTAAGCTTTCGTCCAGTGCGAACATTTTGTGTATCTGCTTGAGGAGGTTATTCATTAAGTAAGACTTGAATTACACTGGGCAACACATTTTTTTTGTCTGTTGCCTGGAATATTTCAATGAATTTTTAAGTGATCTTGCCTGCTAAATTTAAAATAACTTCAGTTTTTCTCTGTCAAGTCTTGTTTTCTAACTAGACCTGATAGAACAAGTATTTTATTATACAAGAGGCATATAATATGAATCAATAAAGAGAGCGTAACACAAAACAAAACAAAACAAATAAAAATTCAAAATTGAAAACGCACATTAACAAATATTTTTGGTAGAAAATTCAAGGAATAAATTTACGGTTCTTTGTGCACCATGAATGTTGAGCAACAGGAGTATCTTGTTTTAAACACCAGCAATAGTGTGCCATCATCACAGTATCCCAACATCCTTGGTACCGAGTTTACATCTCCTTTATGTCTTTGTTTATCACTAACACCGAGATTTTCAGGAAACGATCAAGATGATTAAAAAGATATTGCATTTTGATGTTCATATTCGTGCCAATATCACGAAAAGTTGATATCAAGGTAGTAACAAGGTCTTTATAGTTTTCACTTTCGTATTTCTCAAGGAAATTTTGCACTACTTCTGCAAATGCTAGCCAAGCTGATGCTTCATTTTCGCTCATCATTTTCACGAAATTTATGTCCTTCAAAAGCTTATGGATATGTGGTACATCGAAAGTCCCTGCTTTAAGTTATTCAAGCGTCAAGTCTGGAAATACACTGGAGATATACTTGAAGCACTCCCCATTTTCGCCAAGAGCTTTGACAAATCGCTTGATCAATCCTAATTCGATGTGGAAATGGAGGGGTGGTAAATGACCTTATCTCGCTCAACTAAAGGTTTTTCCAATATATTAACAGCTCTACATGGAGCCACATTTGTTCGAGGCAACCAGTTTACTCGGTCACTATCGCCCCACAAGCAAAGATAGCATGGGTATTTGGTATAACCAGATTGCTGTTCCATGAGAAAATTCACCATCTTTAAGTCAACGCAGATGACCCATTTATGATCATGATACAGTATCTTCTCTAAAACCAACTTAATTTTTTATACTTTTCCTTCAGATTTGTTGAGTGGCCGAGTGGCACAAAGCCATACACATTTCCATTTTGCGACAATACACATTTTAAGCAACGCTTAGAGCTGTCTATGAGAAGACACCATTCCTCTCGTTTGTATTCCTCAATGCCAAGTTTATTTAGAAGCCCACTCACATCTCTGCAGTAACCCAGCGCTTCCTCTTTTGTGAAGAAAGAAAAGGAACTCTTAATGCCGACTCCAATAAAAGGTTATACAGACACCATTCTCTAGAATATTCTTTTCTTTCAGTCAGGAAGCCAACAGTTCTGCAGAAATTTTTGGGAAGTTCAATTCAAGTCACGAACTAGATCATTCAGCTCAACTGATAAGTCTTGATCTCTAGAGTCATCTTTAGGTGATGAATCTTCTTTGGTTGAGGGTAAAGTTATCTGAATCAAGACATTGAAGACAGGAACAGGAAGCTCTGTGGAACCGGTCTAATAGCAGAGGCAAAATTAAGATAGACAAGCGTTTGTCGATTTTTCCTGTTAATACCCTTCAAATTTAGGTTACAAAAATCATTATACTTTCCCTTGTCCCTTTAGTCCATCATCGCAAATGTTTGCAGACACTATGCAGTGCCCAATATTTATCTTGGTCTCCCAGCTTGACCCCAAAATATGCCATATATGCTCTTTCAACAAAATCAGTGATGTTTGTTTCGATTTTCAGGTTATGTGTATTCTCCACAAACATAACAAAACACATTTGGAGAATTAACGCAATAATTTCTTGATGAAGACATCTTGCTCATTTTCTGTTACTTAGTTCACCACATCTAAATAGAATGGAAAAGCAAAAAACTTAGAATTAGAATAAGGTAACGAACAGTGGGGGCTGGATGTACACACATACATAGTTACTATAAGGATGTTCAATAACTTAAAAACTAGATCTGATAGGTCAAAAAGGTTATATTTGGATTCAGGAAACCAATTTTGTATAGGAGTGATGCCTCTTTCCTAAACACAAAAAAAACTTGTAGACCAGTGTTATGTAAAGTTAGTTCATAATTGTATAAAGCATTATTTTTTCTAGCACAAATACTTCTAGTCTCTCATCATAGTTAAGGTCCAAGTGTATGCTTTAGTTTCAAGTGTTTAGAATTTAATATAGTATAGGTGTATTCAAGGCAGCGAGCTGGCAGAAACGTTAGCACGCCGGGCGAAATGCGTAGCAATATTTCGTCTGCCGTTACGTTCTGAGTTCAAATTCCACCGAGGTCGACTTTGCTCTTCATTCTTTCGGGGTCGATAAATTAAGTACCAGTTACGCACTGGGGTCGATGTAATCGACTTAATCACTTTGTCTGTCCTTGTTTCTCCCCCTCTATGTTTATCCCCTTGTGGGCAATAAAGAAATAAGAATCGTTAACTTCTCGGGCAAAAAGTTTAGCGGTATTTCGTCCGTCTATACGTTCTGAGTTCGAATTTCGCTAAGATCGACTTTGCCTTTCATCCTTTGGAGGTCAATTAAAATAAGTTCTAGTTAAGTCGATGTAATTGACTTGCCAACTTCCCCGGAAGTGCTGGCCTTGTACCAAAATTTAAAACCAATTTACATTAGGTATTTTGGTTACAGTTTTCAATAATGCTGTCTGTCAGTATTGTATTTAAAATATTATAGTTTATTTTGTATGTGTTCTTTGTTATGTATACAAAATGTTGCTGAAGTTACTTCAGATTCGCGATCTTCGCAATTTTAAAGACGTTCATTTATAAATGATCCTGTAGTTTATTGCTTTTTAAGAATCTTCACAAAGAAGTGCAACATTGTTCCACTTCTTTGTGGAAAAAGAAAACCTTGCACATTGTTTTAATTAAAACTGCTACGGGGCATATTAGGCATCGTTGCATTCCAGTTATTGTTGATATCAGCTGCTACGATTCAAAAGCTCCACTCTCTTACGAAATATTAACAGAAATGTAAACATTAGTTTGCAAAAGATCCCCAGATGTTGGCTTGTAGAGAACTAGGATCTCTTCGGTTTGAACGGCAGTTTTTTCTAGCGGTGTCATATGAAATTGTCACCCATAATTATGACCCTAGTATCGATCTATTGCATTTCAATCTGTTTTACGGTTAGGGTTAGTTAGGGTTGGTTAGGATTAGTTAGAGTTAGACTTAAGGATATGGTTAGGATTAGGGTTAGGGGTGGGAGGAAGGGTATCTTTTTTTCTTCACAAATGTAAATAAACCCAATCTGTTTCTTAAATGAGGGTCATATTCATACGGCACAGAATGTTTTTTACCTCAATGGACGTCACTGATTGGTTGAAATTGCAGAAATTGAAGAAAAAAGACAACAAATATCTTACAAACTATAGAATTTTCTCAATAAAGCCAAGAGAAAAAGCGAAGTTTAAAATTTTTTAGTAACCTAGAAATTATGTTAAAAACTGCCGTTCAAACCGAAAAGATCCGAGAACTATATCTCTGTGTATGTCATTCGTTCATTGTTCAATATCTATCTAACTATCTATCTATCTATCTATCTATCTATCTATCTATCTATCTATCTATCTATCTATCTATCTATCTATCTATCTATCTATCTATCTGTTTCACATATGCTTACTATATATATATATATATATATATCTATAACGTTCAAGTTCCTTTACGGAAAACGTTGAAGTGTGTAGCATAAGAGCTCCTATATTATTTGGTTGGTAACGGCCTAGTGATTCAAACTTACAAGAGGAGCTTTATGGGATTGTACCGAGAATAAATATATTATATATATTCATATGACAGTGCGCTAGCCACTACACATTCTTTAATTTCTCTCCTTGTTTCTTTCTGTGTTCCTTTCTGTGGAAGAGTGTAGGCTCGAAACGTTAAAGACTTTTTCTCTTCCCGAGCGTTAAACTAATGCATCTTTTTGTTGTCTACACCACCTGCTTCGTCTTTTGTGTTTTTTTTTTGTGAATTCTCCCTATATATACTTACATACACAGACACACACACACACACACACACACACACACCACACACACACACACACACGCACACATACACACACACATATATATACATTTATGCATGCATGTATGTAAGTATATATATAATGTGAAGAACATCCAACGCAAATCAAGAGATATTGAAAAATAAGAAAATTCGCTATTCCTTTTACATCGCAGTTTATTAATTTTAAAGTATATTATTACAATCAGATCATTTCAAAATACAATAACGTATTGAAAAACAGATTATCAAAATCAAATTATTTCAAAATACATTATTACATATTCCCAAACATCAAGTGTGTATGTGTATGTGTGTGTATGTGTGTGTATGTGTGTGTGCGTGTCTATGTATATATGTACGTACGTATTAATGTGCATACAGCGTGCGTTTGAGAATCTGAATTTCATTTAACTGTAATTAGGATATTTAGCATCCACTCAGTTTAGAAAATAAACAGATATTAAAACATCTCATTTTTCTCTTACACGCAGTAAAATAAGGATATTGCCCTGGCATGTTTCATAACTAATTGGTTATTCTTCAGAGGACATCCACCCTCATTCTTCTGTCTACGAGGGAAATTTTGACAAGCGTGTGCGCACACACACATACACATATATATACATACATATGTGAATGCATATAAGTATGTATACGCCTGTCTATCTATCCCGTCATGCAAACTCAAACATGAATACATGTCATTATGCTTATCTCAATATCTATTTACTTCTGATTTGCAAATATAGAGAATTCCTCTGATAAGAAACTGGTAGTTCGCTGTCTTGATTCCAAAGACATATTACACCCATGTTTCCCAGTACACACAAAACTGGATTTTTTTTTAATTTCCAGTTCCTTTGACGAAGGAGTTAGACTTGTCCTGAATACTCTACTCTCTCTTTTAATCTTTTCTCTTTTACTTGTTTCAATCATTCGACTGCGGCCATGCTGAAGCAACGCCTTAAGTCGAGCAAATCAACCCCAGGACTTATTCTTTGTGAGCCCAGTACTTATTCTATCGGGCTCTTTTGCCGAACCGCTACTGCTAAGGGACGTAAACACACCAGCATCGGTTCTCAAGCAATGCTAGAGAGACAAACACAGACACACAAACATATACACACACATACATATATATATATATATATATATATATATATATATATACGACGGGCTTCTTTCAGTTTCCGTCTACCAAATTCACTCACAAGGCTTTGGTCGGCCCGAAGCTATAGCAGAAGATATTGCCCAAGCTGTCACGCAGTGAGACTGAACCCGGAACCATCTGGTTGGTAAGCAAGCTACTTACCACACAGCCACTCCTGCGCCTATATACTTGCATAGATGCATTTAAGTTTTCAGTTAAAATAAGAGTCCAGTTTATTTAGGTTCTGTTTTTTTTTTTAATCTGTATAGCAAGGAAAAATGTGGGAATTTTCAAAACTATCACCATAACCCTAACTTCTTGCTGTTTTTATGTAAGTAATGTTGGAGATTTGCTTCGTTCTTTAAAGGTGAAAGAGATACTGGCATTCTGTCCGTTATAAAGAGAAAGGTTCCAGTTTCTCTGATCACTGGAACAGCCTGTTCATGAAATTAAAGTGTAAGCGATTGAGCAGTCCACAGACCCTTATCGTATGTACGTAACCTTAGCGTAGCTCTCAGGGAGAATCAGTGTGACAAGGAATGTGACGAGGCTTGCCCTTTGAAGAACAGGTACTACTCGTTTTTGCCAGCTGAGTAGACTGGAGCAACGTGAAATAAAGTGTCTCGCTCAAAGACACAAGGTGCCGAACACCCTAGCCACTAAGCCGTGCTCCTTCACTCTAAAAGTGATACATATACACACATGGATGCATATATACATACATACATACTTAGATATGTACGTACCTACATACACACATACAGACCTGAAATTTGGTAGGAGGGTACAGTTCGATTACATTGACCCCAGTGCTTCACAGGTACATATTTTATCGACCCCAAACGAATGAAACGCAAAGTCCACCTGAGCGGAATCTGAACTCAGAACGGAAAAAAACGGACGAAATGCCGTTAAGCATTTTTCCGGTATGCAAACGATTCTGCCAGTTTGCCGTGCTGAAATTTAAAACTAGCAGCTTGCACGACACCGCTAAGACAAGCTAGAGAAAGATCTTCATCTTCGCAATAAAGTGGGTTTTATTTTGGACTTTCCTTCCGTTAGAGAGATGTTTAAACAAACAACTGGGGTTCCTCACTTTCGGCTGTTAATTGGTTGTTGACTCCACTGAGTTCCTCAGTCATTTTACAGGTTTGTTTTTCGCTTTGTAGGGTGTCTAATGAAAAGCACGTACAAACATGTATGTCTGTATACATACTTAAGTACGTATGTACATGCATACAATGATACACGCATATGTACATACATAAATATGTGCACACATACATTTGTATCTACTTGCATGGCCACTGCGCTTCATCTTCTCAAATGATTCCCGTCTCTGTGTGCTTCCTCGTCCTCAGTAGCTTTCCGCCCATAACTCTCATGATTGTTGCAGGCCTATATGGTTTGGCACGTTGGTGACAGTAGAAAGTTGTCATTTACTGTGCACTTCCAACGGGTTGGGTCTGAACATGTCGCCACTCTTCCATTGCTATGGGACATTCAGTAGATGGAATGTTGTATAAGGTTACCATCAAGAAACATTTGTACGTCTTTGGATTATAGTGACAAACGCTTGTACAACACGAATACAACTAACTGAACCACTGTGATTAGCAACAAGCTGAAACATGACCAGTAACCATGTTAAATCTCTCCTAGAAAGAAGTTGTGACAACAGCTAGGGATTCCTCACACCCAGTGGTTTAACTGCGCGACCTGAGACCAACCAAGGGTATTTCTACATACCGGCGTTCAGTTGGACTGCCATCATATATTCTGGTTAACCCATAGCTGGAACCCTGGTGTTTTACCCCGGGTCAGAATAGAACAAGGAACAATAATAGTTAAGATTCGGTTTCACACTTCTCAATACCCCGAGAATCCTGAACCAGAGCTCCACTACAGGATGCAATTTAAATTCATACTCAGGACGTACGTACATACGTAAATACTTACACATACACACCCACATACACACACATGCAAACACATACCCAAACACACACATACATATATATACATACACACACACATACATACATACATACATACATACATACATACATACAACATACATACATACATACATACATTCATTCATTCATACATGCATACATACATACATACATACATACATACATACATACATACATACATACATACATACATACATACATACATACATGGTGGCTGCCCCCTCGTTATCGAGTATGGCCATTGCACGAAGCTTAATCAATGTTGTTATCGTGCAATGCCTGTGCAAGAAGATTATTTTTAAAGTGAGGAAAGGCTGTGCACTGAGTCAATCCCACTCACTAAGCAACAGCAGCCATAATCCGAAAAGAAGAACAAGTCAACATCATCGGTAATCACTGAGCCGCAGGTTTTATGCCGGAGTTATCCCAGTTACCCGAGTTACCTTCTCCTAGAAGGATGCCCTAACAAAGGCTAGGAGTCCTTCACTCCCAATGGTTTAACTGCGCGATCGGGTATTCAGTCCAATTATTTCTATGTCCCTGCGCATGATACAGCCTTAAGACATTTATTGGATGGCTGTTGACTCTCAAGAGTTCCTCCGTCCTTTGACGAGCTTTGTTTTTCATCCCGCAGGGTGTCCAATAAACACCCTCCTCACCAAGCAAGCTTGGTAGGGCCGCCGACGACCCGACCATGCTACAGGTTGTACTGGGTTACATGCTACCAGTAGCACTCGAAAGTGACCTGACATATACATATGCATACATACATACATACATACATACATACATACATACATACATACATACATACATACATGGTGTATGATGATGGCTGCCCCCTCGTTATCGAGTATGGCCATTACACGAAGCTTAACTGTTTCTGATGCTTTGATCGAATGTGACTTTTTAGCCCAGCTAAAGATCTACAATGTCTTGTACAGAATTGGCAACTAAAACCTTTACCGGTAATAGCCGGCTGTAGTTGTACCCCGTGCTTCATGTACCTTTGCATGTCGTTTAAGTCCTCCTGCCGAATTACACTCTCTTCCACATGCTCGACAGATATGATTAGTATGGTGTGTTACACCACCACCAGTGGCCAGGTTATCACTCATCTGTCTCGCTTTATGACTACGAAGATGACTCTTGAGTCCAGCTTTACATACATACATATAGAAAAATACGTATGGTTATAAAGTTAAGTTTCTCCATAGAAGTGAACATTTCATTCAAAATCAGAGGCAGAGTATATTTATTGACAATTGCTTCTCCACCCAGATTTGCGATTTAATTGTAATAATTGTGCACTTGATTATCTTACTAAATTCGTGAATTGTAGTTCTAAAAATCTGGAGTAACCAAGCAAGGAAATGTAGCTAATGATACACTTCACAAGTACAACCTATTATTGGAACAGTGAAAATATGCAAAACATTTCTAAAATTCAGCGATTAAATTCTTATTCTTATCATTTAAATTCCAATGATTTTATGAGAAACCACCCACTCACTCTTCTTTATGGAATGAATTAATATAATTTTGAAAACAAGAAGACATACATGCGCAATATGTGCATACATGCATACATATTTGTGGCTGAACTCTGATCATCCGCATTAAAATTATACTTTTCTCATGTGTAGAATCTCTGCAACATTTCATGTAAGGATTGCTAGTGGTAACTAAAGAGGCATGCGCAAAGAAAGCATGTGCTTTTCTAAATCTCTCTCGAGTTTATTGTAAACCAGATTGTTACTGTACAGAAGATTCTGCTAGTTCTAATGTAATATAATCGCATTAGTTGTAATCTAACTGTAATAGTTTTAATATTTAGTTACAAAAATAAAACATAATAATCTACACAGAGCTTCAAAGCCATACTATACGGAGGTTTTGTTATTATCTTATCCTTCTGTCGATGTAGCGAATAAAAGGAAAATACAAAAAGCTATTTTGGGTTATATAAAAACAGGGTGAGCACCACGTGTACGCGCGGTTATGCTTAAGGTTCAGGTATGCGTATATATTATAATAAAGTAATGGAGGAGAAAATTATAGACATATGTGCGTTTGTGTGTATGTATACGTATATGTATGTGTGTGTGTGTGTGTGTTTGTATGTATGTACGCATGTATGTGTATATATATATATAGATATATGTTTGCCTGTATTTATGTCCGTATGTATGTGTATGTATGCATATGTGTATATGCATGTGTATGTGCGTGTGTATGTATGTGTGTATGTAATAGAAACTATAATAAAATATTGAAAACTAGGTAAATGTTTATACATACATGCAATATATATATATACATTTGTTTCAGAAAGAAAAGATTTTATTCTAAGATATATATATATATATATATATATATATATATATATATATATATATATATATATAATAATAATAATAATATAATAATAATAATAATAATATTAGGAAATAAATCCAAACTTACAGGGAAAAATTAGATTTAGGATTAAATCCAATTTTATAGTATAATATATTATATTATGTTATATTAAATTAGACATAAAACCACTATTAGGCAAATCAAACAGTGAAAAACATAAGCCAATACATAAAATTAATTTAAAAATATAAAAGTTAAAAATAAAAAATTATTTAAATAATTTAAACTTATAAATTTTATATATATATACAAATATATATATGTATGTATATTTTTATATTTATATATTATTTTATTTATTAATTTATTTATTTAATTATTT
>NC_043002.1:87245970-87340970 GCF_006345805.1 Octopus sinensis | reverse complement strand
TATGTATGTATGTATGCATGTATGTATGTGGTGGGGTGTATGTATATAATATTAGTTTTGCCAAAAATGGCTTCTTCAAACTGTGATGTTTTTAATTATAAATATGATCGAGAAGAAGGAGTAAACTGGAAAAATGCTGCCTGTGTATACTGCTAATGTGATTATTAAATTAGCTAAGGAAATGAGTTATAAGGAAAGATAAATGGTAGATCATAGCTGGATGCTTTCCATTTAGAACGCCCACCCAATCAAAACTTTTTTCTGCCACAGTCTACATCACACTTATACATCACAGTAGTGATTTATAAGAGAAATATATACTTAGACACATCGAGTAATCTTTCGACAGAAGTTGAAATATTGTCATTCATGTTAACTATGTTTGCATATCTCTCCGTATTTACATCTTAACAACACTGATACAAATAAATTAACGATTCATCGTCAACTCTCCCTTTTCTTACCTTATTAATTTTATCTATTATATTATAATAATCCATAACACATCATGGAGATTTTCTTCTAATGTGATGGAGATTAAACCAGTGAAATTTTGGATTTATCAATCCCTAATGAGGATATGACACTCTTGAATTGACTGCGTATATATATATATATATATATGTGTGTGTGTGTGTGTGTGTGTGTGTGTATTCTTTTATATTTCTTTTTACTTGTTTCAGTCATTTGACTGCATCCATGGTGGAAAACATGTATTATATACACATATATATACGTATATACATATGTGTGTGTGTGGTGTGTGTATACACATGCATACATGCACTCGGTCAGCCTAACGAGTTACACCCATCACAAAACTATATCGATGGTTATCTCCAAAATCCAGAAGATGCCGTCACACTTCAAAAGGAGCTAAACTTTATTCATTAATGGGAAGATTAAAAAGAAAATCTGAAATTCAATGCGTCGAAGTTTCGGATCCTTCCGATGGAAGGTTGTCAGGCTGAAACTCTGATGTCAATGTCACCCCTTTTCTTGTAAAAGTTTAATAAACAAGTACGCTTTTACATTGGTACACTAATGAAGGGAGGAGGAGACCCCCTTCGGTCATGAATGACCATGGGACTGCAACTAGAAAGTTACTCTCCGAGGCACAAGTCAGGGCAAGATTGTTTGTGAAAGGCTAGCAGTTACCCATGCATACCAGCCTCCCTTCTCCACAACACTGATGTTATCCAAGGGTAAAGCCAAGCGCGATACAGCTTGGCACCAGTGACATCGCAACTCATTTCTACAGCTGAGTTAACTGGAGCAACGTAAAATAAAGTGTCTTGCTCAAGAACACAACACACAGCCCAGTCCGGGAATCAAACTCACAATCTCACGACCGTAAGCTCCACGCTCTAACCACTGAGCCATGCGCCTTCACACTGGTACACTACTACAAAAATAATTGACTAATTCTTCAGTTTATTGTTAATTTTGACATACAACTTGACATGAATACGAACATATATATATATATATATGTATATTTATTATATAGAAGGAGCTTCTACAGGACTAGAACTGTTCATTCAAGAGAAATCTTCAGGAAGCTTCCTGAAGATTTCTCTTGAATGAAACAGTTCTAGTCCTGTAGAAGCTCCTTCTATATAATAAATTAATTTTACTCTGCTATGTATTGAGTACCTATTTACTGTGGTTAACCCCGAATCAACCCGGGACCTACATATATATATATATATATATATATATATATATATATATATATATATATATATATATATATATACATATATACATATATATATATAATCAAAATAAGCAACAAGGTTATCCGGAGGTAATGCAGTACGATCGTTTCATGCGACTCCATTTAATTGAACAATGCAAATATTACATCAGTTTTAAAATGTAGAGCAATCTTCAGCTGCATAAATTAAAAATTATAAATTATCATATAAGGGATATTAATAGAATTTTCTTAAATCTATAATAGAACCCAAAATTCTATATAAGTTTTTATTAATAATATAACTTTTGCCCAATAACTTGATCATTTCTTTACCCGATATTAAACACTAGTCATTTATGGTAATTCCATAAGTAAATATAAATTTTAGTCTAAAAATTATAAAATTATAAGAAAATTTCTTATAACAACTTACCTCACCTATTAATAAAATAAGCTAGGTATATTTTATAATAAGTTTTTAGAACACAAATCTATTCTACCCCCTATTCATAATATTCTACAGGAATTTATATTTATTTTTCATTATGATTGATTGATTCTAGTTTCAGCTCACGAGTGTGGTCATGCTGGGGCACCGCCATTTATACTCATTTACTCATTTACATTCCTTTTTTTAATTTTAAACCATTTTATCTTACTTATTTACTCGCAATATCATTTTATTTCTATTTCTGTAAATTTCATACTCAGCCTATACAGAAACATACTAATATATTTCACTATTTATTTTATAATACAAGAAATATGTTCTAGGATTATTAGCATATAGAAAATATATAAATTTTTAACATATTCCTTTAATTTAACTTATTAATACCAAAAATTACTATTTACTAATTAACTATAAATATATGTTAGGTTGGTATAGAAATTTATATAAACATGGAATTATTTCTATATTCTCCATCCCTATATTGTGTGAAATACTGAAATTATTCTGATTTTTTGTGAAAAAACTCTCTAAAATGTACCTATATATTTCAAATTATCACTGAGGTTATGGTTGTCGAATAGTTAAGTATTATAAGTTTTACCCTCCCTACCCCATCAGCTTTAGCATGAAAATTTTGGCTGAAATATATTCTTACTGAACCCGAATGTTTTCTACTTCAAGAGATCTTGATTTATGACTCTGCCACTTAAACTGTCTTTTTACTCTATCCATAAAAGATAGATTCTAGTTTCCATTAGACTTGATAAACTAGTCTATAAATTAATAAATTAGAACTACCCCACCGCCGCGTAGTAAATCTAAATAACAAATTGAAATCAATGATAAGCAGTGTCTTCCTGTGAGAAAATATCAGTTGCAACTATGATGTTGTTGATGAAACATGTCTTTTGTCTATCTACCTATCCTCTTTGTGATTTTGGTTAATAGAATAACTATACAAATGAATCCTTTGAATTTAACTAAATTCTATATTTTTGTGCAGCTGAAGATTGTTCTACATTTTAAAACTGATGTAATATTTGCATTGTTCAATTAAATGGAGTCGCACGAAACAATCGTTCTACATTACCTCAGGATATCCTTGTTGCATATTTTGATTGTAATCACCCCATTTTGAATTTTATGGATAATACCATACTAAATTCTGGTGCCTTTAACTTAAGTACCATATTCAACTGAATCTATAATATATATATATATGTGTGTGTGTATGTGTGTGTGTGTGTGTGTATGTGTGTGTGTGTGTGTGTGTGTGTGTATTCTTTTATATTCTTTTTACTTGTTTCAGTCATTTGACTGCATCCATGGTGGAAAACATGTATTATATACACATATATATACGTATATACATATGTGTGTGTGTGGTGTGTGTATACACATGCATACATGCACTCGGTCAGCCTAACGAGTTACACCCATCACAAAACTATATCGATGGTTATCTCCAAAATCCAGAAGATGCCGTCACACTTCAAAAGGAGCTAAACTTTATTCATTAATGGGAAGATTAAAAAGAAAATCTGAAATTCAATGCGTCGAAGTTTCGGATCCTTCCGATGGAAGGTTGTCAGGCTGAAACTCTGATGTCAATGTCACCCCTTTTCTTGTAAAAGTTTAATAAACAAGTACGCTTTTACATTGGTACACTAATGAAGGGAGGAGGAGACCCCCTTCGGTCATGAATGACCATGGGACTGCAACTAGAAAGTTACTCTCCGAGGCACAAGTCAGGGCAAGATTGTTTGTGAAAGGCTAGCAGTTACCCATGCATACCAGCCTCCCTTCTCCACAACACTGATGTTATCCAAGGGTAAAGCCAAGCGCGATACAGCTTGGCACCAGTGACATCGCAACTCATTTCTACAGCTGAGTTAACTGGAGCAACGTAAAATAAAGTGTCTTGCTCAAGAACACAACACACAGCCCAGTCCGGGAATCAAACTCACAATCTCACGACCGTAAGCTCCACGCTCTAACCACTGAGCCATGCGCCTTCACACTGGTACACTACTACAAAAATAATTGACTAATTCTTCAGTTTTTGTTAATTTTGACATACAACTTGACATGAATACGAACATATATATATATATATATGTATATTTATTATATAGAAGGAGCTTCTACAGGACTAGAACTGTTTCATTCAAGAGAAATCTTCAGGAAGCTTCCTGAAGATTTCTCTTGAATGAAACAGTTCTAGTCCTGTAGAAGCTCCTTCTATATAATAAATTAATTTTACTCTGCTATGTATTGAGTACCTATTTACTGTGGTTAACCCCGAATCAACCCGGGACCTACATATATATATATATATATATATATAATATATATATATATATATATATATATATATATATATACATATATACATATATATATATAATCAAAATAAGCAACAAGGTTATCCGGAGGTAATGCAGTACGATCGTTTCATGCGACTCCATTTAATTGAACAATGCAAATATTACATCAGTTTTAAAATGTAGAGCAATCTTCAGCTGCATAAAATTAAAAATTATAAATTATCATATAAGGGATATTAATAGAATTTTCTTAAATCTATAATAGAACCCAAAATTCTATATAAGTTTTTATTAATAATATAACTTTTGCCCAATAACTTGATCATTTCTTTACCCGATATTAAACACTAGTCATTTATGGTAATTCCCATAAGTAAATATAAATTTTAGTCTAAAAATTATAAAATTATAAGAAAATTTCTTATAACAACTTACCTCACCTATTAATATAAATAAGCTAGGTATATTTTATAATAAGTTTTTAGAACACAAATCTATTCTACCCCCTATTCATAATATTCTACAGGAATTTATATTTATTTTTCATTATGATTGATTGATTCTAGTTTCAGCTCACGAGTGTGGTCATGCTGGGGCACCGCCATTTATACTCATTTACTCATTTACATTCCTTTTTTTAATTTTAAACCATTTTATCTTACTTATTTACTCGCAATATCATTTTATTTCTATTTCTGTAAATTCATACTCAGCCTATACAGAAACATACTAATATATTTCACTATTTATTTTATAATACAAGAATATGTTCTAGGATTATTAGCATATAGAAAATATATAAATTTTTAACATATTCCTTTAATTTAACTTATTAATACCAAAAATTACTATTTACTAATTAACTATAAATATATGTTAGGTTGGTATAGAAATTTATATAAACATGGAATTATTTCTATATTCTCCATCCCTATATTGTGTGAAATACTGAAATTATTCTGATTTTTTGTGAAAAAACTCTCTAAAATGTACCTATATATTTCAAATTATCACTGAGGTTATGGTTGTCGAATAGTTAAGTATTATAAGTTTTACCCTCCCTACCCCATCAGCTTTAGCATGAAAATTTTGGCTGAAATATATTCTTACTGAACCCGAATGTTTTCTACTTCAAAGAGATCTTGATTTATGACTCTGCCACTTAAACTGTCTTTTTACTCTATCCATAAAAGATAGATTCTAGTTTCCATTAGACTTGATAAACTAGTCTATAAATTAATAAATTAGAACTACCCCACCGCCGTAGTAAATCTAAATAACAAATTGAAATCAATGATAAGCAGTGTCTTCCTGTGAGAAAATATCAGTTGCAACTATGATGTTGTTGATGAAACATGTCTTTTGTCTATCTACCTATCCTCTTTGTGATTTTGGTTAATAGAATAACTATACAAATGAATCCTTTGAATTTAACTAAATTCTATATTTTTGTGCAGCTGAAGATTGTTCTACATTTTAAAACTGATGTAATATTTGCATTGTTCAATTAAATGGAGTCGCACGAAACAATCGTTCTACATTACCTCAGGATATCCTTGTTGCATATTTTGATTGTAATCACCCCATTTTGAATTTTATGGATAATACCATACTAAATTCTGGTGCCTTTAACTTAAGTACCATATTCAACTGAATCTATATATATATATATATATATGTGTGTGTGTATGTGTGTGTGTGTGTGTGTATGTGTGTGTGTGTGTGTGTGTGTGTGTGTGTGATTTTTGACTAAAATTATATTTACTTATGGGAATTACCATAATACTGGAGTTGAGAATATAGATCTACCCCCTCAAAACTGTTGATTTTTAATCATATCAGAAACTATTAGCGTTATTGTTGTTGTTGTTGTTGTTGTTGTTATTGTTGAATTGCTCATGCAAAAATATCTCACATAAGCAAGTGACCACAGATATGAGGGAGGGAAAGAAATGTAGTCGTTGAAATTACTTCCAATACTTGAATGGCCCTTTTTTTTAGTGCTACCATCAGAATGAAAGGTAAAGCCGACGACTTTGTGATTTGAACTCAGAACGTAAAGACACATCATGAAAAATATATTTCTAAAAAATATAAATTAGACTGCAAAATGAGAAATTAATTTTCTATCGTTTTTTTTTTTAAACTCACTGATTCCTTAGGCTATCAGACAGGTGGGTCAAGCTGTGTTTCAGCGTGAATCTGTTATATCGATTGTGTCGCCATTTCTTATAACGATGTATTTTATTTTGTTTTGTTTTTATGAACTGAATTCTAAACAAGAAAATATCTGACAAATTACACGACACCCGAAATTGTATGGCGGATCTTCTCGGTTTGAACGGTAGTTTTTTCTATCGGTGCCATATGAAATTGTCACCCATAATTATGACCCTAGTATCGATCTATTGCATTTCAATCTGTTTTAGGGTTTGGGTTAGCTAGGGTTAGTTAGGGTTAGGGTTAGGGGTGGTATCTTTTTTTCTTCACAAATGTAAATAAACCCAATGTGTTTCTTAAACGAGGAACATATTCATACGGCACAGAATGTTGTTTACCTCAATGGACGTCACTGATTGGTTGAAATTGAAGAAATTGAAGAAAAAAAAACAAATATCTTACAAACTATAGAATTTTCTCAATAAAGCCAAGAGAAAAAGATGTTTTATAAACACATTCTACCAGTATACGAAGTTTTAAAATGTTTAGTTACGTGGAAATTATTTTTAAAAACTGCCGTTCAAACCGAAAAGATCCGGTATGGCTTATAAATCATATATCTTCTCTTAACTCTGAATTTGAACTTTTCTACTTATCATTTCGTCCATGTTTTCAAGATTAACTGCTATTTGATACTCCAAATTTCAGTTACTTATGACTTCTTGCTAGCATCATGATAAATCTAAGTCAATCTCTGAGATTTCTGTAGCAGAAAGAAAACTGACGTTAAATTGATTGGGCAGGAATTAAATACTAAACTAATAGCTACAATACTGTCATTTATAAGCAGAATGTTACGTGACAGAATTTAAAAGTCCATTTAAAAAATTTGAAATCAACGGGCAAACTGATTAATTTCTGTTGGACGAAGGCCGCTCACATCATCTCCATAATCGGACAGGTATAAGAATATATAAAAAAATAAATTAATATTTTACAATTTAAATAAAATTTCCAAGAAATTACTTTCTAGCTATTATGTTTGATTTTCATTAACTGTTATCTGAAAGCGATATCTGTTTGCCCACTTAGAGAAAGTGGTGTTGACTGATTCTACAGCGATTTTAAATTAACTCTTTAAGTTGATTCATATATGGAGAAAATTGGAATTATCGATTAATCACCACTCAGATAATTCTAATGACATAATTCCAAGATTTCATTAATTCGAATAAAACGAATGGATTTTGCTTATTTTATTTCTTAATTTCAAATCTTTACAAATGTGCTACTATTGTTATTATTTCTTTTTTTTTTTTTTTTCTTTGTTTCCTTTAATATTTGTTATATTTCTTTCTAAATTTATTTCATTTTCATTTATTTCACTTATTTCATTCTCGCTACTGTTCACGAGAAGATAACATATCCAGTAACAATAATTTTTTCCATTCAATTTTTTTATCACCAAATCTTTGTCTAATGGAAGAAAGATTAGATTATCAGTAACCAAATTCCTCGTCCATAATGCAATAGTACAGTTTAGAGACAAACGATTCGCACTGTATTCTAATCACTTTATGATATTTCGAATTGTTCATTTCTTAGCAAGCAACACAACATATGGCCTAAAATATTTGCTCATGAAGATTGAAGATGAATAAAATTCCAAGCTTAAGTAAATTTCGTTCATTTTACAAGCCCGTACAAGAGAAATATATGTTTCCCCTTATTTTTTTTTTAACTTCTTTTCGTAAATTCTTTTCGAAATAACTCAGTGTTTACCATTTCAAACTTTATAAATATCATCTCTTATCAAAATACCTTGTCTTTGAAAGATGCTACTTTTAATCCAACTCATTCTGTTATGAAAGCTATACAATAAATATATGGTTTACATTGGCAGAATAAGGCAGATACAATGAGTCATACTTTCATTTGTGTGTGTGTGTATATGTGTGTGTGTGTGTGTGTGGATGTGTGTGTGTGTTTGTGTGTGCATGAGTGCACGCGCGCGAGAGTGTGGGTGCATATATATATTCATACATATACGTAAATGCAAGTATAGGTTATTGTATATACCTATATTTATATAAATACGTAGTCTGATCAATAAGTATCCGGATTTTTGCCATGGTAAGGAAGCTAAAGCACACAAAGTGAAGCTGCTTGACACAGATTGGCCTTGAACTCTGCTAAGCAGGTGCACTAAGTTTTATTGTTCTAACTTACTTCCGCTGTTGACAGCAGTGCTTGGAAGGAAGGTGTGTTGCGTTTGATCGTCGCATTGTCCATGACAGAGAAGGTTGAGCAGAGAATCTGCATCAAATTTTGCCAAAAGCTTGGTGATACCTGCTCAGAGGCCGACGCAAAGTTTTCAAACAGTGTCCATCGTTCTCAACACTATCAAGAAGATCTTGAGCAACTGACACCTCAGTGTCATTTTGGTAAGCTGAAAGCGGTTTTGGCACAAACTTGGCAGACACTCGTCTCATCCCCAAATCTTCAATGATAATGGACTGAACCGAAACGTATCTAATCTCCACATCTTCTGATAACTCACAAATAGTGATTCGACGATTTCATCTCACTGCTGCATGCACATCTGCGATGTTTTACTCAGTTCTGCTTGTTGAGGGTCTCTCTGAACATTCATCAATACCGACATTTTTTCGGCTATCTTGGAAATGTCTGGGCCACTCATACACTTAACTGAGGTTCATACACTCCTCTCCATACACTTTCTACAACTTTGCATCGGCCTCTGAGCAGGTATCGCCATAACAACCTTCTCTGTCATGGTCAATGCGATCAAGCGCTACACACATTCCTTCCAAGCACTGCTGTAAACAGCGGAAGTGAGTTAGAACAATAAAACTTAGTGCGCATGCACAGCAGAGTGTAATGTCAATCTGTGTCAAGCAGCTTCACTCTGCGTGTCTTAGCTTCGTTATATGGCCACAGTCTGGATTCTTATTGATCAGACCTCGTATACACACATACACATGTATGTGTGTGCGTGTGTGTGTGCCTGCATGTATGTATGCATTACATATAAATAAATATATATATATATATTATATATATATATATATACATTCACTCACACACACACACACACACACACACATATATATATATACATATATATATATATATATATATATATATATATATATATATATATATATATATATATATGATAGACTTCCCCGTCGAAGACGACGTATGAGCGTTCAGCTTTTGCCGAACGACCCGCACAAACGATTTCTTTGTAGTGACCACACTAGCTCATATATATATGGCGTTATCGTCACAGATATGGTCATTATGGTTAAAAAGTTCGCTTGCTTTCTAACATCTAGCCTAACACCTTGGCTATGTTTCTCTTTACAATGGCTTAAGGTCTACCCAAACTTCATAATAAACGGAAACTGCGAACGGAAGCTATGGCCATGAACGTTGGGTAATGATCGACAGCTGAAATAGGGTTACCCGACGGGATATATAACTCCAATATCAAGGAGTTTGTCCAAGTCGAGACGCTGTTTTTCCGCATTGAGAGGTTATAGTTTCATTACTAGTAGTCTGGAATCTTTTCGGTTTGACCGGCAGTTTTTTCTAGCGGTGTCATATGAAATTGTCTCCCATAATTATGACCCTAGAATCGATCTATTGCATTTCAATCTGTTTTAGGGTTAGGGGTGGGGGGAGGGTATCTTTTTTTCTTCACAAATGTAACTAAACCCAATCTGTTTCTTAAACGAGGGACATATTCATACGGCACAGAATGTTTTTTACCTCAATAGACGTATTTGATTGGTTGAAATTGCAGAAATTGAAGAAAAAAACAAATATCTTACAAACTATAGAATTTTCTCAATAAGGCCAAGAGAAAAAGATGTTTTATAAACACATTCTACCAGTATACGAAGTTTAAAACATTTTAGTTACCTAGAAATTACGTTAAAAACTGCCGTTCAAACCGAAAAGATCCGTAGTATGTTGCAGGAAAGTCTCGCAAGATAGATTCTTCAAGTCAAACCACCCGGCAGGAGAACAAAGGGTAGACCAAGAGTGAGATGGTTGGATAAAATCCATAATCTTAGTCGGTCACTTTTGAAAATTCCAACGGTTGCTGGTGATAGTGGCCTGTAGAAGAGGAGCCTGACGGCTCTACTCGCGAGTCCCTCTCAGGAATAGTGAGCGGCTAAAACGGATGAAGGGGTGCATGGATGGATGGATGGATGGATACTAGTAACACACATCATCACATGGAGTGTGAATCAAGATTACGGTAAGGGTGTATGTGGTTGTTCAGTTATTTACAATAGGATTCAATGAATAGGCAGTTCAATTTCAAATTCTAACAACCGGCATCTTCATTGTCGAAACAGATGAAGATCCATTTACTTTTACTATACCATTTACAATTAATATAGACAGGCAGACAGACAGATTGATAGATAAATAGATAGATAGATAGATAGATAGATAGATAGATAGATAGATAGATAGATAGATAGATAGATAGATAGATAGATAGATAGATAAATAGATAGACAGATAGATAGATAGATAGATAGATAGATAGATAGATAGATAGATAGATAGATAGATAGATAGATAGATAGATAGACATTCTAAAGATAGATATACATACTAAAGTGACTTCTATAAGTGATAAATGTATTTACAAGTAAGGATAAAGAACTAAATCGATAAAAGTCAATAATTTAAATCTTGATTTCTCAATGGAGAATTATGTGATATGATTAGCTGGTTAAAGAATTCTTTCATAAAAATAAATATATAAATATATATATAAATTTGTTTATCTCGTGATCTTGTTTAAGGAAGTACTGGAATTTATTTTTAAATTGGCTTCTTTGAAATTTGACAGTAAGTAAATGAGTAGTCTTGGTATATGTATGTAAGTATACATATATGTGTGTGTATGTGTGTGTGCGTGTGTGTGTGTATGTATATGCATATATATACATATACATATACATAGTACATACATATATATACACAAATATATGTATAAATGTATATGTGTGTGTGTGTTTGTGTATGTGTATGTAGCATAATTTGGTTTTGACAGCTCATCATTAATTAAATAATATCTATTTTGTACAGGAGAAGGCGTAAATTAACATACATACATACATACATACATACATATATATACATACATACATACACACATGCATACACACAGCCACGCCTGCGTCAATAGATAGATAGATAGATAGATAGATAGATAGATAGATAGATAGATAGATAGATAGATAGATAGATAGATAGATAGATAGATAGATAGATAGACGCTGGCGCGGATGTGCGTGAGTATGTATATATGTATGCTTATTTACGCCTTGTTTATAAAATAGATATTGTTTGATTAATGATGCGCTATCAAAACAAAATATATAAAAATACATACCTAAATATACATATAGATATATACATATACATATATATATATATATATATATATATATATATATTATATATATATATATATATATATATATATGTATGTATGTATGTATGTATGTATGTATGTATATTGAGATCGATCGATCTCAATACTTACCTTTTAAGCACAGTACTTATTCTATCGGTCTCTAAACAGACCAACACCCATTTTCAAACGGTGATGAGAGACAAGCTGAAACTCACAAACACACACACACACACACACAACACACACACACACACATAGATACACATGCACACACGCACACACACACACATAGATACACATGTACGCGCACACACCCATGCTCACGCGCACACACACACGCACGTACATACATACATACATACATACATACATACATACATACATACATACATACATACATACATACATACATACATACGTACATACGAAGGACGTCTTTTAGGTTCCGTCTGACAATCCAATCACTTTGATCGACACGCGGCTATACTAGAAGACTCTAGCCAAAAGTGCCGTATATATGTATTATGTACACATAAATATCAGGCCACCTTCGAGTGCTACTGGTAGCATGTAGCCCAGTACAACTTCTTGCATGGTCGGGTCGTCGGCGACTAAATCGGCAACCCCACCAAGCTTGCTTGGTGAGGAGGGTGTTTATTGGACACCTTGCGGGATGAAAAACAAAACCCGTCAAAGGGCGGAGGAACTCTTGAGGGTCAACGGCCATCCAATGTCTTAAGGCTGTATCATGCGCGGGGACATAGAAATAATCGGACTGAATACCCGATCGCGCGGTTAAACCATTGGGAGTGAAGGACTCCTAGCCTTTGTTAGGGCATCCTTCTAGGAGAAGGTAACTCAGGTAACTGGGATAACTCCGGCATAAAACCTGCGGCTCAGTGGTTACCGATGATGTTGACTTGTTCTTCTTTTCGGATTATGGCTGCTGTTGCTTAGTGAGTGGGATTGACTCAGTGCACAGCCTTTCCTCGCGTTAAAAAAATCTTCTTGCACAGGCATTGCACGATAACAACATTGATTAAGCTTCGTGCAATGGCCATACTCGATAACGAGGGGGCAGCCACCATGTACACATATAAGTTTATACATGTGCGTGTATTCTCTTTTACTCTCTTTTACTTGTTTCAGTCATTTGACTGCGGCCATGCTGGAGGACCGCCTTTAATCGAGTAACTCGACCCCGAGACTTATTCTTTTGTAAGCCCAGTACTTATTCTATCGTTCTGTTTTGCCGAACGCTAAGTAACGGGGACATAAACACACCAGCATCGGTTGTCAAGCAATGCTAGGGGGACAAACACAGACACACAAACACACACACACGCATATATATATATATACATATATACGACAGGCTTCTTTCAGTTTCCGTCCACCAAATCCACTCACAAGGCATTGGTCGGCCCAAGGCTATCGTAGAAGACACTTGCCCAAGGTGCCACGCAGTGGGACTGAACCCGGAACCATGTGGTTGGTAAACAAGATACTTACCACACAGCCACTCCTGCGCCTGTATGTGTGTATATACAGAATGTCCCTCCGAAAAATATACCCATTGTAACAGCTGATAGCTCAATTTTGATTTTTCTTTAGATTTCACTGATTACAAATAATCCTCTCTACTATACGCACAGGGCCTGAATTTTTTGTGATAGGGAGTGGAGGAGTAGGGGATAGTCAATTACATCGGCTTCAGTAGTCATCCTGTACTTATTTTATTATTTCTTCTTCTTCTTCTTCTTCTTCTTCTCTTCTTCTTCTTCTTCTTCTTCTTCTTCTTCTTCTTCTTCTTCTTCTTCTTCTTCTTCTTCTTCTTCTCCTTCTTCTCCTTCTTCTTCTTCTTCTTCTTCTTCTTCTTCTTCTTTTCTTCTTCTTCTTCTTCTCTTCTTTTCTTCTTCTCCTTCTTCTTCTTCTTACAGCATTCACCCGGGGTGGGTTGAGTTGGCTTCATTCATCCTCAATGCTGCATCTCTCACAAACGCCGACCAGACCTGGCGATTTGAGGCTAACGACCGCGTGATCTCCAACCACTCCTTATTCCAGAGGCGAACGCCGTAGATATGGGGGCCTAGATTGGGTTCCAGATCAGCCTTGACTGTCATCAGCCAGGTTTTTCGTTGTCCACCACATCGCTTTCGCCAACCCTGAAGGGGAGCTGGGGCAATTGCTTCGTAGATGAATTCTCCTGGTTGACGACTGAGGGCATGACCCAGCCAACGCAGACGTCTCATTAGGATGACTTGTCGGAGGGAGGTGATTCTGCACTGGTGTCGCACTGAATTGTTGGAGACAAAGTGATGCCATCGGACACGAAGGATGCGGCGTAGACAGAGGTGATCGAAGGATTCTAGTCGCTTAATATCTTCCACCCTCATTGGCCACGACTCGCTGCCGTAAAGGAGAATCGTTCGCACTAGTGCTTGGTAGATCCGTACTTTGGTGGTGCATCGGATCTCAGATCTTGACCAGAGTCGTGCAATGAGTCGGTTGAAGGCTTGGCGAGCGAGGTCGATTCGTGTTTTAATGTCAGCCTCACCTTGACCTGTAGCTGTAATAGTGGCGCCAAGGTATTTTATTATTTCGGAAAGGATGAATGTCAAAGTGACCTCGCCCGGCGGCATTTGAGCTCAGAATGTAAAACCGAAAGAAATGTCACCAGGCAGTTTGTCCGGTGCAGTAATGAGTCATTACAAATAATGAAGGTAAGAGACTGAACTTCGAACAAAGGAAATTTATGCTAAAAAGCTGCTACAATTTTGAAACCACAGTCGAAGCAGAAAGACAGCTGAAGAGAGGGCTTGAAAGAGGTCCACCGATGGTCCACCGACGGTCGCTCGAAATAAAGATAAGTTTGATGCTGATGGAACAGTTCAGCATACTTAGACATTTTTAAGAGGTGACACTTAAAAAAGATGACTTTTACGATATAAAACCGGCACAAATCAATTAATTAACAGCCAGTGAACAACATGCGTTCAAATACTGAGCAAAATATTTCTTGGTGTTTTCCATTCCATTGCCTCGTCTTATCAGCAGTACCTGAACCAGAACGGCGTTCATTAAAAATGTAAGGTATGTCTGTAGACTATCAAATTTTTAAAACGAAATGTTTTAATAAACACTCACTTTATAATCAATCAATAAGTGTTTAGATTTTGGTGGACGCCATGTATATGTATATATACACATTCAAAATGTGACCGCGTGTGTACCGTTGGCGATTTCTCTCCTCCGTCTTCCCTTCTCTGGATCTTTCCTTTTCCTATGTTTCTGACGAAGAGCTCCGCTCGAAACGTTAAACCCTCCTTCTTTCCTGCGCGTCCAATAATACTATACTTGTTCCACCTCCTCGCGTTGTTGTGTTTTCTCTTTGTCTTTTCATGTTTGGATTAACTATATATATTCGTGTGTATGTATACAGTATATTTATGAACGTGAGTGCGCGCGCGCGTGTGTTTTAAGTGCGCTGTATCATATAGTTTGAGTAATTAGTATTATATGTCATATATTTCATACCGTATTCCCTGCATTATATATTCATACAAATTCCCTGCATTAAATATTTCTCATTATATGCTGTGTACATTTATATTTTGTTTGCTTTTATGCCATATAAAATATTTTATCGTTCATCTTTCTCATTTGAAGAATTTAAGATTTAATATTCTTTAGCACAACAAACAGAGAAAATTGCAGAAGCAAATAATAAACGATATTTTATTATCAATAAAATGACAACTGTTTTATTTATTTAGTTTCGCATAAAACGTGTTGTTGATTGCACCCATTGATTATTTATAATGAAAATAAAAACATTATATAAGGTTTACTTGTTCGATTATTTTCGAAATATTTAACAAAACTTAATTAAAAACGATGATCATTAATCGATCTGCTGTCAGTAATTGTAATTCGATCCACATTCCAAACATTTATGACTTAGGCTTCGTACGAAGGCATTTCAGCAGGACCTTCCATTGTGGATTTCTTGAAAGTGCTGCGTGTTTCTGAAAGACTTTTCTACACTAAGTGAGACATGCCGGAGTTTATACCGATCTTTATGGCATTCAATGGCCCTGTCTCTTCTATTACCATCATTTAAATTCTCCGAGTATATGTCTCTGTAAACTACAAACTCATTACAAACGCACTTCTATAATGAAAGCTTTCAATTAACGATTTATAACCGATGGAGTTAGAAGACAATCTGACATTATCAATTATTTTGCGTTTCCTTTAAAATTAAAATCTATTATCAGTAGTTCATTCCCGCCATGTTGTATATGTGGACGATAATGGAATTTTAAAACAGAGGAATTACATAAGTCTGTCAGGTGCTGAGCTAACATCGGATTAATATTGTTAGGACGTAGGAAATACCATTATACGAAGAGAAAACTTTTCCGCATCTGTTCGCCAACATTTAAATTCAACAACACAATCTCTGTTTTCACTCAACACTTCCAGCCTGAAGTTTTCTAGGCTCTATTTATCGTTGCAGTTTCTTCCAATTTTTCCCCATATTCCTATTTATTGGAACACATACATTGGCGAAATAAATTCTTCAATAAATAATTATATACATTATGGTGAAATTTCGGTTCTGATATGTCAACATTAACAAGACTAGGCGTTGCTGTAATTGCTTTCATAATTACACAAGGCCAGCAATTTTGAGGAAGGGGTAAATGGATTACATTGATCCCAGTGCTCAACTGACACTTATTTTATCGATTTCGCAAGGATGAAAGGGAAGGTCGATCTCGGCGAAACTTGAACTCAGAAAGTAAAGAGAGATGAAATGCCACTGAATATTTTGCTTGCTGTGCTAACGATTCTGCCAGCGTGGAGCCATTGCCGCTGCTGTAATTAATAATTAATAGTATATCCTTCAACTATTACACTGTTATTCTATGCGCGTGCGTGTGTGAGTGCGCGTGTGTGTACATGTCTGTGGGTGTGAGTGTGTGAGTGTGTATATGTGTGTGTGCATGTATGCATGTGTGTGTGCGTGTGTGTGATGCGGTGTGTTATTTTCACTAGGTAAAGCTTCGCAGGGAATTCAAAGTTTCGTCTTAGTCGACTTCATCAGACATCCGACGAATGCGGCCAAATTGTACGTTGAAGCCACTATCAACCTTTTTCCTTTCAAAATATTTATAATACTATCTAAATGTCTAAATGTACTGAATGATCAATGTTTGATTTATATATATATACATATATATATATATATATATATATATATATATATATATATATATATATATATATATATATAGAAAATAGTAAAAAGTGAAAAAACTACAGAAGGCTTGTTTTAAAAGGTTAAAGAATATATATTTGAGTCAATATGTCTGAAGAATATTATAAATTTTTTTCTTACAATGACATAGTTTAGAAGAAATGACCGGTTTCGCGTTCAGCTTTTCAAATTTCTTACATCGTTATGTTTATGTTGAGAAGAGTTATCGTTATGTTTATGTTGAAAAGAGTTCTAGATAAGGGGAGGTAATAAGTGATTTCTTCCGGTGTAAGGGAGATAATCGCTTAAAATTTTTTGCCTTTCCTTTGGGGTGAATTTCTATGTATAAGTATGTTGGAATGGTTAAGTCTGGGCTTGTACTTTTCAATGAAGAATGTTTCCTTGTTTAGTCTAATTTGTGTTGGTGTTCCGATAGCACATTGGTAAAATGGAAACATTAAAAATTGTGGTAGTAGTTGCTTTGCGCATTTCTCAATGTGCTCACTAAAAGGTATCATTCTGTTGTCCCCTTATCTAGAACTCTTTTCAACATAAACATAACGATAACTCTTCTCAACATAAACATAACGATGTAAGAAATTTGAAAAGCTGAACGCGAAACCGGTCATTTCTTCTAAACTATGTCATTGTAAGTGGCTTGCTTACGAACCACATGGTTCCGGGTTCAGTCCTACTACGTGGCACCTTGGGCAAGTGTCTTCTACTATAGACTCAGGCCGATCAAAGCTTTGAGAATGGATTTGGCAGACGGAAACTGAAAGAAGCCCGTCGTATATATATATATATATATATATATGTGTGTGTGTGTGTGTGTGTGTGTGTGTGCGTGTGTATATGTTTGTGTGTCTGTGAAAATCCCCCCAACATCGCTTGACAACCGATGCTAATGTGTTTACGTCCCCGTAACTTAGCAGTTCGGCAAAAGAGACCGATAGTACTAGGCTTACAAAGAATAAGTCCTGCGGTCGATTTGCTCGACTAAAGGCGTTGCTCCAGCATGGCCACAGTCAAATGACTGAAACAAGGAAAGGAAAGGAAAAGCATACAAGCATATAATAATAATAAGGTGCGACAAAAATATTTTTTCATCACAGTTTAGAGTTAATATTTTAGCGATTCAGAAAAATACATTTTTTTAAAGAAAACCTAGAAAGTAAAAATATAATATAAAGTAATATATAAAAATATATAGGTATATAAAAATATAAAAATATATATATATATACATATAGGAGCATATAAAAAATATATAATATATATCATGTAAATAAAATAAAAGTTCATCGTTTAGAAATCTTATTAAATTAATTATTCAAGTAAAAGAAGCCTTATAGGGAACCATATATATATATATATATGGTTCCCTTTTTAACTATAAGGCTTCTTTTACTTGAATAATTATTTTAATAAGATTTCTAAACGATGAACTTTTATTTTATTTACATGATATATATTATATATTTTTATATGCTCCTATATGTATATATATATATATTATATATTTTTATATACCTATATATTTTTATATATTACTTTATATTATATTTTTACTTTCTAGGTTTTCTTTAAAAAAATGTATTTTTCTGAATCGCTAAAATATTAACTCTAAACTGTGATGAAAAAAATTTTTTGTCGCACCTTATTATTATTATATGCTTGTATGCTTGTACAGATTAATTATGTTCCATCTTGCGGGATGTTTATATGTATATTCTATGATTAAATGTTCGAATTATGAAATGATATGCGGATGACCTTGCCTTTGTTTGTTCAATAACTTTAGTTTGATATATATATATATATATTCTAATCGATTAATTGTAAAGGTGCTTAGCCTGATGAGTTGATAAGGTAGTGATACTGCTTCCTGGGCTGGGTGTGTTGTTATCTCCTTGAGAAAGACGCAGTATATTGTTACTTCAACATACCAAATGCTGTATCTCTCGCGCTTTCTCTCTCCACTTGTCACATCTGTGATGTTCTGCTGCGTTGCGAGGGAGGGAGAAGAGAGACAGTCTACGTCTGATCCCGATATATAGGCACCTAAAACAGTTATCAAAAGTATGTAGAATGTCACCAAACCATCCTCGCTGTACTTTTAATGCATGAGTTTCTTTTAGTTATTGAAGGCAATAGAAACACTCATGAACTATACATCGCTGAAATTGGCTGCTTGCAAAAGCGAATTCTCTTGTCTTTGCAGACTGTATAGTTATATCTGATAGTAGTAAAAACAATCGATATTTCAAATACCAGTTCGGTATATTCTTTTGGCAACGTCTTTAAAACGTTGTCCGGCTGCTTCCCTTTTTTATCGTCTGCATATCTATAAGTAATCGAGAGACAGACTGTTATAACGGAAACGTTCGAATTTGTTTCCCTTACTTGCCAGACCAGAGAATTATAAATAAACCTAAAATTTTTGCCAGTCACTATATTTAACCCACCTGGAGTTATTTTTGATTTTAACAGCCGTCGAAATTATTAAATCACAGAATGATTTGATAATAAACAAATTCATCACTTTATGCTCTTACACCTATAATAAATGGTGTAAGAAGAGAATAACTAAGTTAATTATAATTTTTATTGATGAAACTAATGTACAGATTTATCTTCTTACTGAGATATACAAATCTGTTTGAAACCTGTAAAACTGAAGAAACAGAATATGGCCTACAATAGCGTATTTGTGCCCCATAGTTAAACAGACGTCTAAATTTAAACTACCACATCAAATATATGACAATATCAGTTAAAGCCAGCTAAATTTACATATTTCAGAAAATAGAAGTTTAATGTTTGGTATTTCAGAACTAAATATCGCCTTACAGAGACGCGCGTATATAAGTATTCCAGAGTGATCTGAACAGTTCCTAGGTTGACTATGAAGGAGAGATGCTAGAGCTATGAAAACTTGCAAGCATTATTTTCGACCCTTCTTATTAATATCTACATTGTTTCTTTCCATGGAAACTGATATCTAGCTGTTCAAAGAAGACTTCAAAAACAACTAGTAGCGATTTCCCTTGAAAATTGACAAAATTTGGCATCGTGGTGCTATCAAATACCTGCAGAAGAAGGGCTTAAGCCCCAACGACATTCATACTGACATGCTTGCTACATTAGGGGATGACACTCTAACTTTATCAAAATGGAAAAGTCGCCAGTTGAATTTTGGATGGAAAGGAAGAGTCCTGAAGATGACACAAGTTCAGGATGTCTGCAACTGCCACCACTGAGGAAAACCTTAATCGTGTTCATCACAAAGTAATGGGTGACATGCGATTCACTATAAATCAAATTGTCGATGTTATTAGCATATGTCGTGAGACAGTTGATAATATTCTGCACAATGAACTGGCATGACGAAGGTTTCTGCTCGGTGAATGACAAGACTTCTGATCCCTGATCAAAAGCGCACAAGGCTGATCACACTACTGAGAAAATCTGACAGCGTTTGAGGCAGCTCCAGCTGGTTTTGTTGAACATTTCCTAACTCAGAATGAGTGTTGGGTTCACCACTTTGAACCAGCGACAAAGAGACAATCCATGCAGTAGAAACACTCCTCCTCACCTGCTCCACAGAAGGCCAAGGTTGTTTCATCAGTGGAGAAGATGGTGGCTTCAGTTTTGGAGGATCTCAAAAGCATTGTGTTAATTGACTATCTTCAAAATGGTGACACCATGAATGGGGAGTATTATGCCAACTTGCTAAAGCAGTAACAAAGGGTTATCAAGACTAAACGTACAAGGAAACTGAGGAAAAGAGTTCAGTTTCATCAGTGCTCCAGCACACAAGTCCTTGGTTTCAATTACTGCTCTACATGACTGAGGTTTTGAACTATTCTCCTGATTTGGCTTCATCTGACTATCAGATGTTCAACATAAAAAAAACTTGGCTGAGAATCAGTATCGCAGTGATGATGACGTCATATCTGCTGTTGATGATACTTTTGAAGCAACAGGATGAAAGCTTCTTCCCCAATGGCATTCAAGCACTGTTGGTCACATTTCATGAGAACATCTTGGTCACTTGGTCAGCCTATAAATATTTCAGCCGACCATCGTGTGTGTGTGTGTGTGTGCGTGTGTATACGGTGGTTGCTACTTCTTTACAGAACTCTGTATTCAGTAAGTTCCGTTGTGAAATCTCATCACAGAAATGTGTCTGAGATTAAAGTCAAATCCTGTTTACGAAGTGTTTGTGTGTCGAGATGGAACTTTTAGCATGGTTCCTTTGTGTTTCGAATACTTTAAAACTATCACAGACCACCTCTTTCCAAACCAATAGATTTCTGTCATCTGCTCCAAGGTGGCAATAGAGAGACAGACTGACGTTTTTTTTTTGTTTTATCTCATGATCATTGTTACCATAGTCATGTGTTTTCATCCATTGTTTATGCTTTAAGCGCTCTATCGTGCCCATGTCTTTTCTATGTGTTCTTTTATTTTTGCATAGGTACATGTATTTATTGTTAAAGACGTCATGAAATCGCATTCCAGCCTTTTCAGTCTTTATAAAGAAACTCACAATTACAACAAATGCTCATTTGCTTTGATTCTGAATACATTATGCTGTGATATGTGTTCTTCCTTTGCATGATATGTCTTGTTGGGAAAAGTATATATTTCTTTGATTTTGCATTCATTTTTTCATCGGAGAAAGGGTGCTATGTACACTGAGATAATTTCTGATTTACAGCCTTGATAAGGAGAGTTCGTTTGAGAGGACTTAGTCCTCTATTTCCTGGCGGTCGAGGCATCTCGAGAGGTAGGTCTGAGCGTGTTTAAACCAACGAACACAATTTTCTGGACTGATAGAGTCGATGTTACGCCTTGCGACTTGTTGTATGGCATGTGCTCACCATTCTTTCATGATCATGCCAGCTTCTACAGCTGCCCGGTCGCCAACCCTTTGCTGCAACTCAGCCCGAGCGAGGTCCCGCTTCACAGCCGCCTTCACGGCAGAATGCACCATTTCCGCACAATTAAGAAACAGCGAGTAGAGAGGCAGGAGTTTCAGACTGATACGTGTGTCGGCGTCAGCTGGGAACTGGGCAGGAACGTGTGGCCGCGCGTAGATCAAGTAGACAGATCCATCCGCTAGGAACATGTCGGCACACGCTGAAATTGTTTCGCAATAAGCCCTCGAAAGAGTTTCGTGTAAAGGTATCGTTCGCCATGGAGTGGTGAACCAGGACGATTTCTCCCGACACTGCGAAAATGGCGTTGCAGTTTTTCCCACGTTGGCGGTTGACAACTCGGCGAACAGGAACGCCTCGAGGGGCTCGTCCAAAGGAGCGCCTGGTCTAAATGTACCCACAGACATCAATGAATACATAATGGCTGACGACTCCCTCTTCCATGAACTAATGTGCATATTCATAAGCGCTTTTCCGGAGCTCTTGAGGCATTTCTTGCATCTGGGACGTCTTCGGCCAACTTCATAGTCATCAACATCCTATCTAGAGCGCATGAGATTTTAGACACGGAAACAGGCGGCTTTTCAGTCAATGCTGTCTCTAAGTCAGCATTGACCGAAAGTCCCTCTTCATCTGTTGAAGAGTTGCGAGTAGGTTAGCATCAACAATCACCTGGACCCTGGCTCGAATTTCCTCATCAACCTTAACGTGATGGGCACCTCCTCTGGGCAACTTGAGGCAACTCCCAGACCGTAGGATGTCGCTACTATGGATCGGGCAGTACTTCTTTTTAATGCCAAGTGTGTCTGCCAGTTTCAGGTAATCGGTTTGATGCCCCTCGAAGGCGTCAATCGGCCTTACCGTATCTTCGTCCGATATACGCATGTACCTTACGCGTGGCTCCATAATTAAAAGTTGGTGTAAAAGAAAGGCATATAAAAGATACTGAAACCTATTTATTTACTACCCACAAGAGGCTACACACAGAGGGGACAAACAAAGACAGAGAAACGGATTAAATCGATTATATCGACCTCAGTGCGTAACTGGTACTTAATTTATCGACCCCAAAAGGATGAAAGGCAATGTCGACCTCGGCAAAAGGAAGAAAGGCAAAGAACGTAGCGGCAGACGAAATACCTATTTCTTTATTACCCACAAGGGGCTAAACACAGAGGGGACAAACAAGGACAGACATAGGTATTAAGTCGATTACATCGACCCCAATGCGTAACTGGTACTTAATTTATCGACCCCGAAAGGATGAAAGGCAAAGTCGACCTCGGCGGAATTTGAACTCACAACGTAACGCAGACGAAATACCGCTAAGTATTTCGCCCGGCGTGCTAAGGTTTCTGCCAGCTCGCCGCCTTCTTAAATACCTATTCCTTTACTACCCACAAGGGGCTAAACACAGAGAGGACAAACAAGGACAAACAAACGGATTAAGTCGATCGCATCGACCCCAGTGCGTAACTGGTACTTATTTAATCGACCCCGAAAGGATGAAAGGCAAAGTCGACCTCGGCGGATTTTAAACTCAGAACGTAACAGCAGACGAAATACGGCTACGCATTTCGACCGGCGTGCTAACGTTACTGCCAGCTCGCCGCTTATAAAATGATATTGATACCGACCGGTTGCGAATGTTGCATGAAAAAGACTTTCGTGGACAGAAGAATCACGAAATTTATTTCTCCCTCGTAGCTATAGCAACATAATAAACGTTGCATGATAAAGCATGCAATTTAAGTTTCTCGTTTTTAACATTCACTTCTTACAATGTGATTAAAAACACACATGTAAAATTAGAACTAAATTGAATAAACTTATTCCGGACTCGAATGCTCAATTGCGAATTTGAATACTCGAAAAGACCCTTCCTCGCATTCCGACTAATTTGAATACTATCGACGGGCCTTTTAATTTGAATAATGTAAATGCTAAATTCTTTGGCCGAAGTGCGAAACTGAATGATCGAAAATTGAATTTGAATGACTAATTTAATTTTTTTCGTAACTTTGAATGACCCGATTGTCAAATTGAATGACAAACGTACGAAGATGACTGCAAAAACCTATATTATATATATATATATATATGTATATGTATGTATGTATGTATGTATGTATATATATATATATTATATATATATATATATATATATTATATATATATATATATATATATATATATAGATATATATATATATATATATATATTATATATATATATATATATATATATATATATGTATGTATATATATATATATATAGATCAGAAATGGTAGGGTTGTGTTGACCGCACGTGGAGAAATGATAAGCAAGGAAAAATTGTAAAAATGCAGAATGCTAAATTGAAAGAAAATTTTAATGCAAATGGGTGTATGGAAAAAAGTTTTTTGAAAAATTGACAAAATATATAATTATATATTAATTCAAACCGGTTTTCATAATAATGTGACTTTTCAAGAATTGTAAAGGGAAAAATTTTTTTTTTAAAGTGAGAAAGGGGAAAAAAGAAAATTATATTGTTTTTTGCAAAAAAAAATAATAAATATGTACAAAAATTAAAAAACAAGTACTCCGATACATTGTGAAGTCTTTGTGTATCTTGAGTTTAATGATTGCTCACGAAAGAATTACCTTGAAGTATTAGGATCCAATGGGATTAAAGCCATGTGTTGTTTAGTTTAATTAAGGGTGTTGGCAAAACAGGAAGTAGTAGTAATTGTAGTTCTTCAGTGCCTGTGTTGTGAATAAGGGGAGACAACTCTATGGGTTTTGAGCTCTTCAATTTGTGTTTATCAATTTTTTGTGATAAAGGGTGTTAATAAACCTTAAATTATAAAATTATCATTTTGGCTTCATTTGCATTATCTTTTTTATATAATTGTTTGCTAACTTAACATTCAGATTTTAACACTTTATTTATATTATTTTCTAATTATATAAGTTTGCATAAACTAATTTATAATTACATTTCAGTTATGTCATATATAATAAAAATGATAGTAATAATAACAACAATAATAATAATGATATTTAAAGAATATAAGTTTTAGCTTGAAGTGATGAATGCATGGTATCCTTATATATTTGTGTTAGTCCATCCATGAAGAATGAGGTAGAAAAAGGAAGTATGATCAATGAGGAGTTTGCATATTAAGTTGCGTTTTGAATTTTCAATAAAGAGATTCTCCTTGTTAATTCTCTCCTGTGTGGTGATCCCGTCTTTACATTGGTAGAAGGGGAATATGTAGAATTTGGGATTTATGTCTTTAGCGCATGAGCCTATGTGGCCACTCAGTGGAATTTGTCGGTATTCCGGGAGATTTATTTGTTCTTTATGCACCGCTACTCGTTTACGTAACGGGAGACTCGTTTGTCCAACATAATTATGTTGGCAACCAGCGCATGTGAGAACGTAGATAAGGTTTTCGGAGGAACAGGGGAAGTTAGTCTTGATTTTAAACTTCGTTCCTTGTTTGAAGATAAAATCAGAGCCTTCAAGTAGGAAGGGGCAGGTGCCACAGTTTGGGCGTGCACATTTTTTAACTGCTGGGGGTGGATGTGGTGTGTGAAGTTTGGCATTTGTCAAGAGTTTTTTTTAAGATTTGTGTTGCCTTTTACATTTGAGGATTTTGTGTGTATTTATAATGTTTTTCATTTTTGGGTCTGTTGACAGTAGACTGAGGTTTTGTATGATTGTGGTGTATGCTTCGATATTTTTGGGGTTGTGGGTGGAAATGTATGGAAGTATTTTGGGGTTGTGTGTGGTGTTAGGCTGGGTGGTTTTCAGTGTAATGTTGTCTAGTTCTTTGGCGCGTTTTATTCCATACTCTATAAGGGTGGAGGGATATTGGCGTTGTAATAGTGTTTTTTTGAGGTCTTGAAGGCGTATTTCTCGTGTTTTGGGATCCGAGACAATGGTGCATACCCTTTTAGCTAAGTTGAAAGGGATATTTGTCTTGGTGTGTTTTGGGTGGCATGAACTAAAGAGGAGGTATTGTTGTGAGTCTGTAGGTTTGTGGTAGATGTCTGTTATGATTTCGTTCTTAGGTGTTTTTATAATTAGGAGATCAAGGAAAGGGAGATGACGTTTGCTTAATTCCATAGTGAATTGGATGTTGGGATGTATGTTGTTCAGTATGGTTTTGAATTCCAGAAGGTTTTCATAAGGTTCTTTCCATATGATGAAACAATCATCCAAATACCTTTTCCAGTTTTCCATGAGGTAGGTGTGGAAAACATGTCCAAATTTCTGGCGTGATATTTCATAGAGTGAAATAT
Source organism: Octopus sinensis (assembly GCF_006345805.1). NCBI lineage: Eukaryota > Metazoa > Mollusca > Cephalopoda > Octopoda > Octopodidae > Octopus > Octopus sinensis. Next base: position 87,314,352 of record NC_043002.1, on the reverse strand, counting down.
CATTTTTGACGGTAGTGTGTGTTCTCGAAGAGGAAAAAATTGTTTGTTGGAATGAACTTGAGTGATTCCGTAATGAAGGTCTTGTGAATGCGGTCAGGGAATGACTCTGGGTGTTTTTCTAGCCAGAAATCAATTGCCTCAATACCATATTCATGTGGGATGTTGGTGTAGAGGTTGATGACATCAAAGGATACCAGGAGCGCCTCCTCGTTAACTGTTTTCGGGAGGTGTTTGAGCATGTCCAGATCATCCCTAATGTAACCTTTGATGTGGGTAAGGAAAGGTTTCAAAAGGATGTCTAGGAAATTACTCAGGCGGTGTGTTTCACAGAAGGTGCCAGCCACGATGGGCCTTAGTTTTAAGTCCTCCGGTGCTTTGATGTTGATGTGGATGTCAGAGGAGAGTTTGCAGGCTTCGGTGATGTATTTGTTTTTATGGATTTTAGGAAGGCCATAAAAAAGGCTGGGCTTGCATTTGAAATTGGTGATATAATCCCTTTCTTTTTCTGTGAGTCCCTCACCGTGTTGGAGTATGAGTGTGGTGAGGTTTCTTATTGTTTTTTGTTTTTTATAGTTGTTAATAATATCATAGAAAATGTTATTGTTTAGCATGGAAAGCACTAGGTGTTTATAAAACTCCGTATACATATATATATATATATAATATATATATTATATATATATATATATATATATTATATATATATATATATGTATATATATATATTATATATATATATATATATATATACATATATATGTATGTATATATACATACATATATATATATGTATGTATATATGTATATATATATATATATATATATATATAGTATATATATATATATATATATATATATATTATATATATATAATATATATATATATATATACACACAGTAAAAGCAATTAAGATTCAAGTGAGTTCAATGCATCTTCTGTAAATATGATACCTCTCCTCATATCTCCAGAAATCAAACTTACTTCAATTATGGATGGATTTACATTTTCATTTTCATTTTCATTTTCATTTTCTGGGAAACTAAGAGGCTTTTTAAAATACTTTTTTAAAACCCGTTATATGACTGTGCAACACTAAAAGAACTTTTAGAAGTCCGTTTGTTACCTAATTCTTATTTTTATAGAACTATCCCTGATGTTTCAGGAGTGTAACATCACCCCTTTAGATGTTTGGAGAACTCAGATGTTTTTTCGGCTGATGAGTACGGGTCACTTATATTTACTGTAATATTTGCAGCCTTAATAAAGCTGTCTTCGTACGAAACAATTGTACCGAAATATTGATCCATTCTTGTTGCTTTTTTTTATATATATATATATATATATATATATATATATATATATATATATATATATATATATATATATATAGGGAGAGTTCACGAAAAGAACAAAAGATGAAGACAGGTGGTTATAAAACAAGAAGATGTATTAGTATAACGCTCAGGAATAGAAAAAGTCTTTTACGATTCGAGCCGACGCTCTTCTACAGAAAGGGACACAGAAAAAAACAAGGAGAGGAAAAAGATGTGTGTGGTTGCTACCTATCTATCATATATATATATGTGTGTGTGTGTGTGTATGTATGTATATATGTATATATATATGTTTGTATACATGTATATATATATACACATATACATATATATAATATAATACAAATATTGTGTGTGTGTGTGTGTGTGTGTGTGTGTGTGTGTGTGTGTGTGTGTGTGTGTGTGTGTGTGGAGAGAGAGAGAGAAAGTTAATATGGAATCTCTAATAGGTCTTTGCACAATGTAATCTTTATACAAATATAATGTCTACATAAACGTATGTTTACACACGCACGCACGCGCGTGCACACACTCACACACACACATACATATGCATGTATGTCTATATGTATGTGTGTATATGTGTATATTTTTGTAAAATCGACAGCAGAGAAGAATGGCGGAAAGAAAATTAGTACGAATTGTGTTTAGTTTTGGAGAAGACATCATGAGGTGTGTAATGACTGACTGAAGGTGGTGAAATATGTCAACATAACAATTTACCTACAAACATCGATGTATAGGTAATGAAACATTGATTAATTGGTAAATCAATACTGTTCCAATAGAAGCGAGGAACATTATAGAAAACATGAAATGGAAGCTGTGTTTAACGAATCCTTCTAAGCACCGACAATGGTAATGTGGTTTATCTATTAGGCCTTTCAGACTATAATTACATATAGAAATCTGAGGAATGCATTTACGGCTATTTAAACTGGTCTTCGACATCATCCGTGAGCTAGTTAGATTTGTATTGATTACAACTCATTTAACAAAGCTTTCTAATTTACAATGCTGTTTAAATGTTTGGCCAATGGGGAATCAATAGGCTATAATGAATTAACTGGAGATCATTTAACGTATGGAAAGACATGACGAAAGGAAAAAAAGCCTTTCATTTAATTGTTTGCCGTTCACAAAGTAGGTACGAACGTTACATGTTTGGTGGTTCCGTTGAATTCATCTATCTGTTTGTTTTTTAACAAGTACGAAGAAGAAAATATATACGAACAGAAATGTTAGTCGAACCATCGAATTAGATTAAATCACACTAATTAAATTTATTTTGAGAAACAATAAAAAAGCATGTTTTATTCTTTACTAAAATTAGGTCGCATCCAAAAAGGAAACAGATATGCTGAGATAGTTAAATACAAGACTTTTTTTCTTTCTCGATAACAATTATAGGTAATATTCAGATATTGCAATAATTGATTACTCTTTCCACCATAGGCACAAGATCCGAAATTTTGGATGCAGGAGTATTTAACTGGTACTTATTTCATCACCCCGAAAGGATGAAAGGAAAAATCGACTTCAGCAGAATTTGAAATCAGAGCACAAAGAGCCAGAATAAATTCTGCTAATCCTTTTGTCCCATGTACTAATAATTCTTCCAGCTCGTCGCCTTCATGCACTAATAAATAATCCATTCTACTATAGGCACTTGGTCTAAAATTTGGTAGGAAGGAGATAGATGACTACATCGCCCCAAGTGCTCAACTGGTACTAATTTCATCGATACAGAAAAGATGAAAGGCAAAGTCGACCTCGGCGGAATGTGAACTCAGAACTTAAAGACGACCGAAAAATCGCGATGTATTTTGTTCGGCGTGCTAATGATTCTGCCAGCTCACCACCTCCTGGGGATGATTAGTACTAGATGAAAATTATGCATGTGCATATGAGAGAACGATAAACTGGCATGGCAGCGTAGTTTAAAGTTGAACCCTGGTTGGATATTATTCGTGAAGTTGATTTGTAAATAGTAAATGTTTGTGACGTCTTTCTTGGACGTGTTAAATATGTAGAAGTGATTCTTAAGCTATCTGTTTAGTTCATTGATAATCTCATATTGTGTCATATATCGTCCGAGAACAATATATGCTGAAATAAAAATATCTCAGGTTAAGTCAATATATAAAATAGGTTAAGTGGAATAATGAATTTCCAGTAGGTCTTGGCGGTTAGCGTTAGGTTCCTGCTCATTAAATTAATGATCCACAGACACGAAATTTTAACGCCGTTTTTAAGCCGAATATATTAAGATTGGAATTTCGAATTGCAGAGAGGAGGAGAGAAGGAAAGGTGAGAGAGATTCCAAAAGGATGAAAGGCTATGCTAGCATTTTGTACGTAATAGCTGTGTATCATAAAACGAAAGTATTAGAAGACAAAGCTTTAGATAAAATGAAAGCAATTGTATATCACATGCAGAGAAAGAGAGAGAGAGAGAGAGACAGAGAGAGAGCAGCATGTTGAAAGATAATACTTATCCAGAGAGGGTGATAAAGTGATTAATATATAGAGAGAGTGGAATGTGTGAAAGAGAGAGAGAAGGCCTCATGGTGCCAGATAGAGAGTAGGAGTTATATCGATCTAAAAGTTGAATTATTTCTCGTAGCAAATTATATATTTTTTAATGATTATTTACGGGCAACCTTCTCTATGAGACGCAGATTTCAAAAATCAAATTCGTTTTTCTCGAGGATGCACCGTTTCAGTGCCTTTCGGGGCTGAACATACACACGTAACAACATACACTCTTATTTATAAGTAATATATATATATATATATATATAAATGGATGAATGAATTATCCTTTGTTTACCGCTAACATGGAAAATTCAATAAACAGTTACCAGGGTAGCAAAATTCACGCAAGTAACACGGATGAAGCGACCTATTCAAAGGTAGAAACTCCGGGTTAATGTGCAGTAATTTGTGGAGTATAAGTAAATAAATGGAGTTTAACGCAGGTGTTATTAAAATTCTTTTACTTTCGACATATGTTTCGAAGACAACATTGGTTTTAAAATGCAATCTTCTCATCAGGAAAGAAAGAGAGCCGTTTATTCCTTTGGAATAAAACCAATGTTGTCTTCGAAATATATGTCGAAAGTAAAAGAATTTTAATAACATCTGCGTTCAACTCCATTTATTTACTTATATATATATATGTGTGTGTGTGTGTGTGTGTGTGTGTGTGTGTGTGTGTGTGTAATATGAATATATAAATACAGATAGGTATACATATATTTATGACTAGGTTTGGGCGTGTATATATGTATTGGGCCAACATATGCGATTTCATGCGTATGTGTGAATGTGTGTAGATGTGGGTGTCTAAATCATCAATTGTATTGTGACATATTAGTAGCCGTACCAGAACATGTTCTTAAGAACAGCATGATTGTCATGCGATCCCACATTCCTTTCGTTAAAGTGTTTAGTATTCTTCTGTTCATCTAAAGAATCAATAGCAAGTAAGAAACTTAGCCAGATATATTCAGAAAATTAGATCGTCCAATAGAGATAACCGTTATTTATATTGAATTCTTATCTTCTGACATAATCTAAATATTTGTATATATTTCATACATTCAGGGCATGAACTGAAACACTTTTTTTTTCTTTAAGAAGATCAACGATCTTTATCTCTTTCAATCCATTTCACATAATAACTATAGCTTGATCTTTTCTTTAGCTTCGCTAAGGAAAATATCTTGCAAAGATCAAAAAGATTGCTTATTTTTCTGTCGATGTTTTCTCTGAAAATGTCATTTCCGGTAACACCTATCTGTATTGGAAATCTTTATGGCTCATCTCGAAAATAAGTACAAACTACTGCTTCAGTCAATCTGAAGGTTATAACAGTTGTTAGCGATCAATATCCGCTTGCTGAACATCGTATTGGGTTCTATGTGAATAGCCCAGAACGTAACGATTAGAGATACATATTGTGAGAGAAAGACATTAGCTTTAGTTGCCAAGATATATCTAATGGATAGGATTCTCAAAAAAAATCCATAAAGGAGAGCTGCATAATGATATAGTTGTGTACGCGCGTGCTCACACGTACCAATAAACCTGTATTTAATTGTGAATTTACAAATACCTAAGTAGTATATGTGTGTATTTTGTTCCTTCTCAAGCCATGCATAGCTCATAAGGGCCGGTTTCCCGGTTTCCTGGACGGGACACCGGTCCGTCGCAGGTGAGCTGCAAGACGCAGCAGGAAAGAGTGAGAGAAAGTTGTGGCGAAAGAGTCAGCTGAAGTTTGCTATTACCTTCTGCTGGAGCCGCGTGGAGCTTAGGTGTTTCGCTCATAAACACACACATCGCCCGGTCTGAGATTCGAACCCGCGATCCCTCGACCGTGAGTCCGCTGCTCTAACCACTAGGCCATGTGCCTCCACTATATGTGTGTATTGCATGTATAATATTATAAATCTATTACAGCCAATCTTACCATTCGGTTTCGCACTAGGGGTTCAATGGAATGTTAGGTAACAGTCCGGTTATGTAACCCTGCGCTCATCAGCTCTCCTGTGTGAACCGTCTGTCCGGCATTCGCCAGGATAGACCGCTAGCCACTAAACCGTTTTTCTATTTTCTCTCCCTGTTTATTTCTGTGTTCCTTTCTGTCCAAGAGCGTATGCTCGAAACGTAAAAGACTTCTTCGCTAGTGACAATGCGCTTCCTCTCATTGCTTAAACTTTCGAATAATACGACTCAGTTGGCTCGCTGGGCAGGTCAACATTTCCTCTGAACAGAACGCCAGTCCTCTGCAGCTGAGTGGGCCGGAACAGCGCAAACTGAAGATTTAGCTCAAAAACAGAACGCACCGCCAGTCTGATAATCGAATTTATGATCATGCGAATAAACTCTGACCACATGGACACTCGCCTTTAATTTTTAGTATTGTTGGATAATTGCCACTAAAATTTTTAATTGATTATATTTTCTAACGAAAACATGAGAGGCTGCCCTAACTATTGCACTAGAGGTATCCCCATTCTGCAACCACCGATTAGTCACTAGCAGTCAACCAACAAATAATTCCATCTCTTAACTTGAACTGGCTAAAAAGAGTGAACATTTTATGCCAACTAATGTCAATCAGCTTCTGTAGGACCTATACTTTACCACTTAGCATCTGTATGTATGTGTGTGTGAGTGAGTGTGTGTGTGTGTGTGTGTGTGTGTGTGTGTAAAGTTAGGTGAATCATAAATCTAGAGATCGATTACGAGCGAGACTGAGGATCACGGTCAAATATGGAAAGAACTATTGAGCAGATAAAGTGTAAATATGTAGGAAGATATGGACGATGAACTCTTAAATTCATCTTTCATATCCTGAGAGCCCCACTACGTTTTGTGAGGAACGAACCAACGAGCTTTTAATGAGTTAAGATTACGCTAACATATTTAATGCAGGCTCATAACACGAATTATAATGTTGCGGTGGTGAAAAAACAATCCTCATCGTGAGGGAAAAAATTTAATGTTAGGCATCGTCTAACATTATTTTAATTTTTTCAGCAATTTCGGAAAACAACTCTGCATATGTTTTCGTCTTATTAAGCCTCTTCTGTTAAGTATAAACTTCAGTGTTCTTCCTAAGTAGGTATATAAAAAAATGCACCAATCAAGTGTAGGTTATTTTATTTATCATTACATTCAATACATCGTTATAAATTGTAAATACTATATAATTAACGTATAGTTCATTCGCATTAGTACTAACCTAAAATTCTCACATAAATTTATCTTTAATAGAAGTAAGATTTACAAGGCTAATTTGCTTCATATATACAAACAAGTATTAAGATGTTTTGTGATACCCCAACTTGTTGATTAATGCACATTTATAGTAAAACACGATCCATTTTTATTGCTCAGCAACAACGCGACATAAAGTATATTCGATCTAAAACTATGGCTGTTGTTTCAAATTCATATGTTTACGAGAAACATGTTTTGCAAGTGATTTTTCTCTGATTAATGTAAGCTAAAGGGTTTTAATCATGGTGTTTACAGAACTATAACCAAGAGTCGGTGAATGGCTCTTGAAAAGAAAGAAATTATATATTATTGTGGTATTGGGCAATTTAGATGCCGTTATTGCAAAATAGAATTTAATATTCATTTATGATAAACTATGTTTTAATTATTCTTACAAGTTCATACAATGCAAACTGGAAAAAAAGAAACTAAAAGAGCAAAGAATGTAATAGCAGTGATAAGAAAGAAATGAAAAGTCATAAATGAAAATTATGACGATAAGGAGGATGGCATCGACGATAAAAAGTGGAAATAAAAAGAGAGAAAATAATTAAAATTCAAAAGAGAAAACTAAGAACTTTATACCTGTAAACAGAATGAAAGAAACGGTATTGTGAGATAGGTAAGTTACGGAAACATGAAAATATTGAAAATATTATGTATGTTCTTTATCAATAGTCTTTAATTTAGAATAAAAAGTTAATCCTTGAATTCAAGTCTAATAATTAGTCTTCCATTTTTATTGTAATATCAATATTTGTAAAGTCAGTCATTTGACTTTCAAATATGTCGCCCAAAACTTAGTCTGAACAAAAATAAACAGGAAAGCACACTTTATCATGGAAACTAAAATTCCGTCAATAAATGACCTTTTACTAGAAACTTCATTTTGTCTATATTCTTTACCAATCATAAATAATATATAATAATCTTCAATGAATCTTATATCACTTTACATATCAATGTTTAAATCAGATTACGATCGAATAGTTTGTTTACTTGTTTGTTTTCAGAGAAGAAATCAATTTTAATTGCTGAAAGTTCAATGTGATGACTATTCATATTTATGAAACATTAAACTATTCTAATAAATCCATAAGAAATACTTATCATTAGAGAAAAGAACTACAGAACTTTTTCTTGTACTTTTTGCTTGTTTAAGTCATGGGACTCCGACCATACTGGCACACCACCTCAGTTTTCGTCGAACAAATCGCCACCAGTACTTATTTTTGTTAAGTTTAGTACTTATTCTATCGGTTTCTATTCTCGAACCCAGAAGTTACAGTGGACGTAAGCAAACAACGACTGATTGTAAAGCAGTGTGAGGACAAACACAAAATACGCCTTAATATATACATAAAGAAATTTTATCCACCAATGCGATGTTGAGACTCATTCTCGTTGTTCGACATTTACGTGTATATATATTTATATCTGCCCTATAGTTTTTCCCTCTAAACTTATATATATATATATATATATATATATATTATATATATATATACAGTGTACTCCCACTTATTCGCGGTTCGGCATTCAAGGTCCCGGGTATTCGCGAAACTAATAATTGCTCTGCTGACGGAAGCCACCACATACTCGCGGAATCGTAAATATCCTCCGCGATTTTTTATAGCTTTCTTCATGGCAATGTATACTTTTTCAAACTTTTTAAGACTAAATAGTTAATAATAATAATAATAATAATAATAATAATAATAATAATAATAAAAATAATAATAATAATAATAATAATAATATAATAATAATAATAATAATAATAATAATAATATACTGTATTCGTCGGTTTACTGGACGCCCCTTCGCAGCTGATTAGAACAGCCGCGCATCACATCGCTTGATCTTTTTAGATACAAGTACAGTGATTCTTGTATCTCTTATTCATGCTTTCAATCAAAGCTTCCTAATTAATTTAGTGACATCTATCTTTATTTCACACATACATGCGTTTTTTTAAAAAATCATCGCTACATTTGACCATACACTGTTTATTTCAACAGGATAATTTTTAAAGTCGTGAGCCAATATAACCTCATTGAAATTAGTTTACTTTCTGGTCCCCCCACTTTCTCTCTCTCTCTCTCTCTCTCTCTCTCTCTCTCTCTCTCTCTCTCTCTCTCTCTTATTATCATAGTATACATTACTGTATCTACTGGTAATACAAACTAAATTTTTCAAAACCATGATTGTTTTTAATAACGCCTCAGTTTTCCATTTGTAGTATGCGCATATTAGACGCGATGAAGATTCTTTTTTTAGGTTTTCTTTTGGAAAACCTGCCTCTAGTAGCTAACTCCAGTATTTTGTTGAGTACTGCGTTTTTCGTAGCTTGTTATTAAAGCCCTAAGATGCCACCCAAATGCCCTTCACTTTCCAAGGCTTCCGGCAGTGAATCTTAGCGTCAGAAAACGGTTATAATATTCCATGCGAAGGCAAAATTGCTGGATATGTTCCACGAAGGTAAAAGTTATGCTACAGTATGTAGCTATTATGATGTCAACGAAAGCACCATACGCTACATAAAGAAGAACGAGGTGATGATCAGCGCTACTGGAGCAGTAAGTTTCTGTGAAAGTGTCAAAAAGATAACGATAATGAGAAGTAGGCACTTGGTCAGGATGGAATCTGCCTTGGCATTGTGGATTAGTGATTGCAAGAAGAAAAACATCCCTTGAGCGGTAACATCATCCGCGAGAAAGCACGGAATTTATAACAGTTCGACTGAGGAGACGGAGCAGGAGGTACAGAAAAACCGCAACCAAGAAGATTTTCAAACCAGCAAAAGATGGTTTGATTATTTCCAGAAACGGTTTAAAACAAAGTGTGTTTCCCTGCATGGAGAGACAGAATCAGCCGATAAAGAAGCCACCGAGAAGTACCTCGAGACTTTCAGGCAGATCATCGAGGACAAGGGATACAAGCTGGAAGAAATTTGCGACATGGACAAGACTGGCTTGTTCGGGAAGAAGATGCCTTCCAGAACGTACATCATGAAGAACGAAACCAGAACCCCAGGATTTAAAGCACAGAAGGACTGAGTGATGCTAATTACGTGTGGCAATGTTTCTGGCTCTATGATGAAACCAGGACTTATCTAAAAGTTTGCGAACGCGAGAGATTTCAAAAATAAGAATAAAAACCTGCTGTCTGTCCACTGGATGGACAACCTCAAGGCCTAGATTACCAAAAGCCAAGGAATACCTCCAAAATGTTTGTATGAATTCAAGGTATTGCTTGTTATGAATAATGCTGGTGGTCGCTCATTGCATGCCGGAAGAAGGTATGGCTATATGTGTGTCCAGGACTACGAGGGCTTCTCACCTGGACAAACAAATATGTGTAAGACATGAAGAAAAAAATGACGGAGGCGTACAAAAGCATCACTTCTCAAGAGTTCTAACACTGCTTCGAACAGTGGAAAATGCGTCTGAACCAACACAATGCTTCAAAGGAAGAATTTGAAAGTGATAAAGGTGTAAACTCGTAAAACTAAGTGAATAAAATAACATTACAGACTTCCGGTTTCTTTTGGGTACACCATCGTATACGAAAGCAAGTAATATGCATATATATATATATTCAAAATGTGACCTCGTGTGTACTGTTGGCGATTTTTTTCCTCTGTCTTCCCTTCTCTGGATCTTTCCTTCTCCTATGTTTCCGACGAAGAGCTCCGCTCGAAACGTTAAACCCTCCTGCTTTCCTTCTTTCCTGAGCGTCCAATAATAATATATTTGTTCCACGTACTTGCGTTGTGTTTTTTTGTGTTTTCTTGTTTGGATTAACGATATATATATATATATATATATATAATATATATATATAATATATATATATATACATATATATATATACACTTATTTATTTAAACATGGGCAAAAATGTTATGCCTATGCTAAAATAAAGGTAATATACCTGTAGTATTTGGGATACTTTTATCCCCTAGACGGTAATTGTAACCTCTACCAGAACTAGCCTCATGTATATATATATATATATATATTTCTGTAAGTTGACTGCGGCTATGATGCGGCAACACCTTCAAGTGTTTTAGTTGAGCAAATCGAGCCCAGGACTTATTTTTTAAGCTTAATACTTATTTTATTGTATCATTTGACGAACCGCTAAATCACAGCATGCAAATACACAAACACAAAGACACATGCACACACATATATATATATATGTATGTATGTATGTATGTATGTATGTATGTATGTATGTATGTATGTATGTATGTACGTATGTATGCATGCATGTATGTATATACGACAGGCTTCTTTCAGTTTCCGTTAACCAAATCCACTCACAAGGCTTTGGCCGACTCGAAGCTATAATAGAAGACATTCGTTCAAGGTTCCACGCAATGGGACTGAAACCGGAACCACGTTGTTAGGAAGGAAGTTTCTTACCACACGGCTACACCTGCGCCTGATATATATGTATGTATATATATATATGTATATGTATATATATGTATATGTATATATATATATATATATATATATATATATATATATATATATATATGTGTGTGTGTGTGTTGTGTGTGTGTGTGTGTGTGTGTGTGGTGTGTGTGTGTGTGTGTGTATGTATGTATGTATGTATGTGTGTATATATGCATGTGTGTGTGTTAGTGTGTGTGAGTGTACCTGTGAGTGTAAGTATATATGTAGGTAATGTATGCTTGTGCGTATGTATAAGTACAGATGTATGTGTTTATATTAATGTATATAAAGAACACTTAGATATATGTATATTGTGTATACATATACATCTATGTTTGTGTGTGTGAGAGAGAATTGAACAAATACAGTTTATTGAGTAGAGGCAGGTGTTATGTATATAGTATAATTGAATAGCACCATTATTAACTGTTTAAACGTTCTCTCGGGGACAAGCCCGCCGTCGGCTGTACTCCTACTACCATGTTGTGCGTCTTTGTTTTACAGTGCTTCTTCCGTGTTCGTCAACGAAGGAACGGCGTGCTTCCATGAAATTCTGATTTCTATTGGGGGAAATGGCGGCCAAAACAGCTGTCGGACGCTGCGATGAGCAAAACACAAGTATACAACTGGTTTTTCACGCTATAAGAATGGTAACTTATCGCTTGAAGACCAATTTCGTTCAGGGCGCCCGTGGACCTCCCGAACGAATGAAAGCAACATGAAAATTCATGAACTGATGTTGAAGGACCGTCACTGAACAATTAATGGTCTTGCTGATATGATTGGTGCGTTTTGAAGCTGCTGCCAATGAATTTTGAGCAAGGAACTGCGAATGAAAAGAGTTGCGGCAATATTTGTGCCTCGCTCGTTCACGGGAAATCAAAAGCAGTCATGACTGAATGTATGTAATGAACTGAAAGAACAGTTGGAAGTTGAATCGGACTCTTTTTCGAAGGTCATTATTGGTGTCGAAAGTTGGTAGTTATGACCTCCACAGCTATCTGCGGAGGCCATTCGGGATCCTGTGTGAAGGCTAAAGGTGCTCCCTGATGATGCTTTTCCACCTCCTTTTCAACCTCTCCGCCTCTATAGAAGAAGATCAATAATTCGTCATCCTAAGGGGGCGGGATATGCAATTCTTCCGTTGGCGGCACAGTTCCCGCCAACGGTATCTCTTCTCCTGCCGGTGGCACAACCCCAACCGACGTAGTTCCGGGACGTTCCGGTACTATGTCACCGACTGCCGGCAATGTCCCGTTTCTCTTCCTCTTCCTCTTTTTTTTCTTTTCAACTGAGGGAGGGTGCCTCTCCTCCATGACCGGGAGATTCGCCTCCCCATCCTCATCCCTAGGATCCTTCGTGGAGCACCCAATGTTTGAGGAGTCTTCCGCCTCCTCGGGTGCCTTCATTCCCTCTTTCTGTGGAAGAAAGTTTCTTACCACATATCCACGCCTGCACCTGATATAATATATGTATGTATGTATGTATGTATGTATGTATGTATCTATGTATCTATGTATCTATGTATGTATGTATGTATATATGTATGTATGTATGTATGTATGTGTGTTAGTGTGTGTGTGTTAGTGTGTGTGTGTGTACTTGTGAGTGTAAGTATATATGTAGGTAATGTATGCTTGTGCGCATGTATAAGTACAGATGTATGTGTTTATATTAATGTATATAAAGAACACTTAGATATCTGTATATTGTGTATACATATACATCTATGTTTGTGTATGTGAGAGAGAATTTAACAAATACAATTTATTGAGTAGAGGCAGGTGTTATGTATATAGTATAATTGAATAGCACCATTATTAACTGTTTATAACTTCATGTACCGACTACGACACTCGACATAACAAGACAGAGTTATATCTTCAGGAACGTAGCACATTTCCGGTAAAAACAACAAGAACGACGACGACAATAATAATAATAATAATAATATAATAATAATAATAATAATAATAATAATAATAATAATAATAATAATAATAATAACAATCCTTTATCCTTTCTACTAAAGGCACGAGGTCTGAAATTTGGAGAGAGGGGACTAGTCGACTACATTGGCTCCAGTGTTTCGCTGGTACTCAATTTATCGACCCCGGAATGATGAAAGGCAAAGTCGACCTCGGCGGAATTTGAATTCAGAATGCAGCTAACTGCTTTAACAACAACAGCAATAATAATAATAATAATAATAATAATAATAATAATAATAATAATAATAATAATTTCAAATTTTGCCACCTCGGACAGAACAAAATACCGCTAAGCTTTTGGCCTGAGAAATAACACTAAGTATTTGGCCTGAGATTTGAATGAGTACGTCAGTCGACTAAATTGTTCTCAATACTTGTGACTTGTACTTTGTTTCAACGATTCCGAAAGAATGAAAAGGTAGAGATGATCTGGGTGGCAACTAAAATCAGAGCGTAAAAGGAATTAACTGAATTCCACAAGACATTTTGTCCAACGCTCTTCCAATTCTACCATCTTCCATTCTTTCCAATAATAATAATGATTTCTTGAATTGACCAAAAACCTCAGCTCCGTGAGTGAAGCGGTAATCCGGGATGTCTGAATCAGTGGGATAAAATAAAGCTATAATGATATTATTATACCAGCGTTTACTTTGGGTGGTCTAGTAAGAGTAAGCTATATCAAATCATCCAGTAGTGATATAGTTTATCTAAGCGTAATAAGCGTAAACTATAGCTGACTAAATCGTCAGGTGTGTATCATTTGTACTTATTACATCTACCCTGAGTGATGAAGAGAAAATGGCCACACTTTCTATATACAACGGGACAAGCGTTTTATTGCTGGCAAGTGAGCAGTATTTCGTTATGTGACTACGTCACACTAGAAAGTATATTTGAGGTTTATTAAGTCAATTAATACTATGTTTTATCATCACTTTCATTATAAGGTTATCTCCGTTGACTTCAAAGTTCAAAGCCAGCACTTGTAACGACGTTTCGTAAACAAATACGCCAATGTACACAATGCGATCGAAGAAGGAAAAAATAAGTAATGTTTGTATATGCATATTTCGATAATTATTGTTCTCTCATCATCACCTTATCCAACCGATCATCTATCCACGCCCATTGCTAGGTTCAGTTGTGTAACACAATAAGGTAAACCAATATGCATATTTAAATACATTCACATTTGTGACAACTCGTATGAATATTTAATTACTGGTAATGCGCCTATAATTCGTTATATTACTACAACACACGACTAATTATATTAAATATAGTGGGTATTTAAGCAATGTAATCATGGATAGTTGATAGGTTGGATGAGGTGCTGATGAAACAACAATGATTCTCGAAATATGCATATGCATTCATCACATATTTTTCTGTCTTCGATCGCATTGTTTACATAGTCGTTACTTACAGAGTTGGCTATGAACTCTATAGAAAATCAATAGAGACAATCTTATGAGGACAATTATTATGACTTATAAAATATTTCCTCCGGTTTTCTAGCATTTATATTTTACCACTCTCTCTGCTAAGATTTATAGTAAAAATGATTTTAATTTGTTTTTGATAGGCATTTCTTGTGAAATTGAACGACACTAACCTGAAAAGATGTCCATGTTAACAAGGAAAGGTACGATGGTTCGGAAAAGCCGCGGCACTCATTCACGAAGCCAGTCGATGAAACGGACTCCATCACGAGGCGGGTCTACTAAGAGACCTACACCGGGCCTAACACCTGCTATTGTTGTTATGGACAGCACAGAATCAGAAGACAAGGATTCCTCAACTAACGCTTCATCACCTCCCGCAAAGAATATTGTCGGAACAATTGTGGTAAATATTTTACGTCGGTTTATTATCTTGAAACACCTTTTCCTCATTATCCTTATCTGACTTCAATTATTATGAACTATAACACCCAAACGTGTGGCAGTTATTGGCCTTTATCTTATATCAACTGTTGTAGTCTTCCTTTCAAATACCAGAGCGCCATTACAGGGTAGTGTGTCTATATCTCCATTCAATTTAACATAATGGGGTGTTTCTCTATTTTATTTGCCTTGTTCCACAATCAATAATTCATTTCAGTTGAAAATCTTCCAATAATGATAATGCCAAAAGGTTAACGGCCTTGGTTATCTAACAAATACTTGAATTTGATCAACTTATTATATATTATATTACACTACATGGAATCTACAGCTATATTAACATGGTTGATGCGGCTCGAAATATAAGCACAATAGAAAAAGGTAAATCATTCAAAAGTGAAAATAGATATTTCCTGAAAGAATTTTGTTTAAAGATAATACGTTGAACCTTTTACCAAGTTTAGCATAATCCATTTGCCTTGATGTATTAGCAAAATAGTGGATTATCAGAATCGGTAGAGTTTCTTAAGATGGGGCATGGCAATATTTTGATGATCGTGAGTTACACCAGAATGGGACATAACTAAATGACAAATAAAAATACAATAACGTTTCCTTTGAATGTGTGTGTATCTTCTTTTCAAATGGAAGACGGACTACAGATATTATGTCAGAAGTGCTTCTTTCTGGTCAAAATCCACATTGAATAATGCCAAAATCCACATTGAATAATGCCGGCGTTATTCAGAAGAAAGATACTCCTGCTGTTGCTGCACTCTTCACGGTCTCCTGTGTAGATTGGGCGATATTGGAGTGTTTGCACGCGCTAGGTATAGCCTTCCCTAACAAAATAGAAGAAATAAAGAGTGAAGATGGCAAGTAAGGTAAGGCCCACCATACATGTTGATCTCACTCAGGATTCCATCATTACTGGGAAACTTCTTGTTTTTGAGACCGTGGATGACCCTTTGAGCCTCATCAATTGTTATTGGGTTGACATGTTCTGTAGGATAGGGAAATCTGGTTTCTCTTCAAATGCCGTTGAGTCCGTGGTGTTGGACCGATTTAGAAGTTCTTGAAAAGGTTCGATCCACTTATGAAGTATTGCAGTTTTCCCTCTCAGTAAGGTGCCATTGGATGGTCTCACCAGAGTATTCACCCCTCTGCATGGGCCGACGATTCTCCGAATCGAGTCCTTGAATTCATAAGTCTTCTCGTCTGCATATTTGACACTCGCTGCCTGAAGCCACATCAAATATACTCTCAACCACGGTGAACGGGATTCAGTAGGCTGACGATTCAGCTGCACCATCTCATATCCCCGCATCTCTTCAACACATGACGAACGCAATGTATGTATGTATGTATGTTTACATATGTAAGTATGTGTGCGCGCATGCACTCGCGTATGCATATATGTATGTGTGTATAAAATAATATATCAATTGAATAAAGTCAAAACATGCTCTGGCTTTCACGTTTTTATTAAGGTGTTTTAACATTAAAAAATCTACTGTAATGCTCATAAAGTTAAATTAGCACTCATATACATAGAGTAATAATCAGATTTAAAAAGTTTTTTAATCGACAGTTGAGTTCTTGACAACTGTATGTCCTCTTAGAACGCTCCATCAAGCTGAATTTTTAGAATACAGTTTTTACCAATCCGTATGCAGTTTAAAAGTCACATAGTGGCGTGTGGGTAAAACACTGTGGTAATGTCTCTCAATATTTTATCCATCTTTCTCTGCTATAAAATCTATTAGCGATTATTTATAAAATATCTTGAAGCTTCTTTCACTTGTTATGTTACTTTACGACCTAACTTTATACAGTTTCTCCTGAATCAAATTCGTCTTTCATCATCAGGCAAAAGTACTGGAATTGGTTTATTCAACAACACCTACCGCAATATGTGACCTTAAAATCGTTTGTTATTCTTGCTTTACAATTGCATGGTTTTCTTATTTTCACGCTTCCATATTCTTGTACTATTACTTTTCCGTTAGGTCGTAAATGATATGTCAATTTGGTGGAGATAGTTTGTGGAATTATTGTGAAAAATATTGCCAAACTTTCAATCTTCAATTACAGATTATTCTATCAATTAAACTTAAAACTCACACCTTCTATTTATTGGAATTCATATCACTGTGGAGTTAATAGAAGTGTTTTCATGGCTGCACATCCGTTTAATTTGTTTCCATCTCAAATATGTTTTCAGTGAATCGTTTTTTTTTTGTTTGTTTTTATTTTACAAACTGCCAAGTGAAGAGAAGCTTTACATTAGAAGAAAAAAATACAAAATGTCATTAACAATAAAATTATATGAATTCATTCACTAAGTGAAACCTCAAAAATTTTGCTTCTTGAAGCGGAAATATATGTGGAGAAGAAAAATAATCCCCTTTTTTTATGTATATTAGAAAGGCAGGGCTGAAAAACGGTACGGTAAGGAACAAGGAGAACTATTAGAAAAAGAGAAAAATGGATAGGCAGAGATTGAATCTACCTTTCTCTACAATGAAATCTTTTCTTTGTGATTATCTATAAATTGTTTTTTTGTGTTTCTTTCATATTGATGTTATAATATCTCCAGTCACGATATTCTTCGGTTGACAAACAACAATGACCATGAAGCGTGCCAAGAGATTTCTTCCAAACAGCCAATATTGATTAACCGTGTTACGCATAATGAACTGTAAACTACTGTATTTCCTTCGCATTTCTCATTTTTTTCTTCTAATTTCATTCCCTCCTCTCAAGAAAAGGAAAGCAATATTTTTTTTCTTCTAGTTGCCAGAAAATTTGTAATTGAGTATATTTACAGTGTTTTTCACCAGCGCTTCTTGTTATGGCATTTTGCAAAACGAATTGTATGTTCCTTGATGAAGCCAGAGGGTTACTCGTGAATAAGTTTAACTGAAAAAAATGTTTAGTTCTATTTTATTTATCTCAGCTCCCTGTGAGCAAAATTTAGCTTACATAAAAATTACACGGCTCCAAACTGCAACCGAAACCATATCTCGAACTCCTATGCAAACCTGTAATCTATTTCTCTAAAGTCACTCCATAAATACAATGTCATTCATAACACCTAAATTAATGAGTTAATATACACAGACATGCAGCAAGTAAATAGACACCTTTAATTTTCAAAATCTTTTATTTGATATTAATTGGTTGAAGGAGATGTTTTCTTCTAGCTGCTCGTCCATAATACCCAAGCTTATGCAGATATGTAACACACGTTCTTGGACTAACTGCTAGCTGTTTTGCAATGTCAGAAGCCTTCGAACGGGGTTCGTTTTCCACAATTCTCTTCAAACAGCGAAGTTCCCTTTCCGAGGGCCCAGGTTGGCCGGGACGAGAATCTTTTCATTCTTTTCCTTGGCTTTTAATTCTATTAACAGTTGTAAGAGCAATAGAATTAACTATAATTCTATTAACAGTAGTAAGAGGAATTTGAAGATTTTCGGCAATTTTTCGCAGATTGCCCAACAATACGACCACTTTGAAAATCTGACAGTTCTGCTGAATATTTTGTGCGCGGCATGGTTACTCTTCGCAAATGTTTAATATAATGGCACCTGGAATGAAAAAGAATAATTACATTGTAAATTCTACACCGCTGAAAACATATTATATATATTATATATATATATATATATATATATATATATATATATATATATATATATATATATATATATATATATATATGTATGTATGTATGTATGTATGTATGTATGTATGTATGTATGTATGTATACATATGTAAGTATGTGTGCGCGTATGCATATATGTATGTGTGTATAAAATAATATACCAATTGAATTAAGAGTATACATACCATGAAGTTCTATGACCATGCTTGATAAAAGTGACTTTGTCGCAAGTGGTCTCACAATCAAAATATGAAAAGAATTCAAAATACCAATTATCAGATGAAATAGTAAATGGTTCAAGAAAATATGTGTCACTTGGTTTACAAGTTAGTCATTTGCAATGATGGTCACACTAAATCAAGCACAGCATGGGCATATCTGAAGACAAATTCCACAAATATGATGCGTGTATGATGTCAAGGACCACAGAAATGTGTTGTTTATTAACATCTAATTGTAAAAAGAACAATTCTGTCATCATCATGACATTTAAAACTGGTTAGATTAAAATAGTGAAAGTTGTTCAAGTTGGATGCTTTTTATTTACTGAAAATACTCATATCATGACTTATGTTTTCACTTTTGTGGTTACATTTACTTTAAATGATATTGAAAAACTGTTTTTGAAGTGATGCCAAAGCCCCATACATAGGTCTGCATTTGATGAAGCCAAATCTATCCTTAGAAATGTTGAAAAATGGACATTTGAGTTTGTGAAAAATTTCGACGTGATAGAGCAAAATGGATTTCATTTTTGAAATCAGCACCTCCAAATTACCAGGAAACATGTCTCCAACACTAGACGACAAAACCATGTTTCTCAGTGTAATATAGGGAAATGAGCGTTGTTTTGTTGTCTTGTAATTTATTTTGGCGATATTTCGATTCAAACAGGAATGGTATAATCAACGTCGAAGTGTCGGCATGTTGTCCAGTAGACACAGCTGCCAACTTGATCGTGTTTCTGAATATACTTGGACTTGGCAATGACTGTGCAGCCAGAAATGATGTAGTCAATTAATGTCTCATTGTACTAATTAAACAGTCTACAATTGATGTTAACATCCTTTTACATTAGTTTTGCTTTAGTAATTATTCATGGCTAGACTGTTATCTTTCATGTGCAACTAAAATCAGAGATTTTGTTTCTCCCTTTAACTCAGCTTCTGAAACACTCATTTTTTCGGGGTGGGGGGAGTTGTTTGGTTTTTTGCTCGAATGTTATGGGATTTTGGGCATAAAGCGTCTTTTTTCCCAATTCAGAATAATTTGAAATTTCATTTTGATTTTTTTCATTCGATTAAAATTTTTTTTCCATTATTCAGACCTAATTCTTGTACGGTTAGATGAGTGGTCTTCGTTTTCAACTGCATTGATATTATTCTACATGGTCGTTGGCAAAGATACAGCATGAACATAAGACTTACCAAAGCGAATGGGAAACACGTTCTTGGTGATGGGTTGTGAAACACATCGCCGTTACGGCCGCTTGGTGGAGGAGTTAGTCTCTAGTCTCTAATTTTTTGTTTCTTTATAAAGAAGGGTTATTGAGTTTTTCCTCCAAGTTTCTGTTTGGTAGATTCTAAGAATGTTTTTTACTCAGTATTATTATTATTATTATTTTTATCATCATCATCATCATCATCATTATTATCATTATTGAGTGAGAGGGTAGTGCATGCCATCAAAGTGACACTGGGGTAAAATATACGAAGACCAGTATACCCATCATGACTACTCGTCTGATAAGGGTACATCACGAACAAACATCACAACCATGCGCGACATAGTGATTTTATATCAAGATAAACAGCGCATCGCCTTGGAGGTGTGGACACACCTAGAATTTTCCCCGCTCAAAAATTCCTTGAATAAGGGTTGTTTAAGGATGTTGAACGAAACACCTATGTTTCAAACCCCAAATAATTCTTTCAACACTTGACTATGTGTTTGTAAGTCCTGGTGTTTTTGTTATGTATTTCTCTGAATATTTTTTTATCATACCTAATGCGCCTACTATGATAGGGATTGCTTCTGTTTTTAGATTCCACATTCGAGTTACCTCAATTTCCAGGTCTTTGTATTTTGAAAGTTTTTCCATTTCTTTTAGAGACACGTTGTCATCTGCTGGTATTGATACATCAATTAGAACGTTCATCTTTGTATGAAAACCGCTTTGAAAATATTTTCTATCCCGCTATCTTTCCTCATCATCCCACTCTGGACCCATTTTGGCCAATTCTTTTTGTACTTTAAAACCATGGAAAAAGCCTTTTCGGTAATGGTTTTTTTTTAATTGTTAATATGTTCAGAGGAAAAAGTAAGTGATTGAAGGAAGATAGATTTAGCTGCTGTTTCTAGCACATCCCAAGACAACCCTCCTTGTTTCTTTATCACTTTCGCATGTATTGATGTTTTTCAGTATTTTCCCCTATATATAAATTTATATGCTACAAAACATAAAATTTGAAAAATTATGATTTTTTTTTTTGCAACCCCATTCCCTGCCACTGATTATTTCTTTTTATAATTTAAAATATTGGAGAGCCTGAGAAGATTATTGCTGGCATTTATCCACAGTGATTTAAAAAAGGAGTTACGTAAACTTACACATGGAATCACTTGATTGAGGTGGGGGTAAAAATTTAGATTACAAATTACTTCTGTTGCTTATGTTTCACAAATGGACCACGCGTGCTTCGGAATCATCATTCCATAAAATGTGTTTAATGGAAGAAAAATATTGAAAATACATCAATACATGTAAGAGTGAAAACAAGGGAGGGGTTGTGCTAGAAACAACAGCCAATCCTCCATTGAATTGTTCACCTTTTCCTCTAATATTTTTTTTTTTTGCCGAAAAGGCTCCTCCTATGGTTTTGAAGTATTAAAGATGACCAAAATCAGTGTTCCAAACAGCCATAACAACCAAAATCACTTCTTAATTTTATTCTACAAACATTATACAGGTATACAAACAAAATTTCATTCAATAAATAATGTTTTTACATTACGTATACAGAATAAATTGTGGATTTTGCAAATAGCGAATTAAAACTTGAAATGAAAATATTGAAATAGAGAGTGAGAGGCTGCAAATAAAGACGGAATACTCTACAGTGGATGCAACGAATATTTAAATTTGTGAAAAATTGGAGTTAAAAAATTCAATAAACTTCAGAAATCGAAATTATAGAAAATTCCTTGGAACATGAATTCATAAAGGAATTTCCTGACGGTCAAGTCTTTTATAATTGCTTTTCTTTAGTAACTCTTACATACCTAATTAATAAGCAGCTTTCTCTATTATAATATAGATTATAGTATTAAACACACAGTTGCTTTCGATAGTGTTCCCATTATTTCAACTTTGTAAGACGGTGATCTGACACAATCATTAGCACGCCGGACAAAATGCTCGGCGGCATTTCGTTCGTCTTCACATTCAGAGTTCAAATTCCGCTGAAGCCGACTTTGCTTTTCAAACTTTCAGGGTCGATAAGATATGCACCAGTGAAGTTCTGGGGTCGTTGAAATCGTGTAGCCCGCTCCCCAAAAATTTCAGGCTTTGTTCGTATAGTAGAAAGGATTATTTCAAGATTGTCTCTATTTTCTTTTGTAAATTTAAACTTCATTGCATTTAATCTTTTGGCAAATATGCACCAACTTCTTATTGTTTTTATAGTATTCAGTCTGCCACAGATATTTTAAGCTTCTTACTCCATATATTTCTTGAGATATAATTGTTAGTAAGAGAATCAACAATGCCAGTCTGAAGACATATTCTTTGAGTGTTTAAGTAGGTTTGGTACGCTTCAACAAATCAATCAGTATATAGATAAAATATTAAGATTCTCAATGTGTGTTAATCCAACAAATCATTCTCATATGCTATTAGTAGTTCTTTATAGGTCGAACTGTTTTCCCAATCGATATTATATTTTGTTCTATCATCCAACGGATGTCTCGGACAATTAGGGCAAATAGACAATAAGCTTATAAATACGATCAATATTTCAGATTAAGATGTGTTCTAAATTTTTAATAATTTGCTTTGTGAAAATTGTAAGGTAGAAGGTAAATTTCCGGAGAGCTGCTACCATAATTCTCGATTAATATAGATATCACTGCACTTTGTTTACGTTTCTAGACTATCTAGAATATACATCAATGACGTGTTTCCATACAGTTTTCGTCTACCAACGCATTGATTGTTTCGGGGTTAGATTAAAATGCATTTGCCCAAGGTGCCAAGCAATAGGACTGAACTCGAAGCGAACTTGAGACAATAGTGTTTATTCTCATAATTCCTTTTTCTGTGCTACGGTGTTGAGCCAGTTGTAAACCATCCTAATCATATTAAACATAGTATGCAACCTTCTCCACTTCTTATAACTGCAGTCCTATGAGAAACATTGATCTGGTCACAAGAGGTTCTCAACGAGGGCATGTCGAAGGGAACGTCCGGATTTAGGGAGGTGAAGTAACGTAATTATCATATTAAATTTTACCTATACTAGTAATTACTATATACATGATAAAACTTGTAATGTTTATTACAATAAAATGACAGATGAGTATATATCCTGGCTACAGACACGTTTGAACTAGAATAATTAATTATTAATGCTATATTTCTGCCTTTTAGGAGTGCAGTCTTGCTTGCTTCCTTCGTATATTGTGATATTTATATTTTGTTCAGTGATATAATTATATACTGGGTTATCCCAAAAATAATGAGTTTTTTTTTCAATTCCATGAACTAAAAGTCGGAGGGGCACGGAATAAACTACGTACATCAACTTGCTACAAAAGCAGATAGTAATTTTACTTTGCATTTATTCTTAGTCCAAGTCACAATCCGATCTTTGACGAACCAACGAGGAAAGTTGATAGACGAGCCCGAGGAGATGTGTTGGACTTTTCAGGAGCACTTCGCCCAGCATTTCGGGGGTAGGGCGGACCGGATAGTAGGAGGGACCTAACGGACTTTCTTGCGGGGCTGCCGCGCCTCTCGGGGCGGGACGCGGAGTACTGTGAAGGGCAGATCTCGCCGGAGAAGGTAATTGAGGCTATGGCAGACTGCGGTGCGGGCAAGGCACCGGGGCTGGATGGTCTACCCTATGAGTTGTATAAGAGTATGCCAGACTTCTTCGGGCGCCTGCTGGCGAATGTCTATGCGAACTGGCAGATTTGTGCGCCGGGGAGTGGTGATGCTTGTCAGAAAGGACCCTGACAAAGGAGATTCCATTGATAATTTTCGGTACATCACTCTGCTAAACGCAGAGCTGAAGATTTTGGCTAAAGTATTATCGAAAAGATTGGCGCGTACCACAGATTGTCTAATCGAGGAAGCACAGACATGTGCCGTTCCCGGCAGAACCATTCAGGATAATCTCTATCTTCTACGGTACACTTTAGAGGGGTTTAATAGTGATTCTGGCAAGGGCGGAGTAGTGGTCCATGTAGACTAGTCAAAGGCTTTTGATAGGGTATTCCATTAGTACCTGGTGTCCGTTCTGGTGGCGCAGTTCGGCCTGGGCCTTGGCTTCCTCAGGTGGATCATTCAGATTTATGACAACATCGACTCAGTAGTTCGAGTGAACGGCTTTTTATCTTAGCCGTTCAGCATCAGACGCTCGGTTCGTCAAGGGTGTCCGCTCTCCCCGCTTTTGTACGTAATGGCTCTTGAGCTATTGCTGCAAAAATTGAACGGCGTCCCGAGACAGCCAGGTTGTGGAAAGTCGGTTTCAGCTTACGCGGATGACATCACCATCATCGTAACCGAAATGGGTCACCTACAGAGAGTAGGCAAGACCATTAAGGTTTACGAGACGGTGGATGGAGAGAAAGTTAATCGTGAAAAGTCAGTCGGCTTGCAGCTCGGCACCTGGGGAGGCAAGTCGATGCTTCCTGACAGCGTCGTAGGACGGTGGACAGAGGGTCCGATTAAGTTGCTAGGAGTTTGGTTCGGACCAGACATCCAAATAGAGAAGAACTGGGCGGGGGTATCGAGCAGAGCAACTCACATAGTCAAGACCTGGTCTTGGCGGTGGCTATCCCTCAAAGGGAGGACGGAGGTGGCCAATGTGTTCATCGCATCGGTCACCACCTACCGCTTAACAGTCGTTCCTTACCCTGATTCGTGGTTGATCAAGCTGGAAAGACAGCTCTTCCACTTCTTGTGGAAGAGTTCGAAACCGCTTGTGAGACGCTCTATCTGCTGCCAACAACCGATAAAGGGTGAACTAGGGATGCCTTGGCTGTTGATACGCAGAGTTGGTGCTCGTATGGTCGGAATTAACCCCCACCCACTCCATCCGTAATGTCTACCGATCTGTCCAATCATTCGATTTTTTTATATTTTCAAATTTTGTAAATTTTTAATTTCATATTTACGTTATAACCATTCGATCATCTAACACCAAAATCAGATTGTGATGTCCCCTGTATGTTGTCCCCTTCTAGGAAATAAAAAGTCACTTTACTTTTAGTGCAAGTTTTGAAAAGTGCAGTTCGATTTAAATTTTTTTTTTTTCAAAGCTATAACGAAAATGACAAAGGAGCATATTCGGTATATTTTGCTTTATACGTTCAAAAAAGGCAACATGCAACGGAAAGTGCGAGGAATATTAATGCAGTATATGGTGATCAGACAATAAGCTTAAGCCAGTGTCAACAGTGGTTCCAGAAATTCCGAGCCGGAAACTGCATCCTAGAAGACGAATTTCGTCCTGGGAAATTTGTAGCGCTCGACGAGAATGTTCTGCAAACCCTGGTGGAACAAAATCCCATCGTAACTTTTGAGGAACTAGAAGAGAAACTTGGATTTGGTCATTCAGCCAGTCATTCAAGTCAGCGCTAGAAGAAAAACGACTACCTTTAGTTTCAAGAGGAAAGGGTATTCTTCCATCAGGATAACGCTCAGCCACAGACAGCGAGGATGACATTCCAAAGGCTGGAGTAGATTGAATGGGAAATTATGCCAGAAATTGCCCCATCTGATTATCATTTATTATCATTCCGCAGCCTTCAAAATCATTTGGACAGTAAAAATATGAATTCTGTAGACGTGGTAAGAAGAGTAGCGGAGGAGTAGTTTTCGTCACGAACAAGTGAATTTTGGAAGATATATTTTGAAAAATATAAGAAGTATTTTTAAAAAAGCCGCATTATTTATGGGATGATCCAATACAATTATTGTGTACGTTATCCTTTTAAAAATTTAGAAAGAATGGAAAAATAAAGTGCTGTCAACACTCGAGAGAATGTGGGAGGAAGAAACTGTATATAAAAACAATGGCAGAACAAGTCATTTGTTGATTTGTGTAAAAGAAGTTTAACTTCATGTCAGTGAGGTGAAATATTTGCAACCGAGATTTAAAACTGTGTCATAAGCTCAGCTCACATACGATTTTACATCTTTCTAAAGCTCGTCTTAAAATATCTAAATACACTTCAAGTAATCGACAAATATCTCTAGTATTTCTCTATATACAATGTCTTCTTACGTCAGAGACCGGATATAGCTGTTTCTGTTCTAATCGGATTTACAGAGTTATTATACATGCTGCTGCAAAATAAATTTCTTTATGTTCCACTGCACGATTCTTAGTATAAAATGAATGTGTTACTTCAATGTTTTTCAATACCTGACTACATTATCTTACCTCTCACTTATGTGATGGTTATTTTCTTCAGTGGTAAGCATCATCACAACGGATTTTGAGTCACATATGTTCGTCCACAATCAAATATGATAGTTCTATAATTTCTTTTGTATAAAATATTTCCTCTCTGTCTATTTAAGAGATATTTTACCGTTGTGAGATTTCTACATGTAACATTGCTCATGAATAAAATTCTTATTTCATATATTCCACAAATTCTTTAGATCAGATATTATTGTGCATCCCAACATTGTGAATATATAGACCTTTTAAATAATCTAATAGATTCATGTAAAGGCATGTAGCCTAGTGGTTAAGAATGTTTGGCTTCAGTTAGGCCGTGTGATCGATTCTCAGACCATGCAACGAGTTGTGCCCTTGAACAGGGCACTTCATTTCACGTTGCTGCAGCACATTCCGGAAAAAATGAGGACCAGTGACTCCTCAGAGTTAACATTGCGACGAAATGGCATAACGCTCAAGAGAGAACCTTGTGCTTTCAGTCTAAGAACCTCCAAAATCCGGATAAGCTCCTACCTCATGAAACAGGAGATCTGAGACAGACATTCTAGTGGATTCTTCTTCCTACAAACTTGGTTCTGAAGGATATTCAATTGTTCTCCTATTTTCTGTATTTATCTGCACTGGAGTTTGATTTTACGCCCTTCAGAAAATAGGGTCGTAACGTAGGGTTTAGATGCTGATATGTAATTCTACAATTAACTTAATCTTCTTTATTTATAATTAGGGCGCATACATATACAAAAAATTATTATTCCTCATTTAGACATAAGACCAGTAAGTTTGAGCTGAGGGCTTAGTTGATACCATGGATCCCCGTACTTGACTGTATCCATATTTTATCGACCACGAAAGGATGGAAGACATTATGGGCATGATTTCGATTCAGAACATAAAGAGCAGTATGTAAATGCCACGAAACATCTTGCCTGGTGCTTCAACGACACTGCCAACCCAACACTCTTGTAAATATATATATATATATATATATATACATACATATAATCGTAAACCCGCTTACACGTACATACACACGCGCTCTCCCTCATACACACATACCTCATCTGTCTTTGTCTTTTGTTTTCTGTGCATTTGAACGATACATTTATAATTTATATATATATATATATATATATATATATATATAATATATATATATATATATGTATACATACATACATATATATGGAGATAGCTACAGTTTTTTTATATTATTTTTTACCATTAGACATATTTCATTTGCTAATGTTAGTTCTAAAATTGTACATGTAGGAGAAACATATTAGATATCTCTTATCAGAAGTGCTTCAAATAGAGAATCAAATAATAACAATCTCCTGTTTTGATATGTAATTACTCTGCAAAAAAATATTTTCCAGAATTTTCAATACTTATGCATACCTCACACAAATATAACATCAACATATGACTTTTGAGTACTGGAATAATCAGGTGTGCTTCAAGAGGACACAGCTTGGATTTTAACCCTATCTACATAATTTTACTCTCACACACACACACACAGACACACTCATACATAATACAAACATAAGTACGTACGTGTGTTGTGTGTGTGTTTATGCGATTGTGTCTGTGTTTGTCCACCCATCACCGCTTAACCACCGGTGTTTTATATATATATATATATATATATATATATATATATATATATATATATATATATATATATATATATATATATATATATATACATATAATATCAATGTCCTTGGAGTATTTGCAAAGGGAGGCCATCCCTTCCTCGCAAGCCTGAGTGATACGCTCGAACTAGTTTCGGGATTGTTGTACCTCGTCAACGGGTGGTAACCACCAGGTCGCGATGAAAGTGAAGGCTCCTTTGCAAATATATATAAGTTTTTCTAATGGCGTCTGCCACAGATGTCGAAAAACGAACAGTAAGCACAATTAAATCTCAGAATGGGATTGAAACAGTAATCGCTCGTCTTTCGACATCTGTGGCAGACGCCATTAGAAAAACTTATATATATTTGCAAAGGAGCCTTCACTTTCATCGCGACCTGGCGGTTACCGCCCGTTGACGAGGGACAACAATCCCGAAACTAGTTCGAGCGTATCACTCAGGCTTGCGAGGAAGGGGTGGCCTCCTTTGCAAATACTCCAAGGACACTGATATTGTGTCTAAAGCCAGCTAGAGACGAAGATCTCTTGGGGCTATAAAGCTACAGTAACACCTCCTCCCCAATGTGGTTAGCCATGATAAGATGGCTTCTATACTTTACATTATCGAGCGATTACTGTTTCAATCTCATTCTGAGATTTAATAATGCTATATACATATATCTATATATATAAAACTCTAGTTGTGTGAGTGTCTGTCCCCTTCGATTTACATTCCTAACTTCTCCCACATTTTGCGGTGCAGTTTAACCAAATTCGTGATTCATATCGAGCCCGTCTGACTATTAGCGCGCGTCAACGATGAGTCTACGATTTTAAAAATAATTTAACATCATTTTCTATTCCATTTTAATGCATAAAATGCATCGTATGTCGATGGCGGCGGAGTTGGCGTCCACGCTCACAGCTGCACCTGTTTGCTTCTCCCCCTTCCCTCCCTCGTGAAGCTGTGGGGAAGGGAGTGTAAAGAAATCAACGTCGTAATGCGTTGTGAAGGAAACCAGCGTTCTTTTAGAACAACGACTTCATGGCTTGAAGACACCAAAACAAAAAGGGCTAAGAAAGCCCGAATTTATAAGGGAAGTGACTCTCTAAAAATGCTTATATAGTTATTTCCCTTACAAACCCGAGCAACGCCGGGCGATACTGCTAGTATATATATATATATTATATATATATATATATAATATATATATATATATATATATTATCTATATATAAATGAATGGCGGTGCCCCAGCATGGCTACAGCTCGTGAGCTGAAACTAGATAAAATGAAAATGAAAAATAAATGAAGGTGGGTATGTTTAGTCGCACAAATCGAGATACTAGTACTTACTCTATTCAGCCTCTTTTGCCGAATCGGTATTTAAAACAATAAAAATAAAAAATGGGACAAAGATTTAACATTGAGTTGTTCAAAAGTCTCTGTATAGGTAACTACTATAGTAGTTCAAGTACTTCAAATCACCAGTGGTTCAGAAAATATATGAGTAGTAGTAGTAGTAGTAGTAGTAGTAGTAGTAGTAGTAGTAGCAGCAGCAGCAGCAGTAGTAGTAGTAGTAGTAGTAGTAGTAGTAGTTCTTCCTCTTCAGATGCTTCTGAATTTGCTTTATTTCTCGTATCAGTTCACGTGTGTAATGTCTGAATCAAAACAAAGTCCTCCTTTTATTTCTGTATAGACATATCTTCACCATGATGATGATGATGATGGCGACAGTGGCGATAGTGGTGGTAGTGGGGATGCTGATGAAGAGGAGGGAGAGAAGAAGATGCAGGAAGATGAGGAAGACGAAGGGGAGGAAGAGGCAGATAAAGAAGAAAGAGAAGAGGAGGAGAAGGAGAAGGAGGAGGAGGGGTGGAGGAGAAGGAGGAGAAGAAGAAGGAGGAGGAGGAGAGGAGAAGAAGAAGGAGGTGAAGAAGAAGAAGGAGGAGGAGGAGAAGAAGGAGAAGAAGAAGAAGGAGGAGGAGGAGGAGGAGAAGAAGAAGGAGGAGAAGAAGGTGGAGGAGAAGAAGAAGAAGAAGAAGAAAAAGAAGAAGAAGAAGGAGAAGAAGAAGAAGAAGAAGAAGAAGAAAAGAAGAAGAAGAAGGAGAAGAAGAAGAAGAAGAAGAAGAGAAGAAGAAGAAGAATGAGGAGGAGGAGGAGGAGGAGGAGGAGAAAGAGGAGAAAGAGAAGGAAGAAGTGGAAAACGATGAGGAGAAGGACGAGGAGGAAGAATAACAGAAGGAAGAGGAAGTAGAGGGGGCGAGAGGAAGGGGAGAGGTAGAAGATAATGATTTTCCAGGCCCTTCCAGCATCTACGGCAAGAGTTGTAGCAGGGGAAAAGAAGAAAGTTAAGATGTTTGTGGAATTGTTAACGTTGTCTTGGAGACTGTCGTCGTCATCATCATCATCATCATCATCATCATCATTATCTCGTCGTTATCATTATTTCTAAGCTTATTATTCCATACTAATATTATTTTATATATTTTCGTTTTGATTAGAGCAATGGTGATTGTGGGGGAGGAGCGAGCCCAGAATACAGCAAACTATACCAATAACTGGAGCATCGTTACCAATAATGTCAGAGTCAAATGGTAAGAAGTACAGGAAGGTGATGGAGGGGGGATTCAAATGTCAAATTCAACAAATTTCATGGACAATTGATATTTAAACATCTTCCAATAATTATTACAGATCTTGAATATCTCACGTAGTTATGGTACGCTGTGCGATTTCTCAAAATACTTTCCATATATTTATTAGAGTATTTGATAATCCCCGTATATATTTCCGAATGAGAAGACATGGTTTTCAAAAGTGCTCGCTGAGATAAATTTCATAAGTTTAAAATGCGAGATAAATTTGCTGTCTGTGTGTCTACTACTATAGCTTCGAGCCGACCAAGACCTGGTGAGTGGATTTGGTAAACGGAAACTGAAAGAAGCCTGTCGTACATACATACATACATACATACATACATACATACATACATACATACATACATACATACATACATATCGCTCTTGCGTCTCATGTTTGATCTTTGACTTCTGGCCGAAATCAGATCGCCATGTTGATTCGCTAGCTTCTGCACGCATATTTTTTTTCTCTCCTTCTTTCTGTGTTTTTTCTCTGTGTATCTTTCTGTTGAAGAGCGTAGGCTCGAAACGTTAAAGACTTGTTTCATTTATATTTCCTGAGCGCCATACTAATACAATTGTTTGTTTGTATTCCACCTGCCTTCGTCTTTTGTTTATTTCCGTAAACCTGCCTTCGTCTTTTGTCTATTTTCATAAAGCTTCCCGTTATATGTATACATACATACATATATATATATATATATATATATATATATATATATATATATAACTGTTGTGCATCTTTGTGTCTGTGTTTGTGCCCCACCACCACTGTTTTACAACCGGTGTTAGTTTGTTCTCGTCCTCGTAATTTAGCAGTTTTCAAAAGTGTGCAATCCAATAAGTACTAGGCTTAAAATATATATCTTGGAATTGATTTGTTCGACTAAAACGCTTCATGGCCCCAGTTAAATGACTGAAAAAAAGTAAAAGAGTAAAAGAATATATATATATATAAATATAAATTAAATTAGAGATAAAACCACTATTATGCAAATCAAACAGGGATTTGCATAATAGTGGTTTTATCTCTAATTTAATTTATATTTATACTGTGAAATTTGATTTACTCCTAAATCTAATTTTTCCCTGTAAGTATGGATATACTCCCTAATATTATTATTATTATTATTATTATTATTATTATTATTATATATATATATATATATATATATAATTCAGCTTTGAGGATTAATAGATATGCGGATATTCTATTTCAGATAATACAAAAAAAAACCTATTGAGTATATCTGAAGGTAAACTCGTGGTATCTATTTGCACATCACGAAATAATACTTTAAAGGTTAAAGTATTATTAAAGTATTATTTCGTGACGTGCAAATAGACACCACGAGTTTACCTTTAGATATACTCATTAAATTATTTTTTGTATTATCTGAAATAGAATACCCGCATATCTATTAATCCAAAAAACTGAATTATTATTGATTTCTATTATATATTTTGTATATTTCTAGATAAATATATAAATATATGATAATCAAGACCCCACTGTACAATATGCAGCTGCATGTAATGCTAAAGGGTTGTACCTGATTGATTTGGAAATTCGTTTTTCCCAAATTAATTATATATATATATATTTCCAAATTTGTGTAAATGTGTATAGAATAATATATCAGAGGAATAAAGTTACAACATGGTCTGGTTTTCACATTTTTTTGTTATTGCATTTTTAAAAAAGATTTTAAATGTTGAAGTGTGTTAAACATTAAAAAAAATATTTAGTAATGTTCATAAAGTTCAATTAGCACTTTCATACGTTCGTAGTAATCATCAGATTTCAAAATGTATTAACTGACAGTTGAGTTGAGTGCTCGACAACTTATTTGGCTTCAATCGTTTTTATTTCAGTCAGTAGGACTCTTCTGTAATTTGTTTATATACATATGTTAAAGATATTTTTTTAAGTCTACATCGTTAACTGATTGTTATATTATTGTTATTTCCGTTGAGAACACGTTTGAACATTTTAATAAAACGTTTTTCTTTTATCTTTCTTCCAACCTCACTTGTGTCTTGTGGTTTGTGGAAAGGGAAACATTTTCTGACCATATGTTTCTATACGTTCGCTCAATGGAATTTGGCAAACATTGGCAAACTCGTGAGTGTTCCAAAAATGCATTCCATGTCTCGCAATTAGGGTATTTAATGCACTAGATCAAATTTTTGCTTTTAGAGTTCATATCTGCATTTGTGAAAATCTGTCCATTTTTTTTTGTTCTAATGGATCTACCAATATGCATATACTGACAGGTTCCACATCTGTTATCATTACACTTGGATTCTGTGAATGTTTTATCCTCTTTATACATGTTGAATTTTACCTTTGTTAATAGTTTCCCTGAGTTATGTAGTTACCTTTTGCTTAAGATAAGTATTTGATTAGTTATGTTTTTTTTTTATTTGTCACTTTGTTTCATGATTGGCAAATTTGTTGTGATGATGTTAAAAATGTTTTGCTGATGCGGATTATGAATTACTAGAAATGGAACT
The DNA here is from genome assembly GCF_006345805.1 of Octopus sinensis. NCBI lineage: Eukaryota > Metazoa > Mollusca > Cephalopoda > Octopoda > Octopodidae > Octopus > Octopus sinensis. Next base: position 87,280,719 of record NC_043002.1, on the reverse strand, counting down.
GTGTTCCGTTGATTGGTTCGTCTTTCTCATGTTGCCCTAAGTTGTTCTATAGGTATCTCTTTTGCTTGTTGTATGCTATTTTCTAAGTAGAAGAGGGTATTTTTGCTTGAGAAGAAATCCTTTGAGTTCTATAGGTCGTATGTTCCTGTTAGGGGTGGAAGAATATAAATTTTATATTCTCCTCTCCTACTGTGCTATCTACACATTCTGATTGATTCTTTGCCAATGTAAACTTTCATTTAATCAAAGTATCCTTGGCCTAAAGAGTAGCATGCGCGGTATACACCTCGCTTGGATATTTACCACTTCTGAGATTCCGCTCGCTATGACGTAGCCTAGGTCTCATCTACTCCATTCCTTAAATTATATATATATATATATATATATATATATATAGTGCATGTGTTTATCTGACGAGAAAAGAATGACTGCCCCGAAATATAACACTATATATATATATTATATATATATATATATATATATATAAATCCTATGTTTTTGTACAGTTGAGGATTGCTCTGCATTTAAATTGATGTAATGACTGCATTATTCAATTAAATGGAGTTGCGTGAAACAATCGTACTGCATTACCTCTGGATATCCTTGATGCTTATTTTATTCTAATCACCTTATTTTGAAATTGTATGGATAATACCATACTAAATTTTGGTGCCTCAACTTAAGTACCATATTCATCTGAATCTAAATTTTTGCTGAACTGATACACACATACATACATACATACATATATATATATATATATATATATTATATATATATATATATATATTATATATATATATATATGTATGTATATATATATATATATATATATATAATATATATATATATATATATATATCTTAATAAAAATTAGGAGAACAGAAGTTTACATATCCAGTTTTATTATATAGTAAATTATATAGTTAATCACATCTTTCAATGTTAGTACCTACATATATTTCTGCTGCAAATTAAGCATCTTCGTGTGCACTTTGGTCTTAATTACTGGTACTGCATTATCAGGATAAAATTTAACTACATTTTAGATACCGTCAGAGCAGAGTAACTAGTCCAGCCTAAATTGTTTATACACGTGGCGTCACTGTTACTAGAAATAGCCTAAAGTTTTAACTTTTCAACCTGTTTGGGGAAACAAAATGACTTTTTCACCAACCAGGTTGAAAAGAGGCGCAGGTGTGGCTATGTGGTAAGAAGCTTTGGTCCCAACCGCATGATTCTGGGATCAGTCCCACCGCATGGCACGTTGGGCAATTGTTTCCTACTACACCCTCGAGCCGACTAAAGCCTTGTGAGAAGATTTGGAAAACGGAAACTGAGGGAATCCCGTCGTATATATATATATATATATATATATATATATATATATATATATATATATATATATATTATATATATATATATATATATATATATGTGTGTGTGTGTGTGGTGTGTGTGTGTGTGTGTGTCTTTGTGTTTATCCTACCACCACCGCTTGACAACCAGTGTTGGTATGTTTACGTCCCCGTAACTGAGGTCGATTCATTCGACTAAAATTCTTCAAGGCGGTACTCCAGCATGGCCGGAGTCTAATGACTGAAGCAAGTAAAAGATATCCTCAGAGATGATATGGTTCGATTTGATCTCTGTTCATCATCATCTGTGTTATTCCTATGTTAAATCAAAAAATTAAGCATTATATAATAAGTTTCACCTACATTTACTTTTAATTTATTCATATTTTATATAAATATTTATCACCTTTTTTACCTCCACATCTTTCACCAAATGGCGTTTTACGATCGCCTCTTATCATGTTCAAAAAACATTTTAGTTAAACAGGGGCTAATTTTGTAGTGGTTTATTATTTTCGACGTATTTCTATATTATTTCATTCAGCATGTATTTCCTTTCGGATATTTTCTGGGATAAGTACCTCCAAGTTAAATTTTAATGGAAATTACTAAAGAAAACGAGAACTTATATGACAAAATTATATTGAACCTCGGCACATCATTACCTGCTTGTAGTCACTAATAACACAATGTCCTACTTTAATACTAATCCTAACAATACTTAGTTATCGTATTTCTAAGAAAAATTATGATCTTTTTAAACGCCCAGCTCTCTCGCCTTAGGACTTCCTTGACTTTCAGATCTTTTCGGTTTGAACGGCAGTTTTTTAAAATAATTTCCAAGTAACTAAACACTTTTAAACTTCGTATACTGGTAGAATGTGTTTATAAAGCATCTTTTTCTCTTGGCTTTATTGAGAAAATTCTATAGTTTGTAAGATATTTGGGTTTTTTTTCTTCAATTTCTTAAAAACTATAGAATTTTCTCAATAAAGCCAAGAGAAAAAGATGTTTTATAAACACATTCTACCAGTATACGAAGTTTAAAATTTTTAGTTACCTAGAAATTATGTTAAAAACTGTCGTTCAAACCGGAAAGATCCCACCAGTGAATTTATCTGGAAATAGGGAAGCACGGCTGTTGGCAATAGGGTATCCAGGTAATGGGCAAAATGCCCTGTCAATGACAGAAAGGAACTAACTAACTAGCAACTAGTCATTCTCACTCATCAAAAGTTGTTCGTTTGTTCCTTCTCGAGCGATGCCTGGCGCATAAGGGCCGGTTTCCCGGTTTCCTTGGCATATAGGTTACCCACCTGGACGGGACGTCGGTCCGTCGCAGGTGAGCTGCAAGATGCAGGAAGACAGAGTGAGAGAAAGGTGTGGCGAAAGAGTCAGCAGAAGTTCGGCATTACCTTCTGCCGGAGCCGCGTGGAACTTAGGTGTTTCGCTCATAAATACACACATCGGTCTGAGATTCGAACCCGCGATCCCTCGACCGCGAGTCCGCTGCTCTAACCACTAGGCCATGTGCCTCCACGTCATCAAAAGTTGAGATATAATAATATTTTTTTGTTCTTATTTGTTTCGCTTTCATCTGTATGTAAAGCGTGGAACTGAATTTTTTTTAATCTGTGAAAACTTGAGAGGCTGATTCAACAACGGTAGCAAAGTCAAAAACAGTTTGTAAGATTGTCAATAAGTTTTGTTGCCATGAACATTAAAACGTTTGACATTTGAAACAGAGGCGTTCAATGCACAAATTTTATTGGGTTGAAAGTGTAGCTAACTTTAAATGGTCAAGTATTCTTCGTGGTGGTGGCGGCGGTGGTGGTAGTGGTGGTTGTTATGGTGATGGTTGCGGTTACGATTGTTGTGGTGAAGGTAGTAGTTGTGGTGGTGATAGTGGTTGTGGTTGCGGTTGTTGTGATGATAACGATGTTTGTGATAGTGATGAGATTGTAGTTTTGGTGGTGGTGGTGGTGGTGGTTGCGGCGGCGGCGGCAGCGGCGGCAGTGGTTGTTTAGTGCAACTTCAAACATGATAAAGTAGATCAGTGTTTGAAGGAGTCCAGCTATGATCATTCCACCTTATTTTATCAGACGGTATATCTATGACTACGATAATCAATACCCCTCCGTTTTTAAGCCGGTAAGGTAGCTGCTATTTCTGGCAGGTTCGGTGACCACATTATAAAGGCACCTTTGTTGGCTCACACTTCATTTTATTTATATGTTTTATGACGCCATATTAAGTTTTGACTTTGCCTTTGTGTTCTATGATGCTTGTAGGTAGGTAGGTAGGTAGGTAGGTATGTAGGTAGGTATGTGGGTAGGTAGGTAGGTAGGTAGGTAGGTAGGAAGGAAGGTAGATAGGCAGGTAGGTAGGTAGGTAGGTAGGTATGTGTTTGTCTCCACCACAGCTTGACAACCGGTATTAGTACCCCCAAAACTTAGCGGTACGGTAAATTAAACCGCTAAAATAAGTACCAGACGTTATGAAAATAAGTTCTGGGGGCGATTTGTTCAACTAACTCCATCAAGTCTGTGCTCCAGTATGGCCGCAGTCTAATGAAGGAAACAAGTGAACAAAAAAATATTAAATGAACAAAAAAAGGAGAATTACTTCAGAGAACACGTTGTATCTATAGTATAGTCTCTCACTGGTACACTAATTTCGTTTGTTGTGGATATCATTGATGTCGCTGCTGTAGTAGTAATTATTGTGCTATTACTACTTAGCATATATCAACCTGACCGGAAGGCGGCGAGCTGGCAGAAACGTTAGCACGCTGGGCGAAATGCGTAGCCATATTTCGTCTGTCGTTACGTTCCGAGTTCAAATTCCGCCGAGGTCGACTTTGCCATTCATCCTTTCGGCGTCGATAAATTAAGTACAAGTTACACACTGGGGTCGATACAATTGACTTAATCCGTTTGTCTGTTCTTATTGTTGCTGTTTTTTCGGGAATAGAGAACTCTTGAGTACTATATCCAATGTGCCCTTCATTTATAAGATACTGTTTCAGGGAGATCTGGCTGCTATTGCTCGTAGGCCTAACGACACCACAAAGAGGCATCCTCAAGATTGCCATGGTGACAAAACTAAAAACCGCTAGAGAAATGAAATCAACACAGACATTTTGAGTCTATAAACGATATCATTTATTTAATTCATTTCTTACTACGCCTCGAGGCAATACATTTATAAACAAGAGAAATTGAGATTTGTAAAGTTTCTGTCATTTTCAAAGATAAATTAAGAGACGTTGTTTCAACCAGAGAAAGTATTCAATTTACTTATTAACTTTCTTCTATGTTTAAAAGCAGTTATCAAATGTTAATGTATTTAATATCGGAATACAATTTATTCGTTGAAGAGGGAAAAGGATACAATTATTTCACGACATATTTCGATATAGAGGTAAAATTGAAAGTGTAAACAGAAATAATCTGCAGATTTTTAATGACTTAATCTGCGGAGGAGTGTTAAGAAGACGGCAAATTGGCAGAGTTGCTAGTATCAGATAGAAGGCCAGGTGTTATTTGTTTGGACTCTCTGTGCTCTACGTTCAAAACCCACCAATGTCAACTTTGTCTTTCAGTGTTTCGGTGTCGATAATAAAGTATAAAGTACTGATCCATGAGTCAGTCATGGAAGGATAGCATATATTTGGTTTTGGACGGGGCTTTGGACAATTGGAAGCAAAAGGAAACGAAGACCTGACTCGAATGCTAAAAGCACCCATCATGCTGTTAAAACGAATGACAGATTAAGCCAACAACAGAAACAGCTTTCCCACAGGATTCCACATAATTTCCATTTACCAAATTTCTCTCCTAAAGCTTTCCTCAACCCGAGGCTATGATACAAGACACTTACCCAAGGTGACACCTCTCAGTGGCTTTGAAAATTATATCACGGAGCTTCTCCACTCTGTAAGCACTAACCTCCAGAAGTTCAATCGCAGCATCGACACTATCAACCTCCATAGTCTGGTAAAAGCTATATGATGACCTCCCCTATTCCTTCTACTAATGAATGAGATCTATCTGGAAGGAGGTAGACTAGGAAATGTTGGTTTAATTGATTCCAGTATATAAATGTTATTTCTTAAATTTTTACAATCTCTAGAAGGTTGAAAAGTAGATTCAATGCCGGTGAGATATGAAATTAAAAACGGGCAAAGATTTTACAAAAGCTGCCATTAACAGTTACCCTCGAACAAAATGATACTTTCTAATTTAGGTGCATGGACAACAGTCGTAAAAGAAAGATCAGCTGATCACATGAGTCCCACTATTTGACTGGAACTATATTTTATCGTACTCAGAGGAAGGATAGATATAATTGAGCTCGTTAGGATTTGATCTCAGAACATATATTTGCCTGAATAAATACCGCAAAGCGTTTTAGCCAACACTCTAACGATTCAGATACCCCAGTGCCCACCTCGCACAACATAACTGTTTCTGATTTTGCCACAAAACCAGCAATTTTTAGAGGAGGGTTTATTCGGTGTCCTTAACCTCAATATTAAATTGGTGCGTTATTTTATCAACGACAAAATTTAACTGCGGTGCGATTATGACTCAAAAAGTAAAAGAGCCATAAAATTTACCACAAAGAATTCCAAATCTCCACAGATACAAAAACATATATGCATGTGTTGTTTGTGTATATTGATTTTAGGCAAGACGGGAGGCGAGGCGGCTTACGCGACAGAGCCAGCTTAGCCCTATCCTGCAGCTGTCCATACCCCTCTCCCCTCTGTGGACATTCGTTTCTCCCAAAACAAATGAGACGCCTTCCAGTGCAATATCATCTGGGGTGAACCGGTGCACCGTCATGACCATCACAGTCTGATATGTTTTCGCTCGGCCTCCAACCTCTACAGTGATGCCTAGCTCAATGCAATGCCATCACTCTCGACTGGTACTCAGCTGGAAAGCAAATGTTTGCGCATCTGCATTACCTCGAAGCTAGGCCACCGGATCTATGAGCCTCGCAAATGCTCTGCGGGTCCATTGTAAATTCTTTTGGTCTCCAGCTGTTGCCATGCAATTATAGTGCTGGCTGCCTTCCACGCTATGGTACTCTCAGTGAGATAATAAATCATGGCCTAGACGCCGCAGGCCTCCCTTCTCAGCTCAAGACAGCAGGGTCAGAGAGTGGGGACTGTAAAAGGCCAGACAGCATGACAATTTTCCCGTTCTGTGGTGGTAGGATGTCACATGTTCCGTTGTCTTGGATGTCACATGCTGCAACACCTTCTCCAGCGTACTTAGTGCGTTCGGTTGCCAGCACAAGCTTCGCTGCTCATCAAGCTGACAAGGCAAAATGTCTGAGTATCGGCCGCTCTCTAATAGATTTGTGGTCGAGCCTGTTGCAACAGACACCTCCGGCGTTCTCTCCCCACCTATTTCTTTACTACCCACAAGGGGCTAAATACAGAGAGGACAAACAAGGACAAACAATGTCGATTATATCGACCCCACTGCGTAACTGGTCCTTAATTTATCGACCCCGAAAGGATGAAAGGCAAAGTCGACCTCGGCGGAATTTGAACTCAGAACGTAACGGCAGACGAAATACGGCTACGCATTTCGCCCGGCGTACTAACGTTTCTGCCAGCTCGCCGCCTCTCCCCACCACCAACCATGGTTATATCCCTGCTCACAATTATCGGGGCAGAGTTGACTATCAGTAAGTGCGAGCCCCGTGAGTCGAACTGGCTGTTTCAGTGCGTCTCCCTCGCTATTCTCCGGGGCAACGCCTTTCCTATTGACAGACCTTTTTAACTGTAGCTGTTGTAGCTCTTAAGACCACAAATAGTCTCTTAAATGGTGTCCAAGTTTTGACACAATTATTAATCGTTTAAAATGTCTAAAATAACAGCATCATGTTCGCTCACCTATGTATCACCTTAGCTTCACCCTGAGAGCAGCGACAGTTATTGTTGCAGTTATTGTTGCAGTTGTTGTAGTTGTCAACTATGACGATGCAGTCCTTTGCTTGATGAATATTCTAATCATGACTATTTCAATTTTATAGACATTGTTTATCAGCTTTCTTTTACGTTTCCTTTTCAGGGTGGCATTGTTTGATTAGAAACACATCACTGTTATTTCTTTCAGTTCGCGCGACAATATGTAGACTATTTCGTAGATAGCAGTTTCTTTGGAAGCCATAAGTGGAGATTTAGAGTGTCTAAAATCTTTTAGATATTACAGAAATAAATCAAGTTAAAACTTGCTTGACAGCCTGATAAATATAACAAGACATTTTTTTTGAAATTTGAAACAAAAGAAAAATATATAAAATGAGAAACCAATTCCAGAGACAGACAGCTAGTGATTAACGGGTGTTAAAGATGGTCGAGCCTAACTTTTTACAGAGTGAAACAAATTATTCAAACATTTAAGTTGAGCTCTATGACAAGTTTCTCTCACTTGACTATTACGTAACGCTATCAATTGGATACGATGGGAGGGGATGTGAGCTTCATAATATTGTTACTGGCAGAGGGTGGTAGTTGTAATGGCGGATATAGTTGTGATAGTGAATTTTACGGTGGAGAAGGTGATTATGCTGACGGTGGTGGTGGTGGTTATAGTGGTGATCATCTCTGTGACGGCTTGTTATATAAGGCAACAAGAATGAGAAAAGCTACAGTATAGAATTTACAATGATTTCCTGAATACAAAAAAAAAGTAAATAATTTTAATATGTTCGTTTTCTTTGGAATCCTAAAAAGCGTCTAATTCCCAAAATTCCCAAAATTCCTCAACATAAAATCTCATTACATTTGCTGTTTATTTAGTTCATATATATATATATATATATATGTATACATATATATATACATATATATATATATACATACATACATACATGCATACATACATATGCGTATGCATATATATACGCATATACATATGTGTATATGCGTGTGTGTGTGTCTGTGTGTTTGTTTGTACGTACAAATATATAGGCATGTATGTATCAATATATATGCTAAAATATAAATTTATTGTTGTCTATATATATGTATATATATATAAGATACGTAAATACATATATATATGTATATATATGTAAATATATATAAATATATAAATGTGTGTGTATGTATGTATGCATGCATGTATGTATGTATGTATGTATGTATGTATGTATGTATGTATGTATGCATGCATGCATGTATGTATGTATGTATGTACGTAATTGATAATGTTTATGGTTATGAATGTACAGAAACACATAAATTTTACTAATACGTGTGTGTGTACGTACATGCGTATACACACACACATCACTGGAGAAGATGTAAAAATAAACTGTGGTGAATTCTTATGTGTATACGCCGCAGTGAGAAAGAGGCGGTAGGTTAGTGTGTGGGTGGGTGGGTGGAATGTAATAAGATAGAAAAACAAAAAGAAACAGAGAGGGAGAAAAAGAAAGGTAGATTAAATAATTGCATTCAGTGGTAGTACGTTCTCCATTGTGTATTTAAATGTTTAGCATTCCCAATATTCAGTTATGAGTCTATTTGTGGAAATAATCCGAAGTTTTTTTGTTGTATTTGTGTGTATTATTAGTAGTCTTTATTCTTGAATATTGCACCAGAACAAGGAACATGTGCAATGAAGTGCAAGTTATCATTGGTGATATTGCATGGAAGCACATCAACACGCGTGTGGAAGCATGTGTTCTTCATCGTTGTTTGTACGGTGGGATCGCCGTCTTAAAGGATTCTGCAGTTATTTGCTCTTAATATCATGGCAATTATAAGACGGTGTGTTGGCTGAGTCGTTACAGAGTTTGGTTAGCTTGCTCTTCCGTATTTGTCCTAGCTCTTAGTGTTCAAGATTCAATATCCGTTGAATCCAACTTCGCCTTTCGGATCTTTTCAGTTTGAACGGCAGTTTTTAACATAATTTCTAGGTAACTAAAAAATTTTAAACTTCGTATACTGGTAGAATGTGTTTATAAAACATCTTTTTCTCTTGGCTTTATTGAGAAAATTCTATGGTTTGTAAGATATTTGTTGTTTGTTTTCTTCAATTTTGGCAATTTCAACCAATCAAATACGTCTATTGAGGTTAAAAAAAACATTCTGTGCCGTATGAATATGTCCCTCGTTTAAGAAACAGATTGGGTTTATTTACATTTGTGAAGAAAAAAAGATACCCTTCCCCCACCCCTAACCCTAACTCTAAAACAGATTGAAATGCAATAGATCGATATTAGGGTCACAATCATGGGTGACAATTTCATATGACACCGCTAGAAAAAACTGCCGTTCAAACCGAAAAGATCCCGTCTTTCTTCTTTCGTGGTTCATACATAAAACACCAGTTCGCAACGAGGTAGAATTCTCTCTTTCTCTCCCCCTGCTGTATTCAACTCTGGAGAGGAGATGAGCTCACCACAAAAACTCAAAGCACGTCGTATGTCAAAATGCTGTATCTACGACTCCATCAGGTAGTGAAAGTGCAAGGCATTCATAATAACTATTCCGTTAGAGCATCGAATTAAATGCATTTCGCAATTTTCTTCCTGCTGAATTCACACTCAATCAGGTTCAATTTTGATTTCTCCTCTTCTGGTGTCGATAAAATCAGTCAGTAACTGAGATTGCTATGTAAGATATATTCATAGTGACAAAAAATATAAATATCTAAACTTACCTACAAGATATATACCAACTTTTAGTCAGTTAAACGTCAGCACTTTTTAATTTCATTTTTTTATTAAGCTATATAGGATTTTAATTTGGATTTTTAATTTTGTTTGACGTTATAATCATTCTGATACTGGCAAATCTGCACTCGAAGACAGTACAAGATTTTAAGTTTATCGATAAGTTATATCCCCGGCGGGATGAAAGATATAGTTGATCTTGGTTGAATATTATATTTATTGATAGTTTGACTGTAGAGAACCGTTTAATATACAGTTTGATTTCTGATTCCTGAGTTTCTTTCTTGTCAAAGTAAGAAATAGTATTTCATCATTTTGAGGTTGAATAACTTGTGTTATCAACAGAGGCTAGGAATTTGATCGGAGGATTTATTTCAGTCATGGCCAAACAGAGGTCCTTGAGACTTTCTAAATGACACGCTTAACGAAACATTACCTTGAATTTTATTAGTAATGCGGCCCGCCTGATGTTGGGTCATGTCTCGTGCAGCCCTATTCCCCTAAAAAGCTTGCCTGGTTTAGTTGACTTAAGTACTTGGCTGTTACTTGACTTTATTTTATCGACTCCGGGGAGGATGAAAGTCAAAGTTGACGTCGGTGGTATTTGAAATCAGAACTTAAAGTACCTAAACAACAACAAAAAGAAAGCAAAGCATTTTCCCCGACGCTCTAACGAGTATGCCAGCCCTTGAAATTGATAGCACAAAATCGGAATATACAAGACCAAACGATTAGCAATACAAATACTACTAGAGAATGCGCGGGCTAAAACTACGCGCCTTCACTAGTCAGTTATGTTGAGACAGTGTGACGTGACAACTTGCTGGGGCTGCCTGCTGGAGCCTAGCGGCAGGTATTTAAAGGGGAAAATTTAACAAGTCAGTCAGTCACCGGCTGACACTCGCTGACGATACATCGAAGAGGCCAGGGAACAGAAGAAAGAAGAAAGAAGACATGCACCCAACACCAGAGCTGAAGACACATTCGAAGGGGGGCGCCACGTCAAAACGGTAGAGGAGTAGCGGCCGAAACCGGATGTGGTTCCTCCTGATGATGTCTTGAGCTAACTGGATTCTAGAAAGGAGCTGGTGTGGTAGCAGACCACGAAACACGGTTCTAATTCCTATCTGGTACTGTATATTTCATCGAGTATTTTCTTGAAGTTCTTTTCTTTACAGAGTTTTAAGTAACATCAAAGAAGAGTTTAGTAATCACTTATAACTACCAATAACACTGCTACGCACATTTACGCTCTTATTCATACTCTTCTGACCACCACCACCCAACTACTACTATGACTACTACTGCTGCTGCTGCTACTACTACTACTACTACTACTTCCTGATTTAATAAACGTCCAATTCTTTTTAGCTTTTATTTCACGAAACTTATAATTGAAAACGAAAATTCACAATGATGGTTATTCCAAAATATGATACCGAAGAATGATCAAAAATATTCTATACCGTCATTCCCTGTCGATTTAGCCGGGATTTTTGTGTTTTCTGTTTGTTGGTTTGTTTTTTGTTGTTGTTTTTTTTTGTTTTGATTTTGTTTTATTTTTTGTTTTGTCTTGTCTTTTTTTTTTCTTTCCTTACATCAAATGAATGCCGCCGTTAAATGAAAGCAGCAATTAGAAAGAAATATGTTTTACGTTCTACAACTAACAACTAACAACGAAGAAGTGTGGAATTTGTAGAATTCCTGTGAATAGCTCTTCGTTTAGAATTCATAAAACTGGGATTTATACAAAAATAACACTGAAGACGAAATCAGCAATATAAATTCGTGACATCTATCTCTGCTTTAAAGTCACGACTAACATCTTTGAAAGATATACATTAACGTTTTTTGTTCGTTAATTCTTAACTCGTATTTTCTGATGTGGCTTTTTTTCTTCTGTTTCTTTTTCTTACTGCTGCTGCTGCTAGTGTTGTTATTGTTATCTTACTTTCTATGTTTTGTTTTTTTTTGTTAATCTACTGACTAAGGAAATGCATACTGAGAACAAATCCGTATAGAAAGCAATATAATAAATTAACTCTCAAAGGTAATATTATTTTTGAATGCAAAGCTGTTATCACCTCCTACTTCCTCTCCGACTTTTTAGAAATAGCAATGAAATTCGCTCAAATCACACCCAACTATCCTAATAAAAAATAAAGAAGGACGCGTTGAACAATATAGTCGAAGATTTACAAAAACCAGGATGGTCGTGGTTGGAACGCCTGGGGTGAAGTTTGACTGACGACATCATTATGTTTTAGTAATTTACATAACAAATAACTATCTACTACTACTGCTACTACTACTACTACTACTACTACTATTACCAGTCCATGTTTCACTCACATGTATACAAAGATATAGTACCCACCTCGGATCTTTTCGGTTTGAACGGCAGTTTTTAACATAATTTCTAGGTAACTAAAAAATTTTAAACTTCGTATACTGGTAGAATGTGTTTATAAAACATCTTTTTCTCTTGGCTTTATTGAGAAAATTCTATAGTTTGTAAGATATTTGTAAGATATTTTCTTCAATTTTGGCAATTTCAACCAATCAATGACGTGTATTTGAGGTGAAAACATTCTGTGCTGTATGAATATGTCCCTCGTTTAAGAAACAGATTGGGTTTATTTACATTTCTGAAGAAAAAAGATACCCTCCCCCCACCCCTAACCCTAACCCTTAAACAGATTGAAATGCAATAGATCGATACTAGGGTCATAATTATGGGTGACAATTTCATATGACACCGCTAGAAAAAACTGCCGTTCAAACCGAAAAGATCCCCTACCTCTAAATAGCATCTAAATCCTCCTTCAGAAAAATATGTTACGCCGACCAAACATGCTGTCCGTACCAGAAATGATAAAACCCATAAAATTAGTGCCAACTAAATACAATGTGTCTACCAAACATGTTGAGGCCATTAAACAAGCTGTGAACACTAAATATATTATACCCCGAAACATGAACCTACCCAGTAAGTACGTTATACCTTCTCAACATGTACCCACAAAGCTTGTCCACCAAAATTCCACTCACTAAATATGTTATATCCGTCAAATATATCCCCATCTTACATGGCCCCAGCACACATGCACCCAGCAAACATGTAGCTATCAAGCATGAACCCACCTGACAGATATCCATCAAATATGTACCCACAAAATATCTACCCACCAAACATCTATCCCTAAGATGTACTCATCAAAATTGCTCCCATCAACCATGTGCCCATTAAGCATGTACCCATCGACTATATACCCACTAAGCATCTATCCACCAACGTACACCCATCAAACATCACCCCCTTCCCCAAATATATATAGAGAGAGGGGAAGAGAGAGAAATAGCTAGATAGAGAGGAAGGGGGAGAAAGAGACAGATAGATAGATAGATAGATAGATAGATAGATAGATAGATAGATAGATAGATAGATAGATAGATAGATAGATAGATAGATAGATAGATAAACAGACAGATAAAGTTCGTTCTAAAAAGGACTTTCGTATAAGTTTCGCCTAACGGCTTATCCAACCAGACAGACTAAACAAAACTCTCGGCAAAACTTGAACTCCCACTCAACACGGACTTTACAGTAAAATTGATTCTACTTTTAATGTTGAGTCACCCTTGAGGTAATGTTTAATTCGTATTCTTAAACTTGCTTTAAAATAATAAACCTAATTTAACATGTTAGAATTTAACATGTAACAATATATACACGTGTTGCATCCAGAAGTTTTGAGACTATTTTAAGAGTGGCTGTTATAACTGTCCTACTTATTGTAACTGTAGTATATCATAAATATACATCTAATAAGCTTACCTGCCAAGTTGTGTCATGCCAGATTGAAAGAGACAGTTGCAACGGCACTTTCAATAACCCTGTTATACATTACTTATCACAGCTGACTAACTTACAGAATGCAGTCGTGACGTGAAGACGATTTAGAAGCTCGAAATGCAATAACGTTTTGTGTGAAATTGGGTGAAATCGCTACAGAAACTTAGGAAATGCTCCAGACTGCTTATGACTTAACTTGCATGAGCCAAGCGTCTGTTTTTCGCTGACACAAGAGGTTCAAAGAGAGTAAAGAGGAGATGAGAGAGCGATGAGAGATGTTGCAGGCAGACGCACGTCAGAACATCAGAGGTTGTTAAGAAAATTCGCAACTTTCTGGATGAAGACTGTCGTGTGGCTATAAAGACAGTAAGCTTGCAGTTTGGAGTTAATATGACAACTGCACACAGATTTATTCATGAAGATCTGAACATGCGCAAAATTTGTACAAAGTTTGTTTCGAAAGTCCTCAGTGAGGAATAGAAGGGAAAACGCGATGGTGAGAGCAGGGAGATGATGAGTGCATTACCTCCATTTCTAGAGTACTTGAGTCTCTGGTGACCTGTTACGAAAGTTAGATCTCATCCAGAAATCAAGAGACAAAGTATTCAACGGAAGCATACTAGCTCCCCTAGACCCACGAAGGCCAGGCAAAGCAAGGCCACCGGGACGCTCATGATGATCCCCTTTTTCGACAGCAAGGGCATCACCTGCAGAGACTAGATTCTCATTAGCCAGATGGTCAACAATGAGTATGTTGTAGTGGTTTTGAAGGAATTCAGGAAGGGATTTCACCACAAAAGGCCAACTTCATCCACTCGAAGTGTAGGCACATGCCCCTGAATAATGCAACGAGTGCATATAGTATCCTATTTTTGTTAGGTCGTGATATGCCAATCCCTATAGTAGCCTGCTTAATTAGAATTTCATTGGATGCCTGTTACCTCTTCTGCATATCACCGCTTGTTTGTTCAGCTCTAGTCTTTATTTTATTTAAAGCTTTTAAAACGTTAATATGAGCACCACCTGGAGGATGTGAATGATTTGAAGCACTTCTATGTTCGGTATCACTTCTAATTCTAATTCTAGCATTGCACACTTTTCGTTTTTCACATCTCCAGTAAGTGGTTTCCTTAACATATTTATCAACAATGTATGTATATCCATTAAGAAGGAGCTTTCTGCCACAACGTTCTGTTTTAGTGAATTCCATGGTCAAATTATGGGGATAATTGCACTACTTAAAAAAATGTAATTAAATAGTTAACTATTTTTAATCTCGATAAATATTACTATGTAAGATATTTGTTATTATTATTATTATTATTATTATTATTATTATTATTATTATTATTATTATTATTATTATTATCATTATTATTATTATTATTATTATATTATTATTATTATTATTATTATTATTATTATTATTATTATCTATTAGAGAAAGATGTTTTCGAGATTAACTATTTTTAATCTCTTTAAATCTTAAGGCACACATTGGTGAATTGATCATTAAACTACATAGGTAAGAATGTTTGTTTTATAATTATTATTTTAACTATATATGATCTCGTTAAATCTAAAGTGACAAATTAGTGAACTGGCCATTAAACTGCATAGGTAGGAATTTTTTACTATTATTGTGTCCATTCGGCTTTATGTCCGATTGGCATTGTATCCGTTCGGCATTGAAGTCAGAGGAACTTACTTTGAAAGAGATTAGAATTTTGTACTTGAAATTGATAAATGTGTCTCTGGAATGTACCTTGTGCTTGACTGCATATATATATATATACAGAGTGCGGACGGTATTTGAGGACAGATTTGTGGTATTAAACAATCGTATATAATAGCAGGAAAAACTATTTTTATAGAAAAGCATAAACATAAGCCTAAATTATCAATTTAATAATTTCATTCAATAATACCACCATAAGCATCAATAACTACCTCTAAACGGTCTCGAAATCGTTTACTAACTCGGATTAAGTGTTCCCTGTTCATATCGGACGTGACTCAACTATGGTGGCTTTCAAAGAATCTTTGGTGCTATGAGGATATTCATTGACATTTTTCCAACGATGCTCCATATACAATAGTCCAGTGGATCTGAGGAATTAGGAGGCCAATGCTGGGCGCAATGTGATCATGCAAATTGTTGGCCACCATTCTTGTGTCAGTTGAGCATTGTGTGATGGTGCAGAATCTTGTTGAAAGACACAACGTCTTCCATTGCATACACTGTTGATCCAAGGCTTAACACCTTTATCCAGAACCTCGTTATAGGCAGCAGCATTAACTCTTAAGGCTTTGTGAAGAGGTATCACATGTTCTTCACTGCTAACAACACACAAAACCATGACACTTGCAGGTAATTTTGTGTGCATCACACTTAGAACCTCAGAAAGGTCTGCACATAGCCATCTGTCATTTCTTCTGTTAGTTTTCTGGTCCTGGTCGAAGTTTTTCTCATCTCAGTAAAACCAAATCACACGATATTCTTATGGAATTTTAAGTTTGTTCAAAAGTCTCTTGGATCTGATTAAAGGAATCTTTTTTTTTGCTTTTTATTTTTTCTAACATAAATTGACCTCTCTTCATCACGTAAGATTTCTATCTCATGTCTGTCTTCATGCACAACATTTCTGATTGTTTTCCTGACACCCGAAATTTTTTTACAATTGACCTCATTGATTTTCCTGGATTGTCTTCAATGTTTTGCTTAACCCTTTGAATAAATTCAGGTGTCCTGGTAGAATCAGAGCGTTTGGAATATTTTTTTTTTACATTTTGATACAGGTAATACGTTTTTATCTTTCTGTAACTCACACCGAATCTTGTGGACGAAAGATCTAGCAACTTTCAGAAAACGAGAAATTTCTAAATCACCATGTTTAGTCTTTAAAGCCACAATCACAGCATGCTTTTTCATTTCATTAGTAAGCACAGGGCCTGTCATTGCTATTTTCTGAATATTAATCAAATAAAACACTCAATAAAAAAAGATACATGTCCTCAAATACCGTCCGCACTCTGTATAAATGTGTGTGTGTGTGTGTGTGTGGTGTGTGTGTGTGTGGTGTGTGTGTGTGTGTTCATCTTTTATTTCTGAAGTACCGGCAGGAGTTTGCTGCACATGTGCCCAACCGACTTTGTTTCCTCATATCTTTCAGAAAAATGGATATTTCTTACTGGAATGTTCTACAAATTTACTTCAGATGGTGGTAGATTCCGATTATATCGGATAGAATAAGTATTAGGCTTACAAAGAATAAGTCCTGGGGTCGATTTGTTCCACTAAAGGTGCTCCAGCAAACCAAAGAAACTAGTCGTTTGCGAAATTCTAAATACATGAGATGAGGAGTAAGCAATTAGGAGCTAATGAATATATTAATCAATTAGTTAATTAATCAATTAATTATTGCAGCGGGTAACAATGCAGTTGAAAATCCCTTATCGGAGATGTAAAACTGTAATTTCGTAAAGTGAGACAATATTTACAGCTACTGTTAACATATCGAAATTGGGTTTGTAAAATTAACTATTATTATTGTTATTATTATTATTATTATTATTATTATAATTATTATTATTATTATTATTATCATTATTATTATTATTATTATTATCATCATCATTATCATCATCAATACCATCATTATTACGTTTAAGCTACTCTAAACATGAATATAATAGCATTTTGACAGCTCTGTATGTGTTAATGTTTCGATGTTTTAATCATAAACTTATATAACAGTATAAATTATTGGCACACATTAAATTTATCGAACTGTTTGATTATTTATTAATTATTTATTATTTCATTAATTTATAAACAACAACAAGTAATTAGACCTAGTTAATTTAGAAATTAGAAAGTTCATGAGTTCTAACATGTGAAGTAGATTTACGACGAAGAGTCGAATACGGCAATCAGCAAATATATTTTATACTAGTGCCACATATGATAATTATTGTATACACTGCCATATAGTATGATTCGTACAGTGCTTAATTTGTATGATGTTATATCTATATGAGGACATTTTATAAACAAACTCAGAAGAGTTGAATGGGTTGGTATTTTCAGAGGTAAATTTCTGTATTAACACCCGCACGATTTTCCCTAAGGAAAACAAAAAAACTCGGATCTTTTCGTGAAATCAAGTACCCTGACCTCATAATATGCTGCAAATCCCTTATTTTGGTTTGGAAATAAAGGTGGGGCGAGAGCCCCACCCCCGTCCTGGAATAACTGAATTTTATTATTTTTTTTTCGTTGAATGAATTCCTGTGACCTCCTAACATGCTACAAAACCCTTTTTAGGGTCCGAAAAACGGGGTGGGGTGAGGTGGGAGCCTCGGAAATTTCACCCCCATCCCCACTCCTATTGATCTTTTTACCCGCAAGAAAAATGTGGGGTGAACCATCGTTTTTTTTTCGAACCAAAATAAGGGATTTGCAGCATATTAGAAGCTCAGGGTACTTGATTCCACGCAAAAAAATCTGAGTTTTTTTCCTTAGTGAAAATCGTGACCGTGAAAAGATCAATGAAGGGATGAAATTTCCGAGGCTTCCACCTCACCCTACCCCGTTTTTCGGACCCCCAAAAAATGATTTTGTAGCGTATTAGGCGGTCACAGGAATTCATTCAGCGAAAGAAAAAAAATTCCAATGATTCCGGGATGGCAGGGGTGGGGTCACCCACCTCACCCACACATTTTTTCCGAACCAAAATAAGGGATTTGCAGCATATTAGGAGGTCAGGGTACTTAATGCCACGCAAAAAAATCTGAGTTTTCCCATTTTTTTTTTTTTTTTGTCTTAGTGAAAATCGTGCGGGTGTTTATACAGAAATTTACCTTTTCAGAGTAGAAAGTAAATTTCAGACGTGAGATAGTTGTGAAAGCAGCCTAGAAAATTAGGTAAATGCCTCTAGAAGACGGGAAAATGTTACCAGCAGACTTGCATTTAAGAGCTTCTGTAACGTTGTTTAGCTACTACATGTTATATTTTACAGTACGATATTATCCAGGCAAACATGTGAAACTCCTCAATGCATAGAATTGACATAATAATAATAATAATAATAATAATAATAATAATAATAATAATAATAATAATAATAATAATAATAATAATTATTATAATAATAATAATAATAATAATAATAATAATAATAATAATAATAATAATAATAATAATAATAATAGTCAGTTGTTTGACCTTAACCAGTTGAGCATGTCCCTTAGTGGCTGACGATGTGTGCATCTCTGATCACAAGTAGAAGTAGTGGGGGAGCATCATAGCCATGTGTTGAGAGGGATTCTTTGGGGTTTGAATAGTTCACCTCTGGAAACATGTGTTTCATTCAACATCCTTAAACAACCCTTAATCAGGAACCTTTTGAGTGGGATGGAATACCCGACCAGAAGAAAATTCTAACTAGGCCCCACCCGCAAGGTCATGCGCTGTTTATCTTGTTATGAGATCACCATGTCGTGCACATATGGTTGGGATGCATGTGCCTGGTGGACCCTTATCAGACGGGTAGTCATGATGGGTATACTGAGCTTCGTATATTTTAGCCCAGTGTCACTTTGATGGCATGCACTGCTCTCTCACTCAATAATAATAATAATCATGATAATAATATTAATAATATAATAATAATAATAATAATAATAATAATAATAATAATAATAATAATAATAATAATGGTGAGAAGGGTGAAACGGTAAAGCACATCGTTAGCAAATGCCCGAAATTTGCACAAAGAAAATACAAAAGACGCCCTGACAATATGGCAAGAATGATCCATTGGGAGTTATGTGGAAATCACGGCCGACAAAGAAAACAGCAGGAGTCACCGAGAATTAGAACTGCAAAATTCTGTGAGATGCAATGATCCAGTGCGATCACCTGACCAGACATCGGAAACCGGACATAGTTGTAGTGAATAAAAAAGGGAAAAACCATGCATGATAATCGACATAGCATGCCCCGGTGATAAATGTGAAAGAAGTAGAATATTAAACAACTGTGACAATTTGAAGTGGGAAATAGGAAGGTTGTGATGAATGAGGATAGTAGACGTAATACTAATAGTAATTGGTGCACTTGAAAGTATCAGTACTCAACTACCAGCATGGTTGGAAAACGACTGGTGCAAGTGTGAAGGTAGAACACCTACAAAAATTAGCATTACTTGGAACTATAAGAATTCTTGGCATAGGCGCAGGAGCGGGGTTAGGGTTAATGTAATGAACTATGTCTGACACACTAAAGCATCAGATACATACCTTTGCATTATCCGGCGTATTAAATGAATTTGTCTTGCGGCAATCCATAGATTTTGTCAAGAAAGTCTATCTGTTTATCTCTTAAATCACACCAAATATATATATATGCACGTTTGCTTAGGCACAGAAACGGCTATGTAGTTAAGAAGTTTATATCACAACCATGTGGTTCTGGATTCGATCTTACTGATCGGTACTTGGATGGAATTGTGAAAAAGCCTGCCGTATATGTGTGTATTGTAGGGGTGTGTGTTGTATGAGTGTGTGTGTTGTATGGGTGTGTATTGTATGAATGCGTGTTTGTATATGTGTGTGGTGTGTGTTTATGGCTACACCTATATAAATATCAGTGTTGTTGTTTATATTGTTATCAAATCATCGGCGTCAGCGTGCGTCTTGAAACCAAAATGTAAGACAATAAGAGAACTTTATCAAAACGTATCCCGACTTCAACGTTATGTACATCATCCACAACTATATGCTAGTTCTTAATTTGCTATCTCTGACATATATCGTTCCTGAGCACTTACTAAGCTATGGCTTCATATTTGCCAGCATAAAAAGAATGGCTCATTGACAGATATTGAATATTTCATTATATGATAAATGATATTATGTTCTTCAATAGCTCTTAACTAAACAATATCCGAACTTATCTTGATCATAAGATACCATTATCTGCATAGGATCGTACTTCATAATCGAAACACACCAAATAGAAATGTCATCGTTTATCTGTCTGATCGCTGGAATTTAGCAACATCAAAATCTCACAAGTAATTAGGCAAGAAACGTATTCAACATGATGCTCGATGTCTACTTGTTTATCGTCAAAGTACATTATTCGTCGGAAAGCCTCTCTCTCTTGCTGTATTTACTTGGTCGCAAGTCCGGGCAGTAAGTAAATTTATGATAAGAGCAACGGCAATGTAAATGCATTTCTGAAGTTGTCCATTATTCAATAAACGATACTGATTGACAGTCATCAACCATTAAAAACAACGGCTTCAAATAGAAATAGATATTTTTATTAATCGAGATTTAATCGAAGAAGAAATTTATTTTAGAAATGGAGAAAATTGAATTAAATTAATGGAAGTCTAATTTTTATTGATTAACAATATTATTGAGGCTATCAAAGCAGATTAGAGATATACAGGGTTATTGAAAAAGAATGAACCGATATCATTACGCAATATTTTGATAAAGAAAAGCAATAGAAAACTCCAGCTAAGTCACAAGTATTTACTCACAATCAACTTTTATTTCCTGTCTTACAAGTTTTTAATGTGGCCACCACCTGCAACACAGGCAACATCAGTGCGATAAGAGAATTCCTCTCAGACGTGTAACAACATATCACGATCCACTGAGTCGAAAAAGATTCCCCTAAGCATGAAAGAGATTCCCCTAAGGTGAACATCTTCTGTGCTGCGTCTCAGGACAAGGTTTATTGTCCCTTTTCCTGTGAAGGAAACACCGTTAGAGGACACCTGTCTCGATATGCACCAAAAGCCACACTTCACTTCACTGCAAGAAGATTCGAACGGCTTCCTTCATTTTTCAACAAGATGGAGCATCGTGCTTTTGGTAACTGATGGTTCGAGCTTTTTTTAATGAAAAAGTGACCTCAGCAATGGATTGGTCGGAGAAGGACCCAAGGCCTTGCTCTTTGTGTTTGGCCTGCGAAATCCCCAGACCTCACTATGTGCGATATTTTTCTTGTGGGGATATGTAAAAGATAGCGTTTATATTCCACCGCTACCCACTAACCTCGATGACCTTAAACATCGAATAACAACTCAGTGTTCTTACAGCTATCACTGTAAGAACACTATCACGTTTTACAGAAGAAAAAGAGGAAAATCGATTCAATCAAAGACAGTTTCTTACTTGTACTCCTTTTATCGACGACAAATAAATGATGAAGGGTAAGATCAACAACAGTAGGATCTAAAGTCATAATATAGGGCATTAACATGGCCATTTTAATGCATTTAGTATTGACATTCAATATATCAATCATCTGAAGGCAGCGAGCTGGCAGAATCGTTAGCATGCCGGGAAAATGCTTTGCGGCATTTCGCTCGTCTTTACGTTGAGTTCAAATTCTGCCAAGGCTGACTTTGCCGGTCATCATTTCGGGGTTCATACAATAAGTACCAATTTCTTTATTACCCACAAGGGTCTAAACACAGAGGGGACAAACAAGGACAGACATAGGTATTAAGTCGATTACATCGACCCCAGTGCGTAACTGGTACTTAATTTATCGACCCCGAAAGGATGAAAGGCAAAGTCGACCTCGGCGGAATTTGAACTCACAACGTAACGCAGACGAAATACCGCTAAGCATTTCGCCCGGCGTGCTAACGTTTCTGCCAGCTCGCCGCCTTTCATACAATGAGATAATTAATATTTTGGTCTCAAATTCTAGCACAAGGCCAGCAATATTGAGGGAAGCTTATGACATCGATCCCAGTGTTCAACTGGTACTCATACAATAAGTACCAGTTGAACACTGGGATCGATGTCATAAGCTTCCCTCAAAATTGCTGGCCTTGTGTCAGAATTTGAGACCAAAATATTATTCATCTCAAGTCAAATCGTTCTTGTAGAATTACCGCCGTTGACACAACTGAAATGTTTACCCATCATTTCCACTCCTCTTAGTCAGGAACTTATTTTTATGCATTCGACCAGGGTGGTATAGAATTAAATATGACATTAATTTCCATTTCTATGTCATTGGACTTGGTAATCCTGGTGATACCATCTACTCCCCTGCTTATGATTGTCGTTGACTATCAAGGAGCTTATGCATCTTTGGTAGGTTTTATTATTCTAAATTCTGCAGGTTGCCGAGGGACACCTTCCTCAGTGGAAAAACTCAAAAGGAGCCAATTCGGTTGCCGACCACCCAACCATGAACTGGTGGAATTGGATCACATGTTTATCATCAACATTTCATTAATTAAATATATGAATTATAGGTTTCAAATTTCGACTTTAGGACCAGCAATTTCGGGTGTGGGAAGTCTATTACATCGACTAGTATTTATTTTATCGACCTCGAAAGGATAAAAGGCAAAGTTGATCTCGGCGGAATTTGAGCTCAGAACGTAAATACGGACGAAATGCCGCTAAGCATTTTGCTCGGCGTGCTAACGATTCTGCCAGCTCGCCACCTGATATTGATTTATAGAATTGAAGCAGAACCACGAATTTGAAGGAAGGATTAGTCGTGTATATTACCAGTCAGTACTTGACTGGTCTGTTATTTTATTAACTGCCTTAAAGATTGACCCCATCCACACACCATCTGCAGAGGTTTTTGTTTAAAAAAAAACTTAGAACGTAAAAGAAAATAAAAGAAAATAACTCAAATACCACAAGGCATTTTGCCCAACGTTCTATCGATTCTGTCAGTCGAAATTCTTCATCACTGTATAAGAAAAATGGAAGAGAGGAAATATGTCGAGAAGATTTCTGTAAACTACAAGATACGGTAAAAGTTATAGCCGTCACTCGTAAACGATAAGGATCTGGTAGCATCTACTATGCTTTCACTAATTGCTTTAGATACCTGTCGTTCTGAACAAGCTTAGATACTCTCTTGGCTGTCTCCTCAATTGTTCTACGAGAACATCGATAATGTGATAGCTGGTCGAGGAGAGAAAGCTACAACAACATTTTCAATTGACTAGACTAGAGCAACGTGAAAGGAAGTGCTTTGCTCAAGGACACAGAGTGCTCTGCTTCAGGAATCGAACCAACGAATACGACAGTGTCTCATCTATCTAAAATACTAAAGTGAACTTCGAACTAAGATAATCCAAGCAATTAGTACACCTGGGAGAAAAGGAACTCCCGAAGGGATATTTAGAATCTAAAATTTAAAAAAAACCCACAACACAAGGGAAATAACTTCAATATAATGAACAGATCGAAATAGCCAAACATCAGTTTTCTCAAATTTCAGTAAAACGTTCTACTCTGTTTACAACACTGAGAACAATCAATACACACGCACACGCACACACAATCATGCATACATACACACACACACACATGTATGCACACACACACATGTATGCACACACACACATGTATGCACACACACACACACACACAAATATACTTAAATATATATATACATATATATACGCATGATATATACATATCTACGTATACCTATATATGTGCAGATGTATGTATGTATGTATGTATGTATGTATGTATGTATGTATGTATGTATGTACGTATGTATGTATGTAAAATAGTGATGTTGGTTGCATTATATGACTAAGGGGGAAAATATTTCAGAAAAACGTTTTCTGCATATTAATATAAATAACGGCTGAATCTCCCATAGTAAGATTCATAGTATTAGTAATAGACTATAACTCCCTCTAGCGGTGTTTAAAATCAATTTGTACGTTAACAGGCAACGTTCTTAGCCATATTCTTTCTTTAAAAAGTTTTTATAACAATGACCAGAAAGCACATAATTTCCATCACAACCCCATATACTATATAGTGTTGAAAAATCTAATGTGAAACCGGTCAAGTATATTCCTATATTTAAAAATCAAATTACATCCTGTAACTCCGTCTAGAAATCAGGCGAAAGAAATGACTCCAGTACGATGACCTTTATATATATGTATATATGTTTTTGAATGGGTGTGTGTATGTGTGCGTGTGTGTGTGTGTCCCCGTTTAAGTGTGTGATTGTGAGCATATGTGAATGTGTGTCTGGAATGAACCGTGAGAGAAACTCAGCCCTTAAGTTACTTTTGCAACTTAATGACTTCCTAACCACATGGTTCCGGGTTCAGTCCCACGCAGTGGACATGTGTCTTCTACTATAGCCTCGAGCCGTCCAATGCCTTGAGAGTGGATTTGATAGACGGAAACTGAAAGAGGCCCGTCGTGTGTATGCACACACACACACACACACATATATATATATATATATATATATATATATATATATATCATGTGTGTGTGTGCGTATGTATGAATGTATGCATGTATGTATATATTTATGTATGTCTGGCTGTCTGTCTTTGTACCCTCGCCATCGCTTGACACAGCCGATGATAGTATGTTCATGTCACCGTAACTTAGCAGTTCTGCAAAAGAGACCGATAGAATAAATGCTAAGCTTACAAAGAATAAGTTCTGGGGTCGATTTCTTCGATTACAACCTTTGAGACGGGGCCCCAGCATGGCCCCAGTCAAATGACTGGAACAAGTAAAAGAATAAAAGAATATTCGAGTATTGAGTTCTATATCTCATGTTTGTCCCAACAAACCTGTATTTACACCTGACATAAAACGAGAGATAAAACAGAATAAAATAAATATCACTCCTTCATATCTCTTTTCTCTAACTGTTATATTACTTGCTCAGTGGAGAAAAACTTACTTGGCCTTCTTGCGCGAGTGTCTCGTGAGCTTAGCATATGAACGTTGACCAATCAATTTGTACGTTAACGGAGAACGTTCTGAGCTATATTCTTTCTTTAAAAACAGTTTTTTTTTTTATAATAATGACCAGATAATACATAATTTGCGAAACAACTCCAAATACTATATACAGTTTTGAAAATCTAATTTGAAACCGGTCAAGTATATTCCTATATTTCAAAATCCTATAAAATTCTAATTAATTCTAATATATTCTCAGCGCATTTCGACTTCATTTCTTCTATTTGTATACTTCCTCTTCTTTAGATTGATAACAATTGCATGTATATATATATATATATATATATATATATATATATATATATATATATATATATATTATATATATATAATATATATATATATTACATTTATGTATATATATATAAATTAAATTAGAGATAAAACCACTATTAGGCAACTCAAACAGTGATAGGCATAAACCAAAAAATAAAAAACAAAAATAAATATAATTAATATAAAATATAATATATATATATGAAATATAAAATTTAAAATTAAATTATTAAAATTTTTAATTTTTTAATTTATATTTTTTTAATTTTTAATTTTTAAACTTAAATTTTTTTTTATATAACTAACCAAAAAGTATAAAAAAGTTAAATATAATATTATATATATATATATATGTGTGTGTGTGTGTGTGTGTGTATATAGTCCCTGTCAGTGTATATGTTTATAATTGTGTGTTTTGACTATAGCATTAGAGCATATTAGCAATGCGGGTGATTCTAGCAGCCTAGTCATATTTGGGGACAATTATAGTTTTCCTATTTGATAAAACATTACAGACAGCTGTCTATACTAATTATACATATATAAGCCCTCACCGTTTGCTTTTACTGTTTTGTACTCACTGCCCTGTTCTTGTTACCACTTTCACCCTCCTGCTTTGCGGGAAGGACTGTTTCAACGAAGTCGCGACTTGTTCTTACCTTCGTAACGCGGAGTAGATGAAACAGGGACAACTGAAGAAGGGGAATATTCTTTATGTTGTATGTCTCGTTTCTCTGGGTTTTTTTCGTTGTTCGAAAAAACTTCGTTTCTATGTTTTTGTTTTTATGTTTTCGTTTCTCATTGTGTTCAACGTTTTTTGATGTCCTGTACCCATATGTGCATATACATATACATATATGTGTGTACATATGCATATAATTATATATTATTTATATTATATATATATGTATATGAAAGTCATTCATATATATATTATATATATATATATGGTCATTTTTCTGTTTCCCTCTACCAAATCCACTCACAAGACTTTGGTAAGAAGACACTTACCCAAGGTACCATGGAAATTAACTAAACCTGGAACGATGTGGATGAGAAACAAACTTCTTACCACACAGCCACGAGTGCATGTGTGTGTGGCTGTGTGTGTCTGTGTGTGTGTCTGTTTGTGTATGTGTGTGGCATGTATATAACCGTACAAATAGACAGACAGACAGACAGACAGATAGATAGATAGATAGATAGATAGATAGATAGATAGATAGATAGATAGATAGATAGATAGATAGATAGATAGATAGATAAACAGGCTCACGTCCCTGAATTTTGAAAGAGGCGACAGACAATTGATAGAGCATTGAACTTTAACTGATACATATGGTATGGAACAGAGAAGGATAAAGGTGAATAGATTAATATAATCTCCACATTTTGCTTATTTTGATTTTAATCTCCTTATTTCGAAACTGTATGGATAAAACCGTACTAAATTCTGGTGCCTCAACTTAAGTACCTAATTCATCTGAATCTAAATGTTTGCTTATATATATATATATATATAATATATATATATATATATATATATATATATATATATAATTATGGGTTAAGCAACAAATTATTTCACCACATACCGAAAATTTAGAAATAGCAGCCAAAGACAGCTCATTCCTTTTTACAACAGATATTACTCCACAGATAACAATATTTGTAACTCACATAGGCAAAAAGAAGGAAAATAACGTCAAACAGTCTTCGATTAATTGCGGACGCGTTTCTGGGTTAGAATTATATATATATATATATATATATATATATATATATATATATTATATATATATATATACATGACGGGCTACTTTCACTTTTCATTTTCTAACTCCACTCACAAGGCGCTGCGGTCGGGTCGGAGCTATAGGAGAAAACGCTTTCCCAAAATGCCACGCAATGCGACTGAACTGGGACCCATATGGTTAGTACACAAACTTCTTGTCACACAGCTACACCTGCACCTTTTTTTTAATCTCCCGGCACTCATCTATGGTTGAAGCTTCTAATCGCTTTTATATTCTTATGTAGGATGTTCTCGAAGGCATAGACCTTTTTTTTTACTTTTTTTTTTTGCACCTTTGTAATGCTTTCTTTAATTTCTTTAATTCGGCGAAACACTTTCTATGGTAACATTGATAATTACAATAAAGCTGAGGGAAGAAATAACTCAGAGGCGCGTTCTGCTTACTAAATATCGATACTGTAATATAGTAAATTGAAAAACTTCGATCATTTGAAATTATCCAAGCAGTTAATAGACAAAATCTCCCTTTAGTGTTGTTTAAAATCTAAAACGATAGCGAATGGGGGATAGCTCTACTAAAAAGTATTGATCAAAATCTTTCGGACAATATACACAATGTGGAATGGAATGGTTGCTTATATTCATCTCAATGGTCATATTTTTTCTGTAGAATAATCCGATTTAACCAGAAAATTCTGAATTATGCATCTTCGAAATTCTGTCAGATATTTATTAACAAGCTTCCATTCTGTGAACAACGGTAATGTAAAATTTCTAGTTATGAAGAAGGAATACTTTCCAATTATAACAAACATGTTCACAACATTTTTTTACTGAGTACTTTTATTTCTCGTTTATACACCAAACGTATAATTTCGATAATTTTCCATGTATGCTGTAACATAAAAGAAAATTATATATAATTTCGTACGAGCGAAGAAAGACTTCACTCGCTGATACTTCTATAATTTGATTTTATTTGATCCAGCCCAAGTTTATCTCAGAAGCTCTTTTACTAATGTAGTATCTGTCTAGGCTAATAACCGGAAGCTTTTCGAAATCTACTGATTCTATTTTAACATCTCGTTCTTTTATCAGTTTTATCTATTATATTTCTTGACCTTCTCTTCGTGAGTTATGCTTTATGGATTCAAACATACACATATAGATATACATACATACATACATACATACATACATACATACATTATACATGTGTGTATACAGATAGATATGCATGTGTAAATACACACATACGCGTGCGCATATATATATGTGCAATTGTGTGTGTGTACGTACGTATATATATATATATATATATGTATGTATGTATGTATGTATGTATATCTATATATGTGTGTGTGTGTATAACATAACATATAAGTAGCGGAACAGGCATCATTGTATCATTCTTTTTTGTTTTTCTCTTGTCATACCCATTAATCATATTTTCTTGCGTAATTATAAAACGAGGTTTGAGGTTTTAAGTGACTAAGAAATGGAAGGTTGCAACTTTCAATAGATTTAATTGTAGATATTGGGAATGACACAGTCGGCATAATTCTTCGAGACAGATCACAGTATAGTTACTCATGCCAAAAAGAGTGCGTATGTATAGTTGCATGACCTGCTTGACATAACCGCTTAATTCTCCCTCAAATCATGCACTACTGCATTTGAAAAGAGGTAAAATACTTTTGATAACACAATTCGTTGTACGCTATGCTTATAAGAAGAATGCATGATGGTCAAGGATGGCGCGCCTTTCATTACAGGCCAGTGAGTAAACGTCACACCAACACTAACAAGCTATTTGCTCATCATCATTATTTTAGGTCAAACAGTGTGTGTGGTGGGGGGTGAATCTGTGGACCATAAGGAGATGCTCAAGGACACATATACATTATTCCTACATTGTTTTACGTACATTTATAGACAATAAATTGCAGACATGACTGAGTGGTAAGAAGCTTGTCTCCCAACCAAATGGTCTGGGTTTCAGTCACTGTGAGCGGTAGATTGGGCAATTGTTTTCCACTATAACCCCTGGCTGACCAAAGGATTTTGTTGGCGGAAACTGAGAGATGCCCCTCGTATATATATGTTGTATATGTATGTATGTGTGTGTGCGTGTGCGTGCGTGTGTATACATATAAATGCATGTCTATATACATATACACATGTATATATATCATCATCATCATCATCATCATTTAACATCTATTTTCCATGCTAGCATGGGTTGGACGGTTCGACCGGGGTCTGGGAAGCCAGGAGGCTGCACCAGGCTCCAGTCTGATCAGGCAGTATTTCTACAGCTGGATGCCCTTCCTATCGCCAACCACTCCGTGAGTGTAGTAGGTGTTTTTTACGTGCTACCAGCACGTATATATATATATATATATATATATATACGCATATAGAATATATCTATACACACACACATGTGCGCGTATGTGTGTCTTTGTATTTGTTCCTCACCACGGCTTGGCAACAGGTGTTTGTTTGTTTACATTCCCATAACTTAGTGCTTCGGAGAAGGAGATTGATAAAATAATTGCCAAGCTTAGAAATAAGCACTGGGACCGATTTGTTTGAAACAAGTAAAATAATTTTAAAAAAAGAGCTTTATAAACTAATTACTGCAAATTTTAATGACTTCGAGTTTATCACATCTTACATTCGTTGTAATGACTAAAATTTAGATAGGAAAACTAAACGCAGACTCACAATGGCTAAGATGGACATATCTTAGTGTTTCGGCTGAAAATCTAGTTCTTATCTCATCGTTGGGGCAAATAGGTTCCGCCTCAATAAGGTACAGCAGTAGGTAAAAAGGAAGAATAATGTTGCTGCTGTTGGTAGTGGTGGTGGCGGTGGTGTTTAGTCGCAGGCCATATCCGGTTGACGAGAAATAAGACTAACAACATTGCAGCCATGAGCATCCTGTTTTTCAGACAAAATATATCTCAAGCTATATTATCCAATATGTCCTTCCTTTTTGAAAGAGACGACAGAGTGTGATTTGAAGAAGGTTAGACTGCTATTTCTAGCTTGTTGGGATTGGCCAAAACAACGCGATGGTTGAAATATGGAAGAATGAGAAGCTGCTAAGATAGACAGATAGATAGATAGATAGCATGGTGGAATGATAGAGCCAGTAAATCGACGAAAGAAATGCCTTGTATTATTTAGTTACTGCTCTTTACTTTCCTGTTTCAAATACCACCGACTGCGACTTTGTCATATTCTTTTAGGCAGCGAATTCATAGATTTGATAGAATGCAGAAAAGAATGCTTTCCAGCGTTCTGTGTTCTACGTTCAAATCCTGCTGACGCGCCTTTCTTCTTTTGACGATTAAAAGAATTCCCACCAAAGAGACAGCGGTTAGTTCTCTCTGTTTTTTTTTTCGCTCTATTTCTCTCTCTCTCCTTCTTTCTCTATTTCTCCCGCTTTCTCTTTGAGAGAAATCGATGGTAGTTAGAGTAAATCGACGAACAAACCTTGCAAGGAAGCACGATGATGTGACGTTCACCAAACCAGGCAGTGGTTGTGTAGTGTTGTGTGAAGGTACTAAATCTTGCGAGAATCGAAATTCTCCATCACCAAACAACTTGTCGGCGAAATTATGAAGTGCTCCATGATCCCTTGGTAAGCAGTTCACTGTGACCCTAATGGAACGCAATAGCCCAAAACCTGCATACGATAAGGTGATCTACACCATCTCTGTATGCAGCAAGCTGACGCTGGACTTCAAACAGGCGGGATAGTAGAGTTTTGAGAGAGCGCTGGACAGGCATAGAATACTAACCAAAGCAACATCTGCTTTGTTTTCTTATCATTACTCTATGTGCATCCTCGAACAGATAACTCACTTAACCTGAACTCCCTCGTGAATCTGTTGCATGGTTAAGTCAAAGATGACCAACTTGTATACCGGCAATCAGAACTGAAGGATGCTATTGAAATCACCTAGGCTTCTGTGACATCTAATGAAGCATTATAGATTGGTTTCTTCCCTGCCTCGACAGCCGCCGAGACAAAGAAGCTTCAACCAAGTACTGTCAATCTATACCTTTCTTTTGATTTTTTTATCAACTTGCCCATTGAAGTCATAAATAGTAACTTATATCAACAAAATACTTGGAACAGATCTCTTTAGATTTAGTCAGTCTAATACAATACTAATTCCAATGTTCTGACTTACCTACCAACAAATATCCATCCATAATACTTCAATTTTTGGCGAAGCACATGTCAACGGCTTATATATATATATACAAAATGGCTGACGGTTAGTAAGGAGAGACACAAATAAGAAAGAAGAAAACAAAGGACCACTGATGCGGTCACAGGAGTGTGACAAAAGAACTCTGGCCGAAATAAGATTAAGATTAATGTAAAAAATAAATGACACTGAAGCAAAATAACACCAAATATATAGTGCGTGTGTTTTTATTGGCTAAACTGGCAAAATTACCATTCCGAAATATAACAATATATATATATATATATATATATATATATATAATGCTGTGGTGTTTTTAAGGAAAAACATTTTAAATCATTTAATTAATTTAATAATTAAAAATTTTCAAATAACTATTTCGATTTATTGGGCATACACCTGAGCTTTATGGAGATAAAACATAAATAGAAAGAAAAGAATACACATATGTTGTTTATAACTTATCCACTCCTAAGATTGTATATATGAAAATAATGAAAAGCATTTTCCTCAAACGAAGTGAAAAATCAGAAAAACAAAACATGAAAAGAGGAAAACAATTGTATAAATTGTTTCATCAGGAAATAATATATTTTATGTACTTATTATTCACAGTTGCAAATATGTATATAAGTATAGTTTAGTTAGTGTTAACATATTATATACAGGTAGTATAAAGCCAGCTTGAAAGAATTATCGGTTAAGTAAACAAATTATAATTATTGATTAATAATATATTTATTTTGTCAAGTAGGAGAAACAACTGTCGGATATGTTTCCTTCTTATTATGGCCTCATCAGAGAAGCAAAGGCTTCGCCGTACTTACTGATCTAATGATGACAGAATCAGTAAGTACAGTAACGTACACAAATTAGCATATAAAACTAAGATAAAATTGCTTGGAGAATACCTTATTCAGAGACATCGTCGGTAAGAAAAATAAAACAATGGCTAAGTCAGTGCCGACGTGTTTAATAGAGTGGGAATTAATATGTGTGTAAAACATATCGTATATCCTGTATGATGTTTTATATATGTTTTATGTGTGTGTGTTTGTGTATGTTTTGCATGTGCTTGTGTGTATGTATTTATATTCTCACCTATGGTGAAGATACTGAAGAGGAATAATAATGAAGATGATGGTTACTTTTATAATCTTGTCGTATTAAGAATGGATAGAATGAGAAAGGCGAAGTGATAAATGAGTAATAATATCAAAAAGTTTTCTATGTGATTCAGTATAAATGCAAACATCCGTAAATATAAGTGCAAATACGAGTATCGACAATGTGTGTGAAGAAATATATGTGTGTGTTATGTGTGTGTGAATTTAAAATTACATTAAACACAACTATTGACACATGAAAGGAAATAAAAAGAAACAATTATTTTTTTAAACACCAAGTGTGAATTCTGTTGTCTAAATATAATGTTTACCAAACCGGAATCAACAATTATATTTTTTTTAGTTTTGTTTTATTTTATTTGTTTCGTATATTTATTTCCTAAATTAAAGATACCTCCATCCATAATAACTATAAGCTTGCATCACTCTGTATTAAATTCCGCACAAGCAATGAAAGACGTCGAGAAATATATATGCGGTTCTATGTGTGAAATATATTTTAGGGTTAAAACCAAAGAGGCAGCTGGACACTAAGGGATTCATAGGGTCGATACTGAACTCAGATTTATTAAACATTAATTTCATGGGTGTGAACTCGTCCTTTTATTTCATTGCTTAATCGGGTAAACTCCTGGTTTAACGGCTAAATGACATTATTAAATGTGTGTGTATGGATGGATGTACGCATGTACACACAAGCGCGCGCACACATACACACACAAATACGCACACACATATATATATGTATAGTATATATATATGTATATATATGTATTATTATTATTATTATTATTATTATTATTATATTATTATTATTATTATTATTATTGAGTGAGAGAGCAGCGCATGCCATCTAAGTGACACTGGGGTAAAATATACGAAGCCCAGTATACCCATCATGACTACCCGTCTGATAAGGGTACACTAGGCACATGCACCACAACCATATGTGCGCGACATGGTAATCTCATATCAAGATAAACAGCACAGGACCTTGCAGGTGGGGCCCAGTTAGAATTTTTTTCTTCTGGTCGAGTAACCCATCCGCTCAAAAGGTCCCTGAATAAGGATTGTTTAAGGACGTTGAATGAAACACCCATGTTTCCAGAGGTGAATTATTCAAACCCCAAAGAATCCCTCTCAACACATGGCTATGATACTCCCCCACTACTTCTGCTCGTGATCAGAGATGCACATATCGTCAGCCACTAAGGGACATGCTCAATTGGTTACGGTCAAACAACTAACAAGCAAATCTGTGGTATTGAGCAGAATATTTGCTGTAGCCCATCTTTTATACCAAGACAAAACAATGTACATGATAACACTTCCAATCAGTTAAGATGAGAAGCCATGAGAACCACTGCCTGGTACTGCATCAGGGCATTTATTATTATTATATTATTATTATTATATTATTATTATTATTATTATATTATTATTATTATTATTATTATTATATTATTATTATCATTATTATTATTATTATTATATTATTATTATTATTATTATTATTATTATTACACTACAATATTATTCTCTAGCGGAATAAAGCACCGTAAAGGTAGATTTATAAATAGGAAGTAGTGGCACACAAAAGATACCAATTTTTTCTGGAAATAGTAGTCGATAATCGTTCGAT
>NC_043002.1:87180970-87240970 GCF_006345805.1 Octopus sinensis | reverse complement strand
TCACTCCGCACAAAGTTTTTTAGGACGAAAATAAGATCTAAAGTTATCTCTAAGAAAAAGAAAGATCGCCCAAAAGTGTATATAGATATTTAAGTGTATTTATATATTCATCTATACACACATGTATGTATAATGTGCGTGTATATATTTCCATAGAGGTAACCATTCAATCCATACAAAGTTTTTTAGGACGAAAATCTTTATATATAAAAGAAAGGTTGTGTGTCTGTCTACTCCGATTTAGATTCCTAACTACTCCCACATTTTGCGATGCAGTTTAACCAAAACCGGGTATCTTATAGTCGTGATTCATATCGAGCCCTTCTGGGTATTAGCGCGCGTCTACGATGAGTCTACGATTTTACAAATAATTTACCATAATTTTTTTCCATTTTAATGCATATTTTTTTAATAAAGGGAAGTAACTCTCAAACTTCACACCAATATGCGTACTCATATGCAACGTAATATCACATCAGCAGCATTTCCTCACACCCTCCTTGCACTTGGCGAAGGCAGAATACCAGGGGATGAAACTGGTAATATTGCCATCGATTCCATTTGTACCTTTGTTTAGACGCCTTCTGATCTCAGAGATGCAGTGTTCCCAGATCTACAAGCTAATTATCAGAATATGGATTGGATTGGATTGGCCAAAGGGCTATTCTGGCCCCGAGGAATAAAACTGTTCACCATATTAATGATGAAATGCTAAAACTCATTCCTGGGGAAGTCTATGTATATCAGTCTATCGATACAACTCCTGACCTAGAGGACGTCATCAATTATCCAATAGAGGTACTCAATTCCTTTGAGCACCCCGGACTACCACCACACTTTCTCAAACTTAAAGTTGGTGCCCCTATAATGCTCATCAGATATTTGGTTCCCCCAAAACAATGCAATGGCACACGTTTGATCGTTAAGTCCTTATCTCCCACCGTAAACTTATATCAATATTTGCCTGAATAATCATCATAATTCAGTGCAATCATTAACAGTACTTTCAAGCAATTCAGCCCCGAGCAACGCCGGGCAATTCTGCTAGTATATATATATAATATTAGGGAGTATATCCAAACTTACAGGGACACTAGATTTAGGATTAAATCAAATTTCACAGTATAAATGTAAATTAAAAATTTATCTCTAATTTAATTTATATATATATATAATTTATATATAGACATTATATATACATAATTTATATATATATAATTTATATATAGAAATTATATATATAATTTATATATATATACATGTATATATAAACATAGTAAATAGGGTAATAAAAAATAAATTATTATTACCAGTGTTCTTCACTTACAACTGTTTCATTTCTCAACCAAAGTTAAAACTACAAAACATATATAAATATATAATCTTGCATTTTAAAATACCTTGGGTGGAAAGTCATCAGGGTGTAGAAAAGGATAATACAAGGATTACATTATGATCCGCTGGAATACTCCAATATACTCAGAATATATATGTGTGTGTATACTCTTTTACTTGTTTCAGTCATTTGACTGTGGCCATGCTGGAGTACCGCCTTTAGTCGAGCAAATCGACCCCAGGACTTATTCTTTTTAAGCCTGGTACTTATTCTATCGGTTTGTTTTGCCGAACCGTTAAGGTACGGAGACGTAAACACATCAGCATCGGTTGTCAAGCGATATTGAGGGGGACAAACATAGATACACAAATATATACACACACGTACATATTTATATATATACAAATACACGACGGGCTTCTCTCAGTTTCTGTCAACCAAATCCACTCACGAGACATTGGTCGGCCCGAGGCTATAGTAGAAGACACTTGCCCAAGGTGCCACGCAGTGGGACTGAACCCGGAACAATATGGTTGGTAAGCAAGCTACTTACCACACAGTCACTTCTGCGCTTGTATATGTATATATATATATATATATATATATATATATATATATATATATATATATATATATATATATATATATATATATATATATACGAGGGAGTGGCTTTAAGGGTGTCCCGAAAGACTTGGTTGGACGCCCAACCTTCGGAGTTCTTTTACAGGACATTGAAAAATTGAAGGACCGCTGCAATAAGTGTGTGATTTTGAGAGGGGAATATATTGAATAAAATTATATTGAATTTATCCTCCTGTATTTTTTTATCCAAAGCAAAGCACTTTTCAGCACTCCTTCGTGTATGTGCGAACCTGTTGTGCATGTATGTGTACGTACGTACCCGTGTTATAAGTGTGTATTTGTTTTGTTTTATGTGTTAATGAACTTGGAGACCAACGTCTGATATAATAGCTGCATACATAAAAAAGGCAGAAGAATAGATCCCCCTATCCCCGCACTCCTTTCTCTCCCCCTTTCACTCCCTTTCTTTATTTCTCTATCTCATTCTCCTTCTGTCCCTTTCTTTATTTTCCTTTATTTCGTTCTTCTGTTTTGCCTCCCTTCTTTCCTCCCCTCCTCCCTCTCCTCGCCTTTCCCCCTTTCTCTCTCTCTCTCTCTCCCTTTTCTCCATCTCCCTTTTCTCCCTTTATCGCGCTTTCTCCACCTCTTTCTCTCTCCATTTGTCTCTCATTGCTACCTCTGTCTCTGTATTTCTCTCTCCCGCTCTCACCCTCTTCCTCTCTCTCCGCTTCTTCCTCTTCCCTCGCTCTCTCTCTCTCTCTCTCTCTCTACTCCCCTTTCTCCACCTATCTCCCTCTTTCTCTTCCACTATTTATCTGTAAAACAAACACTTGAAGTAGGTATACACAGCTTGAAATACAAGTTTCGTTTAGATCTTATTCCAAAGCTATTCAACACCTGTTGTAATAGATTCATCGTTATTTTAAATGTAATGCATTCTTCATCAACTACTTTATATTTCCGTATATAATAAGATTTATCTATTAACGAACAATTCTAATCCTTCAGGTCTGAAAATCAAACGGATGCGAACACTAAAATACACGAAGCATTGGACAGCGGAAAGGCTGGGTTAGATGAATAAGACAAAAGACTGATCGGATCAACTAACCACTGTTTTATAGAATTAAGATATGCTTTGTGAATTTCGTGCGTTTCTATTTAACACAGAGAAACATCATGAAGAGAATACATAATGAATTCTGAACATCAGGTAATCGTTAAACGTGAAATTCGTTTCAAATAGTCTGCCTTAAGTGCACAAATTCATGGGAACGAAGTTCGTCCGAATATGTGATATGTTTAGGCTGAAAATAGAAAACTCCCGCTCCTCAAAATTGAATGTCATGCTGGTGTGTCGCAGAGTTGAATTGACTGTCATCAGCCAGATTTTTCGTTGTCCACCAGGTTTTTCGTTGTCAAGGCTGATCTGAAACCCAAATCTACGGCGTTCGCCGCTGGAATAAGGAGTGGTTGGAGATCACGCGGTCGTTAGCCTCAAATCGCCAGGCCTGGTTGGCGTTTGTGAGAGATGCAGCATTGAGGATGAATGAAGCCAGCTCAACCCACCCCGGGTGAATGCTGGAAGAAGAAGAAGAAGAAGAAGAAGAAGAAGAAGAAGAAGAGTTAAATTGCAAGTTCCACTACTTGTACTCGTTTTCATCTGAGTGTATTGGAAACATGGGGTTGGAGTACTTTATTAAAGGACACGACAGGCTGTCTGATCCGAAAATCGTACCTTTGACTCGATGATCATGAGCCCCAAACTTTAACCACTTGGTTATGCGCCGTCTCTTTCCTTGTTTTGAGATGATTTTCTATCACATCTTGTAATATTTTCAAGATATAATCATATTGTCTTAAAATAGATGTTCTTCTGTATTGTCACAAGTTATTATCTCTCTTTTGATTATGCGCTTATATACTGATTGTCAAAGTCTGTACCCTGACACTTTCATTCCATTTCGATTATTGCACAATACTCATCTATCTGCTAAAATTAATTGTACCTCAATTTGTATTACTTTCTAACATAAGCTTCACATTTAAGAGGTGTGTTTAATTTATCAAATCGAATTTGGTAATTGATTAAAGTACTTATTCCATCGATCCCGGAAAAAAATAAGCAAAGTCTACACGGATGAGAATTTGAGCTCAGATTGAGTTATCTAAACGCAAAAACGAATTTTATCAGGTCCACTAACGTTTCTGCCAACCATCTAACCATCTCTGGATTTTTAACTGTAGCGAATTAACTTGAACATAGCAAAAATGCAACTATGTCATTTCATGATGGCCTTTATTTACTTCAAATACAAGGGTGAAATATGGCCGAATGGGATAATAATTGGTTAGATTTTTTTTGTTTGTTTTTGTTGGGGGAGGGATTTTTCTTTTCTTTTTTGTCGTTTGTTCTTTGATTCTTTTCCTTTTTTGGTATTCTGAATTTGTTCTTGTTTTCGCTGTTTCTGATAATGGTAACGATGTTGCTGTTACTGGTGGTGGTGGTGGTGGTTTGTTTAACCTCAGATCAGCCTTGATTAAGCAGACCTATGATCAAAGACGTTAAGCTTGTAATCACCTCGTCTTTGTTCAAGTTATAGTGCACTTAGAATTACATTACAGTCGGATGTGTGATATGGAACAGGGACTTGGCTGACATTTCTAGTTGGTCGAGCAATGACCTAGGATCCTCCCTTTTTTACCTTGGTTAATATTTTAAAGTTACACACGGCGCTTGATTGTGAGTTATCTTCGATTTAAGTATCTTTTACTATTCCATTAACTAACAATTAACTATTATCTTTAAGAATAAACTTATAGTTAACAATACTGTACATCATCATCCCTATAATAAAATCGTTTAACTGTTTTTTATGTCCCTGTTTTATTCCTATACCATCGTGACCATCTATAGGAGCCCTGGGTTCTGTGAATAAATTCTGGTGTCCTGTTAAATATGGTGTCATTTACTATAAAAATTTAAGGCAAATTATTTATTAAGAAGAATTGGTATCTACCATCTTTGAAGTAATAAGTTATTCCATCCATCCATTTTCTCTGCTCATTATTCTTTAAAGGGTCGTATGGGTAAAGTTCTCAGGTACCTCCTTTATAGGGTGTTATTAGAATCAGCTGTTATTAGACATTCCGAAACATGACCCACTCAGACCATGTATATCATCCAACCATCTTTTTCTTGATCTATCTCTAGGTCTCCTACCGGTTGACTCGGCTTGAAGAATCCGTTTTGCGATTCTTTCTTGCAAAATTCTAATCACGTCAATAATATCGGAACTGACAGCTCAATACGAAGTTATTGCATGAAATTGTCTTTTTATTAATGAATTCTCTCTCTAAAACAATTTTTGTTTCATTTAATGTCTTGCGAAAATTGGAGGCGTAGTTGTCTGTAAAATATAGATATGATTTCCAAGACTTATGGCGAAAATGTTTAACGTTCCACGACAAAATAATTTGGGAACTACCAGCCTACACGGCTAGAATTGTCTCTGAATTAGGTAGTACCTCTCGTTCATAAAATCTTTCTTCATACCCGAGAGATCATTAAAAAAGATTCATTTGACTGGAATTTTTCCAAAGATCTTCATGTTATGCTGCTAAGTTGTAAAAATGTACTTATAACAATGTTTCTTAAATTTTTCACCTCTAAGCATCATTTCGTCTTTATAAATTCAATAAATTAAACATTCTTTAGCATTAAGATGTAATAACGATTAATAATATTTGCATAGAGCCACTCATATTCATCCCTATACTTGACTGCTACGATATTTTACCGAACACAGAGAGGTGAAAGACAAATTTGATTTCAGTGGGATTTTGAACTCAGGACTTAAAGGGGCGTAACTAATCGCCACAAGGCATTTTAATCAATTTTATAATAATTTTGCTCATCATTGCTTCAAGTAATTAAATCAAATTAAAATGAATATGCCACATTATATGGTTAGGGTAGATTAGTTTTCATGTTCTATGTGTATTATCTAAAAGGAAATACATAGCTGAAGAAATATATAATATTTGTGTTTTAAAGCATATTTAGATAGCAATTGAAAAAGTATCTCAGTTGACAATGTGATCATCCTGTGGTATATTCCAGAATATACAGACAGCTAGATCAAGGTTAATCGACTGGATATTATTTTCAAGAACTAGGAAAGAAAATGTTTTTTGATCCAAAGACAAAAATGTGTTTCTAAACTCAAAAAGAAATTGAGGAGTTCTTTAGATATAAAAATCTGGAAATAGAGATAACGATGAAATGAAAACAGAAACATTCCGTTTAATAAGAGGTGGTGCATTAGGAATGATTAACAAAAACGCCAAAGAATACATAATGAAATTCTCATGACTTACGCATATACTCAGCATACATGACGTAGCACTAGTAAGCACTACGTACATTTTACTTAGGGAACCTACGATACGAAAGAAAACTCAATCAAAAACGAAACCCTACGCATGACCAAGGCATCAGAGCAGTGAAAGCATTCAATCAAAATAAGGTTACTAAAAATAGGAATTTCTCATTTAGGAACAAGGATAGCAATTTTGAGAGGAGGGGTTAGTCGGTATCATCGACCCCAGTACTTGGTTGGTAGTTTACTTTGTCATCCCCAGAGAGATGAAAGGCAACGTTATCAGGATTTGAA
The DNA here is from genome assembly GCF_006345805.1 of Octopus sinensis. NCBI lineage: Eukaryota > Metazoa > Mollusca > Cephalopoda > Octopoda > Octopodidae > Octopus > Octopus sinensis. The sequence goes on along the minus strand of NC_043002.1, from coordinate 87,234,373 downwards.
ATCAGAAAGTTAGGATCCAGAACAAGACTGCCAAGCATTTTTTCTCTAACGCTCCTACCTGCTCACCTCGTTAATTATATACTTCCAGATTATTCCAAAAGTGACACGTCAACTTATCACAGAAATTGATGGTGTTCTGCTCCTATATGATATTTAAAGAAAAGAGATATTCATCTGAATGTTTATTCATTATTCAATTAAGATTTATTTTTATTGCTTATCAAGAAACTTCAGTTAAAATTTCTTTCACCGAAATATAATTTCATATAAATGCAGATTTATACGTTAGATTAGGCAACGGCTTTATCTACTGAATGCGCGAACGGTGACAAGAGTTAGTTGAAGCTGGAAGAATAGAATTAAGAGATAGTTAACGATTTTACGTTAAAGAGATGGGCGAAATAGATTAAGATAATGAAAGTAAAAGATAGCGAGATTTTTTTTTTATATTTTTCAACAACTGACTCATTTTGACGTTTTGCATGTTCATCTGCTAAAAAGAAATAAAACAATTTCATGAATACTAAACCTAATTTGTTATTACTGCTTTATTATACATTAATATATTCGGACATGTATTCTCATTTTTGGGGTTGTTATAGTCACAATATTTCGAGCATTGTAACTCGCTGAAGTTCTTCATGTACTTATCATATACAATTATATTCTCACAATTTCTAACCAAAGTTTTTATTAAACTCACAAGGATAGTGTTAATTTCTGCGAGATTATAGCTCAAAACGAAAAGTATTGGTTTAAAGTTTTGTTGTTTGTTTGTTCCTTCTCGAGCGATGCCTGGCTCATAAGGGCCGGTTTCCCGGTTTCTTGGCGTATAGGTTCCCCACCTGGACGGGACGCCGGTCCGTCGCAGGTGTGCTGCAAGATGTAGGAGGAAAGATTGAGAGAAAGTTGTGGTGAAAGAGTCAGCAGAAGTTTCGCCATTACCTTCTGCCGAAGCCGCGTGGAGCTTAGGTGTTTCGCTCATAAACACACACATCGTCCGGTCTGAGATTCGAACCCGCGATCCCTCGACCGCGAGTCCGCTGCTCTAACCACTAGGCCATGTGCCTCCACGTATTGGTTTAAAGTCATTTTTGCCAACCTTCTAACTATCCCTTTTATAGTTTCTGGTTTAGATACAAAGCCAACAATTTTTAGGGTGAAGCCGTTTACAATAACCCCAGTACTTCACTGATACTTTATTTTATCGACACCGGAGGAGTGAAGGGCTTAGTTCATCACGGAAGTATTTGAACTTAAGCAAATACTACATTTTTTCCTGGTTCTCTAACGGTTTTGCCGCGTCACCGACTTTATACTAGTGCAGAATAACGATAATTCTCATCTCAGAAATTCAAAGAAAACTTATGACTGCTAGTCAGATATATAGCCATAACGAACTCTTTGTTATAAACCAACTCATGTCTACTGGTGAGATATATTATAATTATGTATATCACAATTTAGTTGATTGTTACTGATCAAAGCATTTGTTATTGATCAAAACGTTTCACTTACAAACTATTTCTGACATATAAACCAATTATTGGTTGATAGGTCTGACACCTCCCACGTACAGAATGTTCCTGGCGTATAGATTTGTCATTGATTGGCAGAAAATCTTTCTGACAAACAGATTCATTACTGGTTGGTTATGTTTGACACCGCCCACTTAAAAACTTTTCTGATATATAGCTTCCTCATCCTTTCAGATTGTTTACGCCTCTCACATATGAAATGCTTTTGTTAAGCAATTTCCTCACTGGGTCATTGAAACAGTTGACACCACTCACTTACTTCACTTATTGTAACGTTAAAAAATAGTTTTAAATAATTAAAGTCTTGAATTTAACAGACATTATTGCCGTCAATGTAGCAGAACCAAATTATCACTCAAACTCTGAGTAACAAGACAACACTCACAGCAATAACAACAACAACAATTACACTTTCTAACAAAGGCACGAGATCAGAATATGGGGAAAGAGGTTAGTTATTAAACTGACTGCAGTACTTGAATTGTGTTTTATTTCATTACCCAAAATGCATGAAAAGCCAAGTTAACTTCAGTAGGATTTGAACTCAGAAAGCTAAAAACTACAGCAAATGGCATAAGACATGTTCTCTGAAACCCTAATGGTTCAGCCAACCAAGCATCCTCAAACTCAGTACCAAGAAGTATGTCCCTACATTTCTGTCACTCCTCTCCTTTAATAATAGTTATTACAATTTCTAATTTTGGCATGAGGCCAGCAACTGGTTGCGGGGGTGATGGGTCATCACTCGATTTCATCTAACCCAGGGCTCAACTGATCCTTATTTCAACGACTGTGAAAGGATGAATGGCAAAGGTGGCCTCGGTGTAATTTGAAGTAACAACATAAAGCTGGACTAAATGCCGCTAAACATTTTGTCCGGTGTGTATCAAGGATTCTGCCAACTCGCTGCCTTAATAATAATAATAACATTAATAATAATAATAATAATAATAATAATAATAATAATAATAATAATAATAATAATAATAATAATAATAGTAGTAGTAATAATGATAATAATAATAATAATAATAATAATAATAATAATAATAATAATAGCAGCAAAACACGAGCAAAACAAAAAACTGTTCTCAGTATTTAAGGAAGCTGTCAAATACAAACAAGAAATCATACCACCTAATAAACACAAAGAAGAAGAAGAAGATTATGAAGAAACAACAAAAGCTATAAAACAATTGAAATCCAAACTAAAAATAGAACAGCAACGAACCATGATAAAACGATGGCAAGAAAAGCCCCTTCATGGTAAATACTGCACTAAACTAAACGCAAAAGAAATAGACAAAGAAAAATCCCAGCAATGGTTGAGAAGCTCAGGACTCAAAGCAGAAACAGAGGGATTTTTAATTGCAGCACAAGACCAAAGCCTCCCCACCAGAAATTACCAAAAACATGTAATGAAAAGAAATATTACAAGTAACTGCAGAATATGTGGAGATGGACAAGAAACAATAAATCATATTATCTCTAGCTGCCCAGTCCTGGCTAAGAAGGAATATATTCACAGACATGACAGAGTTGGAACCTACATACATTGGAAACTATGCCAACATTATGGAATAACAACAGAAAAAAGATGGTATAGGCACACACCAGAAAAGGTCACAGAAAACGAGAAAGCAACCATACTTTGGGATATGCCGATACACACAGATAGAGAAATTAAGGCCAACAGACCAGATATAGTTGTCAGAGATCATGAAGAAAAAAAATGCTTTCTAATTGATGTATCAATACCGGCTGATGACAACGTGTCTCTAAAAGAAATGGAGAAACTCTCAAAATACAAAGACCTGGAAATAGAGGTAACTAGAATGTGGAACCTGAAAACAGAAACAATTCCTATCATAGTAGATGCATTAGGCATGATAAAAAAATATTCAGACAAATACATAACAAAAACACCAGGACTTACAAACACATATAACATACAGAAAATTGCACTACTAGGCACTGCACACATCCTACGCAGAACACTTTCCATACAATAACCATCAGAGCATCACAACAAATCACAGCACATACCCAAGGCACACAGAGCTGCGCTCGGTAGTGAAGTGAAAGCACGCTATAAAAATAAAACTACTGAATAATAATAATAATAATATATAATAATAATAATAATAATATAATAATAATAATAATAATATAATAATATAATAATATAATAATAATAATAATATTATTATTATTATTATTATATTATTATTATTATTAATATTATTATTATCATTATTATTGAGTGAGAGAGTAGTGCATGCCATCAAAGTGACACTGGGGTACAAATATATGAAGCTCAATATACCCATCATGACTATCTTTCTGATAAGGGTACACTAAGCACATGCATCACAACTATATGTGCTACAGCATGGTGATCTCATTCCAAAGTAAACAGCGCAAACCTTGCAGGCGGGACCCAGTTAGAATTTTCTTCAGATCAAGTAGCCCATCCTGCTCAAAAGGTCTCTGAATAAGGTTTCTATTAAGGATGATGAATGAATCACCCATGTTTTCAAATGTGAATTATTCAAATCCTAAAGAACTCTTCTCAACACATGGCTATGATGCTCCCCCGCTACTTCTGCTCGTGATCGGAGATGCAAACATCATCAGCACTAAGGGACATGCTCAGCTGCTTATGGTCAAATAACTGACAAGTAAAACTGTGGCCTTGAGCGGAATATTTGCTGTAGCCCATCTCTTATACCAAGACAAAACAATGTACATGATAACACTTCCAATCAGATAAGATTAGAAGCCATGAGAGCCACTGCCTGGTACTATATCAGGGCAGTTATTATTATTAGTAGTAGTAGTAGTAGTAGTAGTAGTAGTAGTAGTATAGTAGTAGTAGTAGTAGTAGTAGGAGGAGGAGGAGGAGGAGGAGATATGCGCAATATCGATTTTTAGGATGAGAATGCAGTCCAGTGCTTCTTCATCTTTTCCACCATTTTCCTCCCAAATTTTAATCTAGCATGGAAATGTCACCTGATAATTATTTGTTTATTTATTACTAACTATAAATTAGACCAAATAGACCAATTTATTTACTCTAGGAAGGTACACTATTGTTACATAACAAACATACCAAATAATCGTCAATGAGAACCTTGTGGCTGATGTTCCATCTTGAGGTCTAGTCAATAGCAGGCGTAAATCTTCTTTGGTAGTATTAAGCTTGTTTTGCTTCATGTATATGATCATAGTAAGAACAAAACAAACTAAGTAGTCTTTAAGCTAGTAAAGAATATTTGCATACGGCTTTCCCGGAAACGCGAGTGGAAATGCTTATACCACAATACTATACTTTTGATAGATTCATCATTCCGTACTGCTACATCATTGAGATCACACCCAAAATTTTGCTACACATACCATGATGGAAGTGAAAAATAACTAATTCAGTACATCGGTTCTTGAGCGATATTTCTAGCTGAGACAAGTGATGGCAAATTACTACAACGATAAAATGTGGAATATCACAAGCCTGTAGTAGCTAACAGACATCGGTAGAAATCAGTGTTGAACTATTGTGTGAAGCAGAAAATCATCTCTGTGAATCTCAGAATTTTCATTTTTGCTTCAAGGTATGTCTTTCTTTCCAAGGTGTTTCATCGACGGTACCAAAACTATCACTTAGAAAATTGGCAAGTGATTTACATCTGTCAATAACAAATGATTTAACTAATGATTAATCGCAAAAAAAAACATCAAGAAAGCTATCATAGAGTTGCATAAGGCGATACAAGTGATTATCTTTGAAGAATCAGTAGAGAACGCATTGCACAGCAACAATTATTTTTATCTTTCACTCCACACAAATGGTGGAAAAGACGTTCGGTCTTTGAATTTCCTTCCGTTGCCTATCAATGTAACAGCACGTGAGATTTTCCCATTTAATTCAGTTGAAACCTTGGCAACCAAATTTCCTTTGTGACAAACGCGATCACGAATGATTGTTACCTTTCATCAAATTGGACAACCATGGGATTATCCATCATAACAGAGAATGCAACTACGGTGTTGAAATTGATTTCCATTTTTTTTTTTAAGTAATCGTTAGTAATTTCACCGATAACCTCTTCAGACGTGAAACTTGGGCGTTGTGAGGCTTCTACAAAATAGTATCTCTCTAACAATTTGATACCATCAACAAAACAGGCATATGTCAGGAGTAGATAATACCGGTGCAAAGCATTTTCCATAAATGGTGAACAAGCTCACGTTAACAAAGTATTACTTATGGAATATGAGCTTCCAATTCTAGCTGCCATTAGGACCAATTTATGTTAGACAATCAACGTCCAGAGATGAAGTGTAGACTCGGTAATAAGCATAGCAGTAATTGTTTTGCAGCCGTTGTATTTCTGCCGTAAATTCCGGAAGAAGTTCAGTGGTTTGCTTGTTAATTCACCAAGTTTGTTGGTGAAATGTCCATTCAGGCAATCATATTTCATAAATTCACAGCTAAGTACAGAATTGTGGAAGGTGACGGTGGGAAATCGCACTAAATTCAAATTTCAGATAATCAGAGTGTTAGTTATATTGGCAAACCTTCTTTTTCTTACTGCACGAATGAATCATGAATCAATGAATTTATGATAGTATTTCGTAGTTAGTAAACAAAGTACAATGACGACATAATATGGAACGTGTCTTAAATATAATTCGACAATATACACGTATCTATGTATATAGACTTGACAACATATGATTAATTAAAATATTCTTGCCGTAACATTCAACTAAAGTAATTTTTAATATTGAGACAGTAAATTAAACATATATACATGGATACATACATTATGAACCAGTTTGTTCCTTTTTGTCAAAATACAGTTGTCCGTACTTCATTCTTTTTAAATTGTCAGCATTATGATCAAATTAATCCTACAGTGAAATACCCATATGGTGTGACGCCGGATTAATGTGAACACAAATATTTAATAAAACACTTAATACATCTGCTCAAGCAGCGGGTCAATCATTCTATGCCTGCGTCTGTGCTAAGTACTATTAAGTGTAAATAAACATCGTATAATCCAAGTCATTTAATTTTTCCACTGTGAGTTGACTGCTCTGTCTACTACTGAATCTAAGTAAAATGCACTATATACGCGATAAATTTTCTGATGAAGGATAGCTGTATGGGTAGCTGGTGAAGCTAACCATACCTCCGTTTTTTGGGGGGTTTTTTTACTATTGTATAGGTGAGCAGACACATTATAAACCGAAGTCACATTTCTCTATATAATTATCAATTAACTGCTTTAATCAAATATCTCTAACCACAAAACAAGACAAACATATCACATTTTAGAAAGGTTCACAAAGGTACCATAGCACATGGTGATTGAACTGGCCATCAAAAACTGTCTATTTGTGGCTTATTGATACTCTTAATATACATTTCGGTTTGAACGGCAGTTTTTAACATAATTTCTAGGTAACTAAAAAATTTTAAACTTCGTATACTAGTAGAATGCGTTTATAAAACATCTTTTTCTCTTGGATTTATTGAGAAAATCCTATAGTTTGTAAGATATTTGTTGTTTTTTTCTTCAATTTCTGCAAATTTCAACCAATCAGTGGGTCTATTGAGGTAAAAAAAACATTCTGTGCCGTATGAATATGTCCCTCGTTTAAGAAACAGATTGGGTTTATTTACATTTGTGAAAAAAAAGGATACCCTTCCCCCCACCCCTAACCCTAACTAACCTTAAAACAGATTGAAATGCAACAGATCGATACTAGGGTCATAATTATGGGTGACAATTTCATATGACACCGCTAGAAAAAACTGCCGTTCAAACCGAAAAGATCCACATTAATAATATAAATTATAAAACAAAATACATTATAAAATGCCTCTTATCGCTCCTAATTTGTTCCAAGTGCCCTCACCCTAGAAATATAAATCCTTACACACACACACACACACACCGGTACAGATTAAGCATGAGTTGTGTAATCAATTATTTCATCCCAATACTTGATTGATCCTTAATTTATCAACCCCTGAATTTACGAAATGCAAAGTCAACGTCGACGAGGTTTGAAATCAAAACATTAATCCAAATAACTACATATTGCAAGATCTTTGGTCCGATGTTTTACCGACTCTTTCAATCCATCTCCCACGTGATAATCTACCATTAACGTCTCTAACGTATAATGAAATATAACGGATCTTTGAATCAATAGTTGAGCGCTGTTAAATGGAGAAAACTGTTGCTCTAATACCGGTCAACCAGACTCTATTGACTATCAACCATAAAGAAGTAAATGCTATTTCTTTTATACTTAGACATATAACCTCATTTCTATCGAACAAAAAGGATTGAAAATGTATATAGTATTTACCTATTTCACAAGAACACTAACACTGCAAATTAATGGAACTAGCTGAAACAGGTTCCGTATCTAGTTTACAAATGAAAGTTTACCATTATATTAAGGAGTTCGTCACCTAAGAACTAAGTCATTATTAACTTACAAAGAGACCTGTTGTTGTCGTTTTGGCCATTGCTATTATTGTTGCTGTTATCATCATCATCATCATCATCATTACTATTATTATTGTTGTTGTTGTTGTTGTTATAGGTTATAGGCTCTTGAAAAGAGCTATTGATTGCTTGGACACAAGAATCTTGTAATTCACTTGCAATATAATAAATGTCTATTTCTTTACACAAAATATTGACCGCAAAGGATCTTAAATAAGTGTTACTATATTTTCCCATTCTTTGAAATACAATGAAGGAAAATGGTCAGGCCATTTTGTTAATATTGTTAGTTGCACAGATTAATTCAACATATTCAAAGAGAAATAAACCAATGAGGGAGCCTCTATGGTATGTAGACATGCTGGAAGTAGTACTAAATTACCCTAAAATCACACCTTACAGTCTTTTAAAAAAAATTAACATTGATAGGTAGTCTGAAATGAACTATGTCTCAAAAGATGAGGCGGAAAGAGGACAAGCAATGTTGACTTCAGTAGGATTTGAGCTTTGCTTCTCCGTTGCAAATGATTGTGAATATCATTTCCTTCAAGAAGATGGCTGGTTTTACCCACAGAATATTGACTCTTCTTCATATGAAGTGAGTTCCTCTGCGAAGAGTAGTTTCTTTTCACAGGAGATATGACCTAAGTCACATTTTCATAGCCTTTAAAAATGTTTGCGGTAAGTCATTTTCCGATTTATTTTTAATTTTAGAATGTCTGTTTATCCCCTTCAGCCTGTGACTGGTCTCCATTCTTATAAGTGGATTGGATGCTATTGCGATGAAGGGGTACTTCCTTGTCGTTTAGTACTAGCTGTTGCTGGTGCAGGTGACTCTCCCAGTCTTTTAGCGGCTGTGGATAGGTAAGTGGGGTTCGGGAATCCCGTACTTTACTCCCGGTAATGCGAATGGGACATTTTTATTTACTGACTTACATGTTGGATCTGGTGTCTCCTTAGTACCGACAGCCCCTTTGGTTTGGTCTTGTGCTGTAAAGAAAGCTTTTTAAGGAATTTTACTCTTACATGTGTAGCAACTCGGTCATATACCTGGGATACTCTAATATTAATCAACTATTCTTGATTACCCATCAACTATAAAGAGTACACTATTTTTGTTCGTACTTCTTGGTTGTTAAGTACTAGTCGACTGTAGGGACAGTCGATTACGTCAATACTTGAGCAAGCGGTACTTTATCTTATTGACTATGATTATTTGAAAAGTAAAAGTTGCCTTCGACGACGTTTGAACTAAGAACATAAAGGTCGCGAAACCACACACCGCAGGATAGTTAGTCTCAATGAGATTTAAACTCTGGACGTAAAGAGGTAACACCGCAAGGCATTTTACCCAGAGCTCTATTGAATGTCATCTACCACCAACATCAGCAACAACAAATAACAAAATATAATATTCATGAACGAGAATCTAGAACACTTGAAAGCCAAACACCATCAATAAAAGTTTAGGTGGGTGTTGTTTTTGTTTTTGTTTTCGTTTTCGTTTTTGTTTTTTTGCTCAATCTCAGTTGATGTAACCTAGGTGTATTGCTCTTATTTGTAGGGATATAATGATGAATCAGCTTTATACAAAACAACTGTAGACTGGACGGCATCCAGAGTGAGTGTACAATCAAACTATGAGGCTGTTTATGTACAGATAACAGAAGCCACAAAAGAAGCTAACAGTTCCATAGATTTCGTATGTCAAGCAGTCCGAATATTGACAAATACACGTAAGTACTGACAAATGCTTCAGATTTTACCGAAATTTTATATAAACTATTTATTCGTAATATCTGTTACGTTACAAACAATTAGCAAAAGAGGCAAACGAACACTTATTACATATTTTAATACGGAAACATGTGAAGGTCGGTAACCTCATAGTTAAGTTATGGAGCTCACTATCAAACGGTCGAGGTTTCGATTCTTAGAACGTGCAACGCACTGTGTCCTTGAGTAATATACTTCACGTCACGTTGCTCCAGGCTACTCAGCTGAAAATGATTACCTGCTGAGAGGTGGGTAGAGCGCTCTTTTCCTCCTGTTGTCGCATCCTGGGTGTTCCTGGGACGGCTGACAATGTGTTTATGTTTGTTCGTGACAACGTAAGCACTTAAAACAATTAGTTAAAGCATGATACGTGTTGCTCGCGAGTGATAGCTCGCTCTTCTTTTTTTTTGTGGCTTCCTTTTGGTAATTGGCATATCAGGTTAGGAGCGAGTAGATTCCATTATTGAAGCCAGATGTTGGGTTATATCATTCCTCGTTGAATATTGTCCGCGGATTTAGAATCTCTTATGTGTGTGTGTGTGTGTACGCGTGTGTGTGTGTGTATGCGTGTGTGTGTACGCGTGTGTGTGTGTACGCGTGTGTGTGTGTACGCGTGTGTGTATGTATGTGTGTGTGTACGCGTGTGTGTGTGCGTGTACGAGTGTGTGTGTGTGTGTGTACGCGTGTGTGTGTGTGTACGCGTGTGTGTGTGTGTGTGTGCGTGTGTGTCTTTATGTCTGCGTTTGTTCTCCACTATCGCTTGACAACCGGTGTTAGTGTGCTAACGTCCCCGTAACTTAGCGGTTCGGGGAAAATAACGAATAGAATAAGTTCTAGACTTTAAAAGATAGTTCTAGAGTAGATCCGTTCAACTAAAATTCCTTCAAGGCGGTGTCCCAGCATAGCCACAGTCTAATCACGGAAACAAGCAAAAGAAAGTATATATAAAAAAAAGATACTAATCCATATGTATACATCCGTCCCCACTCGCAATATATAAATAAAGAAGCGACCATCAATCGCTGGTCTTGCAGCAGGCTAAAGGAGCTGGATTTAAAATCTCTGAAAGGGATCTTTTCGGTTTGAACAGCAGTTTTTAACATAATTTCTTGGTATCTAAAAAATTTTAAACTTCGTATACTGGTAGAATGTGTTTATAAAACATCTTTTTCTCTTGGCTTTATTGAGAAAATTCTATAGTTTGTAGGATATTTCTTGATTTTTTTTCTTCAATTTCTGCAATTTCAACCAATCAATGACGTCCATTGAGATAAAAAAAAACATTCTGTGCCTTATGAATATGTCCCTCGTTTAAGAAACAGATTAGGTTTATTTACTTTTCTGAAGAAAAAAAAGATACCCTTCCCCCCACCCCTAACCCTAACCCTAGCCCTAACTAACCCAAAAACAGATTGAAATGCAATAGATCGATACTAGGGTCATAATTATGGGTGACAATTTCATATGACACCGCTAGAAAAAACTGCCGTTCAAACCGAAAAGATCCTCTGAAAGAGATTCATATAGTAACAGTACTAAATTGTAATGTTTGTACCACTATTACGAGGCTGTTCTGTGCGGAATATATGTTACTACATTTTAACCCCAGGAATACATCTTTTCCCGCTGGTTAACGAATTTTTACCGTGATATGTTCCTTGCCTAGCAACTAGAAAATTTTAGGAATGGTTTCCGTATGTGACATATTGCTGTGTCACACTGTTGAAAGTATTTTCATGTATTCTTTCTGCTCTTCAAGAATACCATCCTCTCCTAAGAATTTACCAATTCCAACGTTCCAGTTTACTCATTTACTCATTTACTTGTTTCAATCATTTGAATGTTGCCATGCTGGAACACCACCTTTAGTGGAGGAAATCGACCCCAGGACTTATTCTTTGTAAGCCTAGTACTTATTCTATCGGTCTCTTTTGCCGAACCGCTAAGTTACGAGAACGTATACATACCAGCATTGTTGTCAAGCGATGTTGGGGTGGGGGGACAAACACAACACACAAACATACACACATATATATATATATATATACATATATACGACGGGCTTCTTTCAGTTTCCGTCTACCAAATCCACTCAAAAGGCTTTGGTCGGCCCGAGGCTATAGTAGAAGACGCTTGCCCAAGGTGCCACGCAGTAGAACTGAACCCGGAACCATGTGGTTGGTAAGCAAGCTACTTACCACACAGCCACTCCTACGCCTATAGTTCTAAATTTTGATTATAAATATAAACTTTTCATCAGAGTAAAATAGCGACAGAACCTGCATCTGTTAACACGCATATTCTCTTTTCACTAACCTTTGGCGAAATGCTCGGATCTAATGGTGTTCTATATTAAAAGTACAATGTCTGATCAGTTATATTTATAGCGCACACATACATACACACACACACGCACACACACACACACACACACACACACCACACACACACACACGCACGCACAAACACACATTCACACGAACACACGCACGCGCGCGCACACACATACCCTCACACACACAGATCAATTTTGATTGGTAACTTGCTCCAAGCACATTTCTTTGTTGATTTCAAGTCACAGCATATGAGAATATGTTGTACATTTTCTCAACAAAATCAACAGGAGAAGGCAGAAACAAAATTTATAACTTCAATTTCTATCTTATTCTCAGGTAGAAAGTTTTAAAGTGAGACGCGAAATGGTGTTAATTAGGGTGGACTAAGGTATTGCCCGTTTGTCTATTTTGTTATCTAGCCTGAGAAATAGCTACATAAACGTAAGTTGATATAAATTACCTTCTCTTCCGCAATTCATATTAAATAGATTTGATCTACAGATGAACGGTCTCGTGAGATATTATTATATACTCTGTGTATGGGTCTCAACACTGAAAACCAAAGATGTACTCGACAATTCAACCGAGCTACTTACGACAATTATATCATGCATCAGTACTTACTTAGATCGCGGAGAGAACTTGATTTCTTTTCTATACTTTCTATATAAGTATGGTGTTGTTGTGTGGTCTCAAATAACTCTTAATTAAGGAGAGGCATAATCAACTGTTATGGCTATCCGATCTGAGCAAAATGGTGTATGCTTCATTAACGAATATATAATTCACCAATGCATTGCTAAACTTTACCAAATGATGTGTAAATATTTCACTCACATAGACAGACGTGTAGATTCCCTTTAATATCACGTTGGAATTTTACTATTTTTAGAAAGAGCAGATTTAGGTTTCTTTTAATACCGAAATTATCATTCAATTTACTGATGACTAAATAAATGACACAGTCTCAAAGAATATCCTACCAATACGATATGGATGAATTTAGTAGATGGAGACTGTGTGGAAGCCAATCGCGTGTGTATGCATGAATCTTTGTATATAAATATGTATTTTCTTGTGTGCCTTTGTATTTGTCTCTCACGCCTGCCAACCGTGTTGTTTGTGTCTCCGTAACTTGGCGGTTCAGCAAAAAGAACGCGATAGAATAAGCACCAGACTTAAAATAAGTACTAGAATTGAACTTTCGACTAGACCCTTGAAGATGGTGTCTCAGTATGGCTGCAATCCAATGAATGAAACAAGTAAAAGAATAAGAAAATACAGATTTAGTCGGAGTTGAAGTTGTCTAACAAGTGGCATTATCTGAGACTGTGAGTTAAAACTAAAACAACATCGTTGAAAAGCCACTTGATAACACACAAATATGATAAATTCACTTCAGATTTGTTTATTTCATGGGGTGCTTGAAGTTTCGTCGCATAGCTGTGACCAACCCGCTGACACATGTTGTAGTATGTGTCAGTGACCGGTTCGCAGTCGTGCGACGTAAATGTTAACACCTCATGAGATATATTTGCGCATAAAGTAAAATTAACAACTTTATACGTTTGTAAATTGCTCTTTCACGGTGTTGCTATCAATATTTGTGCTAGTAATTCATTTTAGAATATTGAGTTAAGCAGTTCTGATCGTTGAATTTGTTTTGTTTTTTTTTAATTTGAGATGATATATTTTTGGTGCTATCAATTTTGTCTACATTATCACTGAAGGATGTTTATGTCTGAAAGCAATTATAATTACGGTATTCTACGCGCAGGTAGACCGAATGGCCTTCAGTTTTCTGTTTTACATGTATTATCTTACCTTTTAGTAACTTATGGACAAATTTCATTTTAATGACATGAGCAAAATGTTGGATTTTTTTCTGTAATTAAAGTTTAATTAAAATAATATTTTAAATGGGTTTACAAGAAATATAAGAATACATTTTTAATCAATATTCCAAATACGTTTATTTAATCCAAGAAAAATCTGGCAAAGCTCAATTAATAAATTTCTGCTGACAAAATTGAATGTATCCACAGATTTTAATGAAGAGACGAGACCCTCATTAAAAATGAAACTTTACTACACTCAGAAAAAAATTACAATGTCTTCCAGTAGTTTGTGGTTGTTTCTCAATAAATGAAATTCATTCATTCAAACCAATAACTAAACAATTTCTTTCATGAGATTCAGAAAAAAAATAATTGCAACTACTAACATTGATGAGAAACATTGTCCATTTTTGTTGCGTTTTTATTTATTATATTTTTGTATTTTACTTTGTTTGCCTCGGGTAAAACCATTGGAAACAATCTCCGTTATAAGAGATTATTTTTAACGATATTGAAATAACGAATTATTTATGCTTTCCCAACTTTTCTTGACGTGTTAATTTACTTTCATTATTCTGCACAGTTCAAAGAGGTGTTTCACTACATTTAACAAAAAAAAAACAAAGAAAGTAATCGAAAATAGATATGTGGATTTAAGTGGAAATGATAAGAGGAACCCAAAGGAACTAAGGTGTTACGAAATCCTAATGTTAAAAATTTATCAATAATGCGTTATAACATAAGCAAGAGGCCTGAGAATGGGCACGGCGAATAACAAGAAGAGGAGGGGTGTGTAAGTTGGTTGACCTGAATGGAGATAGCATGAATGCAACCAACTCTGAAGAACAGAATACAATGCAGTAATATTAGAAGAAGTAGAGTGGATGGACAGTAGATCTGTGGAGAATGATGGCAAACGGTATCTAAGTTGGAGAGAATGATATTCAAAAGCCATCTCTTCTAAACTGAAGTCATTTGTATGCTAAGTTCTTTGTGCAAGAACTGAATTGAAGTGACGGAATCCAATGAAGTTGGATTGTTATTATTCCAATACTTCCCAAATACGTAAACAATAAACTATACGAACATTGAGGGCAGTCTTGCAGAAAAATAAGTGTCTGAAAACAAATCAAGTTGAATGTATTTACAAGCGTTGAAAACTAATGGTATTTTCCCTTTCCAGCAAATAGATTTCAATTTCAGTAAGGATATGTAAAAATGGCTGAAATCAACGCAAATTTTAAATATTGCGCAAGAATGTTTAAATCTACGTTAACGTTTTCACACGAAGTTCCATTTTCTTCTAAAGTCTTTTAAGATAAAATCCCATTATTTAAACTAAGTAAATCTAAATGATGTATATCGACTTTAAGATTAGTTTAAACAGGAGTTCTATACCAGAAAAGTTTAGAAAATGAATAATAGCTATATTTTTCCTCGCAATATTATTAGAACAAATTGAATGTATAATCTAAACATCAAGAGATGTATGAAACATTTGTGGGTGGAAAATTGGGAGAGCATCGGACAAAAAAAAATTTACTTTCAACTATTTATATTCTGGTTTCAAATTTTGACATAGTTTAATCACTTTCATTTTTCCAGTGTCGATGAAATAAATATCTGTCAGATACTGTGAATCGCTTCAGTAGTTTTTCTTTATCTCTTCTAAAATTCATAAATTATTATTACAGAGAAACATCAGGTGTCAAAATCAGCAAGAAACCAGTTTAAATGCTTTGTGATATTTAGCTACGACACTCTGATTTCAAATTCATCTGGGATCAAGAATAAAACACTTTGTCTAACAAGACTTCAACGGATAGGCGTAGGAGTGGCTGTGTGGTATGTAGCTTGCTTACGAACCACATGGCTCCGGGTTCAGTCTCACTGCGTGGCACCCTGGGCAAGTGTCTTTTACTATAGCCTTGATAATAATAATAATGATAAGAAGAAGAAGAAGGGCTTACTAGCGATTGTTAAACAATAAATTTGCAAAAGCTACCTTTTCAAAGGAAAAATGATAGAAAATTCAACGTTAATCTTGACCAGCAGAATATCATAAAGGAGTTAGAACCAGCGGAGAGCTACAAATACCTAGGGGTATTTGAAGGCGATGGAATCAAACATTCAATGATGAGGGAAAGGATCAGAAGAAAATGTTATCGCAGGGTAAGGACAATATTCAAAACAGAGCTGAATGCAAGGAACAGGATCGACGCGATCAGTACTTTAGCCAAACCGGTCGTGAGTTACAGTTTCAATATTAACTGGTCAATTACTGAAATATGTAATATTGACAGAAAAATACGAAAATTGTTGATAATGCATAGAATGCACCAACCTAAAGCAGATATAGAACGACTTTACCTTCCAAGAAAAGAGGGTGGTCGTGGACTTTTATAACTGGAATTAACAATGAAGATTTCCACAGCTGGCCTAAACACCTACCTGAAAAACTCTGAGGACTGGATGTTAAAACTTATCTCAATGAATTTAAACAAGAAAGCATCATACTCAGTAACAAAACAGGCATAGGAATATCTAAGTGAATCCCAAATACAACAAATTCCAGAATTAGCCGTACTGGAACCAAGCACAGAAAAAGTTAAGCGTATGAAAACCCGTGTTAAAACTGCTGCTTTAGATATTCTTACTGATAAATGGCAAGAAAAAGCTCTCAATGGTAAATACCCAAAGAGAGATAATAGTGCCCATATTGACAAAGCCCTTACCCATCAATGGTTAGTGTCTTCTGGCTTAAAATCAGAAACGGGAGGGTTTATCATAGCAGCCCAAAATCAATGCCTACCTACAAGGAGCTACCAGGCCAACATATTAAAGAACGGTAGTAGCCCAACATGTCGTGTATGTAAACAACAAAACGAAACTATTGATCATGTCTCCAGGTGCAGTCTTCTTGCGCCTACAGAGTATCTCAACAGACATGCTAGAGCAGCACAATATATTCACTGGGTAATTTGCAAAAACCTGGACCTGCCCCATAATAAAAACTGGGTGGGAACACAAACCATCTCCAGTGCTTGAAAGCGATCACATCTCACTCCTCTGGAACTTCACCATTCAATCTGACAGGAAGAAAGATGCGAATAGGCTAGACATTATATTGAAAGGCCATCCTTGCCACTCTCGTCCACCTTTTCAACAAATTTGTTGGAAAGCCGCACTTCCATCTCTACCCTCACTTTTTTTTCATGTGAAGGTTAAAAAAGTTCATGAGAGTTAAAAAAAAGTCCCGAAGGGGAAGGTGTTTACCTTCAGGCCTTTCAATCTGGTTCACTCCATAACCTCTTTCGATAAAGACAGATGAAAATGTCTGTCCTTCCCGGTCAAAGGAAGGCAGCAGGATGTTCGACATAACTCCACAAGTCATCAATGATTAGACACTGGACGAGTACGTACAGAAAAGTTTGGTCGACTTCTATCACTGCCTCAGAGTCCCTTAGAGAGAGCTGTACCGATCACCCCGATGTATCTAATGGCCAACATAAAGACGGTGATGTCATCCACACATACCGACACATTCTTCGACATCCTTGTTCGCGCGGGATACTTCACAATGACTAATTTCAGCAATATTACCTCAAAATTCAGTACAATCAGAAGAGTCGAGAGTGAACAATCTTGATGGATCGACTGTGTGGTTCCAATAGGTGGCTATTCACCCTAACCCTTGAGCAGATGTCGCTATAGTGTAGAGATCCAAGCTCGGAAGACGGGATCGAAACCAGCCGCCTGAAGAACAACTGCCAAGCATTGGTATTCGATCCCAAAGAACGCTATAGATTGATCTAAAGTAAATCTCATAGGGGATACTCCATAAGGCGAACTATTGCTCCCCTTATTTCCGTGGCACTTATCGGCTTATACCAACGACGAGAAGCATGAGATTTCTTCCAGGTAGGAACGGAAGTCCACTCTGAGTTTCCGTCCGCCACAGACCGAATCGTGAATTTTCCACATTGTGTCTCTGCTACTCAGGACTGTCGAAGGGATTTCCACGACTCGTGTCTTAGAGCATGCACCAAAACGAGCACGTTGGTTTATGTTGTCTTTCCTAAGAGCCTCTACTAAGTTTCTAAGTCTCCCTGTCTTCTATTTTCCGCCATCGTTACAACCTGACTAAACTTTATCCATTCTACTCTAGTCGCTATTTTTAGGGTGAACCATCATCAGTTGCTGACGATAGCCCCCGTAAATGCCCTCATAATTAAATCGCTAGTCCGATCTCTGTAAACATGGTGCGCTAGGTCGGATGCGCTCAGCTTCCTGTAACCGAATTCCTACCTATAATATCTCTGTCGACTGTACAAGTAACAAATGTGTACTCTATGTAACCAACGATTATAAATATAGGCAACCTATGCTATCGTTATCTATTGGCCTACAGAATACTCTATCAAGAAACGATCTGAATGACCCGATGCGCTTTGTCCCTGTCCACAGAGGCATATTCGAGAAATTCAGCTGATATCTGTCAGAGAGTTGGAAACATCTGAGATGGTTTGCAAGGCTTTTGCACTCAACTTTCCTATCATCCCGTGACCCAAACGTACATCTAAAATGCTATTCCAGTCACCTACTAATACTAAAAAAAACATACATAGCGACTGATCTAAAGGCGTCCTTTTCGCTACTGTTCATGGATCACCGGCTTACTCTCTGAATCCAAGATGGTCCATATCGTGAGATACAAACCATTCCAATATAACACTGCAGTGCCACCTCCCATCCACCCAAAATAGGTATGAATGCTTGTGCAGCGAAAATGCTGATCACGTTGAATGCCCCCAACCACACACACACATACACATCTCTCTCTAATATCTTCAGGTCGCTGAGCAGGTAACCCTGCTTCTAAGGTGACCCCAGCACGTGCATTTGCACTGCGTATTCTAAATAAAGTTATGTTCGACAGAAGGCGGAAAGTGAGTGAGAGGTTTACTTTACTCTTATGCAGGGGTAGGTGTTTCGTCAATCCTACTGGTTGTGAATTTCCATAAGTAGTTCCTTACAAACTTTTGTTGATATTCTCTCTCAAGTCTTTGAAGACTTCTACACCGTCAGGGTATTAGGATTTTTTTTTTTTTTTGGCATTGTGTATATTTGTAGTGGTATAGATGATTTTTTTGTGTGTGTTGTGTTGTTTGTTGGTGTGATGAAATCATCCTGAGTGATGTCCATGTCTTTTAATTGCTGTCTTGATTGTATTTACGGCATTATAGTTTGTTTCTTACGGGTTGTACTTGGTTTGAATGTATAATGGCTTTGATGGTATTTATAATGACGGCGAGCTGGCAGAAACGTTAGCACGCCGGGCGAAATGCTTAGCGGTATTTCGTCTGCCGTTACGTTCTGAGTTCAAATTCCGCCGAGGTCGACTTTACCTTTCATCCTTTCGGGGTCGATAAATTAAGCACCAGTTACGCACTGGGGTCGATGTAATCGACTTAATACCTATATCTGTCCTTGTTTGTCCCCTCTGTGTTTAGCCCCTTGTGGGTAATAAAGAAATAGGTTGTCTTGCTGTTGGTGAGTGTGATAATGGTGGTGGTGGTGATGGCGATGGAGATGATGGTATTGGTTGTATTTCTGTTGTTGTGTAGATTATTGTTGATGTGTTGCTGTTTGCACTCCTGGCTATTGTAATCGGCATGATTTTTTTCTCCTTTCTTTTTTATCTTACTTGTTGTTACCATTTGCTTTCTTCTTCGTCAACTTCACCACACGACATACCTGAGTGGTCCCCATCGAGGAGGAGTATTTATTGAGGGTCATTGCTTTTTGTTTTGTTATTATTTAGAGGCTTTCAGTTGTTGTTGTTTGTGATGAGGCAGTTACATGCCGTATCCGTTGCATGCATTTCCGTATGACATAATTTAATTTTAAAAGATTGATTTAAGGTTACGATGAATATATAGAATGGTTTGGCTCTATATCTATATGGCAACTTCTGTGAGGTATTTTTGTTAAGGCAAGGGGAGAAAAAGATTGAAACAAATGAAATATATTTGCCATAATAAGGGAATAAACAGATATAGCTAAACCATAGGCATACAAAAATGGCGCTAGCAGACTAAATTTATGATTTAGGCACAGTATAATTATTAATACGGAACCTTCATTAATTTGATCAGAAGGCTCAGAAAGCAGTACTCTACCACATGTTTTACTGTATTCATGGTTCAGTGAATCTCTGTCCTGGAATTAAATTCCAATCGCTGTTGACTATTGTTTCATGTATAACAGTCTATAACATTATTACTAACCTCATACTGAGATCAAATTAATTTATTTGGATCTTTTCGGTTTGAACGACAGTTTTTAACATAATTTCTAGGTAATTAAAAAATTTTAAACTTCGTATACTGGTAGAATGTGTTTATAAAACATCTTTTTCTCTTGGCTTTATTGAGAAAATTCTATAGTTTGTGAGATATTTGTAGTTGTTTTCTTCAATTTCTGCAATTTCAACCAATCAGTGACGTCTATTGAGGTAAAAAAAACATTCTGTGCTGTATGAATATGTCCTTCGTTCAAGAAACAGATTGGGTTTATTTACATTTGTGAACAAAAAAGATACCCTTCCCCCCATCCCTAACCCTAACCCTAAAACATTGAAATGCAATAGATCGATACTAGGGTCATAATTATGGGTGACAATTTCATATGACACCGCTAGAAAAAACTGCCGTTCAAACCGAAAAGATCCATTTATTTTACTCCACTTTCTCATTACTAAATTGATCATTTCGCAGAGTCGTTAACGTGGTGGTGGTGGTGGTGGTGGTGGTGATGATGATGATGATGATGATGGTGGTGATGATGATGATGGTGATGATGATGATGGTGGTGGTGATGATGATGATGATGATGATGATGATGATGATGATGATGATGACAATGGTGATGGTGGTGTTATTGTTTTAGTTCGGTATGTGTTTTACCAGTATTAATTTTACGCTTTTAATGTAAAATTATTTCTTTCTGTAACAGGTCTTTACACCGTCTTTTTGGCAGTCAGTACAGCATTACCTATTGCCATGATGACAGCAGGTAAATAACTTTAACGCTGAGTCTTCTTTTCTTTTGTTTTGTTTTTCTTTTTCTTTTTCTTTTTGATATATCTATTTTATTTTGCATTTTTTCCGTATCAGTGAATTTGGTAATTTGTAAACATTTATTCGTTTGAGTGAAGAATTAGAAGAAACATAATAGTTTTACTTTCAGACGCAGCTTCAGCGTGAAAAAAAAAATCGAATTTGAAAACATGATCGAACATTTTGAAATTATGCTAATGGTGAATAACTATTATGAAAGGCAGACTCTAAGTCTTTTATAACACCAAAGATATCTACTTCTGGAAAATTGATTGCAATTTAATTCAGATGCTTATAAGGGCAGGAAAAAATCCTACTTTTGTTTTTCGGTCAATGAGGGAAATTTTCTTCATATACCCTTCTTATGTAAATTAATGGTATTGGTTCATTTGAGTTATCTACCTTAGATCATATTTTTTCTTTTATCATGTTTGAAATAGCATGAAAAAGGAAGGCGGTGAGATGGCGGAATCGTTAGTACGCCAGGCAAAATGCTTAGTAGTATTTCGTCCATCTTGACGTTCTAAGTTCAAATTCCGCTGGGGTCGGCTTTACCTTTAAAAAGGCGGCGAGCTGGCAGAAACGTTAGCACGCCGGGCGAAATGCGTAGCCGTATTTCGTCTGCCGTTACGTTCTGAGTTCAAATTCCGCCGAGGTCGACTTTGCCTTTCATCCTTTCGGGGTCGATAAACTAAGTACCAGTTACGTACTGTGGTCGATATAATCGACTTAATCCCTTTGTCTGTCCTTGTTTGTCCTCTCTGTGTTTAGCCCCTTTAAGTAGTAAAGAAATAGGTATTTCGTCTGTCTTAACGTTCTGAGTTCAAATTCTGCCGACGTCGACTTTGCCTTTCATCCTTTCGGGATCGATAAATTAAGCACCAGTTGCGTACTGGGGTCGATGTGATCAACTTAATCCCTTTGTCTGTTCTTGTAACAGTAAATGAACGTGTACCACGCTGCTTGAATTCAATAACTTATCTAATCATACTATTGGATTTATAAAATTGGATTGAAAACCTTGGAAATGTCACGTTAGTTAACAATTTAACATTAGCACAGCACTTTATTGCTGTAAAGGAAAAGAGAAATTTGTCTTTCTAAACAATGCCTCGAAGTTTTATGGAATATAAAAATCGCAATTATGTACATTAAAAGAATCTCTCGTGTGGTAATAATTGCTTCAAATCGTTTTAAATAATTTGTTGTCAAAATTCAGAATTTTTTTCTGATGAAATGTAAATTATATTATATTGTAGATTATATGAGATTGCAAGTAAAAAATACTTCCAACCGTTTTATATTTCTTTTTTTTTTTAATCACAGAGATAAATACTTTAGACTTTCGTTAGTCATTCACCATTTATTCTTGTTTTGAATTTTTTTTTATTCTGTCTTACCAAGGTGCTAAATTACACTTTAAATTTACATTTGTAATAAATATAAAATATATTTTTATGTAATAAATGTAAAATTATTACATACATACATGCATACATACATATATAAATTTATCGTATATATGAACATATATGCGTGTGTATTATGTGTGAGTGTATATATACAGGTACATATGCGTGTATGTATGTGTGTATATATATGTGTGTGTGCATATGTATATATGTATATATATATGTATATATATGTGTGTGTTTGTATATATATATATATATGTACATACATACATAAACACACTGGGAGAGGACTTTAAGCTGCATCAAGTAATGGGGTTCTGATTTGGGATTTCCAGGGTTTTGAAGAGTGTGGGACCACTTCTTAACCACTATTGTTCCGGGGTCTTTGATCCGGGGTATTAGAACCTGTCAGAGTCCCACCTATGAGTTAGCTAGCATATGTATGGATATTCCGAGTGCAGGAACACAGAAATACCTTTGACTTGTGTTAGGGTGCGCGGTAAAATCACTGCAAGTGAAGGACAGCAAGCTGTTGTCATAGCATCCTTCTAGGATCTCCATACCAACTCACCTGGATTCCTCTTATAGCCACTCTTTACCCCTTGGACTTAGTTCTCATGAAGACTCTGGAGTTTAAGTTCAAACCATTTGACTACTACTACGTATTTTCTATATTGAGCATCTCTAGACCTCAACCGGTTTTCGATGGACACCGTACAAGGACGAAAAACTAAACCTGTCGATAAACTGATGAATTCAGTAGAGTTAAAGGACATTTCTCTTACAGCTGGGAGTGAGAGACCTCTAGTCCTTGTTTAGACATCTTTCTAGGAGAATATAAATCCGAAATAACACCAGTCCCATTACGAAGCCAGAAATCTTGACATTGTAGGTGAGAACCTAAGCGGTGTTGTGCAAGCTGTTATTGACTTTACATATCAGCGCGGGCTTTACTGACAGGATTTTTTTTAACATCTATGGTAAGATAATTTGTCAGTTACGGATATACTCGTCTACGACTTGATAGCCACCATGTATGTACATATGTATGTAAGTATGTATGCATGTATGTATGTACCTACGAATGATGTATGCTTGCATGTATGTATGTATTATGACAGTTGCGGGAAATAGAGAAGTGCATCTGACTCCTTTTTCAAAGACTGAAAGACTGATGAAAAGATGGGTAGGAAAAAATACCCAAATATTGGCAACAGAGTGTACTCCACTAAAGACTCCCAAGTACCAGTCAGGTGCTGATGTCGGTAAAATCCATTTTACTGATCAATAACATTTTATATCGACTGTTTTTTTTTTATGTTTCAATGCAACACTTTAATTCCCACCGAAGTGATTGCTGAAGTTTCTAAAACACTTGATATGCTGGTTGTCAATTTTCGTTCTTGTTACCTTTTTTTTATTTATTCTTGATTGTAACATACATGATAATTATTTTTAATCAAATCGATCTAAGCTTGTAATTTTATACAATCTTTTTTTTAATAGTTTTCTCTTAAACATCATTAATTCCGTCGGAAATTGTGTCAATTGAACGCTTCCTCCAGACATAGCTGTCCAAGTGCTACGTTTTATTCTCTTCATTAAAACATTTAATAGCGTTTATCAACTACTGGAGTTTTCAAATGTTCATATTTCGTATTTGCAGCATGAGTACCAGATCTCATGTTTTCCTTCGAATCAACGAAAACCATCTAATCGTCCTTAAGGATGACTGCTGACAAGGTGCATTCCGGAAGTTTTCACACTTTTTCAGGAGAGACATTTATTTATTTCAAAGAAGTACAAAACTATAACCTCCTTCAAAGTAGGATCCTCTGACTTCAACGCACAAGTTGTAGCACTCCTGCCACTTTGTGAAGGCCCCGTGGAATTCCTCCTAAGTGAAGGTATTCAAGATCGTTATCACAGCCTTCTTCACCTTCAGAATGGTCAATCCTTGAGGTTCTCTTTTAGCTTGGGCAACAACCAAGTGACAAGGTCTGCACTGTAGGGTGGGTGAGGTATAGTTTTGATGTCCATCTCTATCAAGTAGTTGATCACCAAGGTACTTGTCACGAAGCACCCTCGGAACAAACTTAGCACAAATTTTACGCATGTTCAGATCTTCATGAATAATTCTGTGTACAGTTGCCACACCTACTCTAAACTGTATTCTTAATGTCTTCATAGACGCATGACGGTCGTCATCTAGAAAATTACGAATTTTCTCTACCAGCTCTGATGTCCTGACGTTCCTCTCCCTCGGGCTTCTCTCATCGTCTCTTACCTTCTCTCTGGCGAAAAAGTTAATTTATGTGTAGTCTGGAGCATTTCATAAGCTTCTCGTTTCTTCATTGCCCACAAGGGGCTAAACATAGAGTGGACAAACAAGGACAGACAAAGGGATTAAGTTGATTACATCGACCCCAGTGCGTAACTGGTACTTAATTTATCGACCCCGAAATGATGAAAGGCAAAGTCGACCTCGGCGGAATTTGAACTCAGAACGTAACGGCAGACGAAATACCTATTTCTTTTACTACCCACAAGGAGCTAAACACAGAGGGGACAAACAAAGACAGACAAACGAATTAAGTCGATTAAATCGACCCCAGTGCGTAACTGGTACTTATTTAATCGACCCCGAAAGGATGAAAGGCAAAGTCGACCTCGGCGGAATTTGAACTCAGAACGTAACAGCAGACGAGATACAATTAAGCATTTCGCCCGGCATGCTAACGATTCTGCCAGCTCGCCGCATTTCATAAGCTTCTGTCACGTTTTACCCACTTTATCACAAAATGTTATTGCATAGCGAGTTTACAAACGCCCTGAATGCATTCTGCAGACCATTCAGTTATGACAAGCTGTGTTTTTTTTTTTTTTCTAGGGCATGTTCAAATTGTTGTTATAGCCGTCTCCTTCACTCTACAAAAACAAAAGTTGGCAGTTCAGCTTATAAGATCTATAGTAATGATGTACTAAAATTACCATAATGTACAAGAGTTATAACCGCCTCTCCTAAAGAGTCTCAAAACTTCTGGAACGCACTTCATAAGTTTCTTGCCGTATTTCTACTTTCAACATAATTTTGACAAGATGGCCGACGGCAGTTGCGGTGGTTGCGGCCACAGTGGAATAGGGTGGTGATGATGATGATGAGAACGAGGTGAGAAAGGAAAGAGGATGGTGATGGTGATGATGATAGCGATGAAGAGGAGGAGGAGGAGCACGACAATGACGACAATAATGATGACGATGATGGTGATGATGATGATGATGATACCTATTAGGTCCTCCATTGTTGTGGACGATGACCAAAGACATCACATGAGAGAAGAAAATGGTATGTCTGGCTGTAGTCGATCAGTCCGATGCCGTCTTGAAAGGTTTTGCTGCTGGTCAGATTGGGCATTGGTGATCTGCTGGGACTGAGAGCGAGGAGTTGGCCCTGGCGTGGCACAGCACGCGCTTTCTGTGTACCACTGCAATCCTGTTCTATACGTAGGATGCGGCACCTCAGATAGTGCAGCTGCGCCCGGCAGGGAGGTCTTGCACTTGCATTTCCCAGGTGTCGGAGTTGATCTCAAAGTTCTTCGGTGATGCTTTGAGTGTGTCTTTGAAGCGCTTTATCAGTCCACTATGCGTGCATTTAACTTCTGTCAGTTTGCTCCTGGAGAGGCGTGTGTCGGGCAATCGAACAAGACGGCCTGCCCATCTGATTTGCCCTCTCCTCAGCAGTGCGTAGATGCTCGGCAGATCAGGTCGCGGAAGGACCTCCGTATCTAGGACTTTGTCTTACTCTTTTACTCTTTTACTTGTTTCAGTCATTTGACTGCGGCCATGCTTGTTTCAGCCATTTGACTATCGCCTTTAATCGAGCAACTCGACCCCGAGACTTATTCCTTTGTAAGCCCCGTACTTATTCTATCGGTCCCTTTTGCCGAACCGCTAAGTAATGGGGACATAAACACACCAGCATCGGTTGTCAAGCAATGCTAGGGGGACAAACACAGACACACAAACACACACATGCATATATATATAGACATATATACATATATACGACGGGCTTCTTTCAGTTTCCGTCTACCAAATCCACTCACAAGGCTTTGGTCGGCCCGAGGCTATAGTAGAAGACACTTGCCCAAGGTGCCACACAATGGGACTGAACCCGGAACCATGTGGTTGGTAAACAAGCTACTTACCACACAGCCACTCCTGCGCCTATATGATTGCCAGATGATTTTCAGTAGCTTTCTCACGTGAAAATTCACGTGGCGTGGCGTTCATAAACCATCCAAGTCTCGCAGGAGTACAGTAAAATAGGAAGTACAACTTGGTGATGAAGACACCAATTGTAACGATGACACTGATGAGGATGAGTAAGGAGTAAGAGAAAGGAAGGAAGGAGAAAGTGGGAAGAAGGTTGACGGTGAGGAGAGGGAGAACATTACAGGAGGTGCCTGAACAAACATTTAATGTTAACAAAATCTCCCTTGCTAAGAAATCCCAGGGTGTGTTTCAGAATATTTTTTCAATCAGGCAAATAACATCGTTTAATTCTTGAAACAAAAGACTTTAATTTGGTTTCGAATTCAAGAAGGAGTCTTATACGTGGGGGCTTCATTAACTACAAATAGCTTCCCTCGAATCACACGTTAAATAACAAAAGCACGTATAAGATAACCAGTGCAATCTACCCCGAATCAAACAGTGATTGTCACGCTTGGATTGCTGTTGGTCATCTGTCTGTTCAGTCAGATTTGACCTTGAATTTTACAAAAGCATCGTAAGAGAGTTTCTTGCTAAATTATTAGAAAATACTAAGAAAATGGAGTCTATAGACAATCTAGGTGAACGTCCATTGAGAAAGATAAGTGTATTTTTACTCAAATGTTTGTATAACACCGTTATTATACAATATCAGCCAAGAGTAAATTCATTCCTCTTGCATGTCTCCAATTTGATAAAAATTTCTGAGTTAATTCCCTTAATTTTTTGATACTGTTAAAAGTAATAACATTTCTTCTCATTATGGGTGTATTTTCAATTGATAAAATATTCTGTGGTTCAGTACGCTAAGTATATAAGCCTACATTTAACTCTATATTCTTTATGCAGAAGGCTGGGCTGAGAAATTTTCCAGTGTCATTAATATAATAGACATTGTTGTCTAACTATATAAATACTTTCGGATATTTATGCTCGTGTATATAAAAGTCTGTATGAATGTGCGAGGGTGTGTGTATGTGAACGTATGTGTGCACGAACACGTTTATGTTTTTTGCGTGTCATTCTTTTAGTGATGAGGTGACATAGTGTAAAAAGTTATGCCATGCCCATATCAGCTGCAGGCGAAATAAATATCAAGTTAATAGTGTTGTGCAAATGTTACATCTGGTAATGCGTAGCTATAATGTGTAGCATGAAATGTTACCAATATTAGGCTGAGTGTTAATTCAGGAGGATCTCTCTCTCTCTCTCTCTCTCTCTCTCTCTCTCTCTCTCTCTCTTTCTCTCTCTCTCTCTCTCTCTCTCACTCTCTCAACAATTTAAAATTACTCCAGCTACATTAGTGTATCTAGAACTACATTAATTTTTTTCTTTTAATAGGAATGTCACAGCCAAAATGTTTTCGTCATAGGTTTACCCGGTCAACGTTGGCCTAGAGCTAAACAACAGCATTGTCCTTAGGTTATCTGCTATGGAAACTAGAGCTAAACGCTCTTTTTATGAGCACTCGAGTTCATATGTAGATTTATCAATTAACATTTTACCTTGACAACTGATCAATACTTAACTAGATATTTTCATATATATTACTGTTTATTATATATAAGAATATATTTCAGAGTAGTTTACTGCGTTAAAAAGAATCCAGTGAATCGACTTATCCTAGATCAGTGCTTTTCAAACTTTTTGCTGGAGCGGAACCCCAAGGAAACATTCCACTGGCTCGGGGAACCCCTGTGCAATAATTTAATATTCTTATGCACACATATCTGCACAGGAGAATTAAAAATTACTGCCGATTTTAGCAGTTTTGTAACTTCTTGCGGAACCCCTGGACTGTACTGGCGGAACCCTGGTTGAAAACCACTGTCCTAGATAAAATATTTAACTCTTAATGGTTTACCGTGTGTACTAGAGGCCCTTGGTTGGTTTATTATCTGAATACTGAACTAAGAACATCTACAATTTTTGGATAGAGGAACAATCGATTATATAAACTCCTATATATGGCTGTTAGTTACATATCTAGAAATTTTAGTAAAGCCAGTACTTGTTTGCACTTAAAACACACTGAAGCAAATTACAATTATGCGAATTAGCTTTAAACACTATGCAGTGCTAATGACGGGATCGAACGGTAAACTTTCTGTCTTTAGCAGCAAGTAGATTATAAACGTTGAAGTTTTCTTTTATTAGAAAAAAATATTATTTGAGATACTACGATAAATCAATGCTGAACTGAAAAGTACAGATAAATAAGAAACGACTGGAAGGCTGAAGATATGAAGATATAATAGGGAAAGAGGAAATAATCTTATGAACAAAGAAAATTGTTAGGTAAATTATAGTTGTATGTTGGCGATAGAATAAAAAATCATATTGCCAACATGACAATTCTATTTGGTGGAAGATTAATATCATAGCTGTGGACTTCCATTGTGTGTCTTGAGCCCAAACTGTTTTCTAATTCCTAATGCTATCAGATTGAACGCGCTGAATAGTTAAGATAAACACACTTAAGACAAACAAAAGTCTTCTTAAACAAACACATAAAGGTAACTTTGTTTAGTTGTGATTGGATTTACTTTTGACTATCAGAGAAGGATCAATTGTTCTAAGAGAAAATATCAGTGCACGGCTTGTGTTTTATAAGAAACAGCATTATCTAAATCAATTGAAGCTCACGTTGTTTGGTTTGAGATTAAATAATCTTTCAGATTCTTACCCAACTTTTAAACACGCACTCTTTACCATTTCCATTTAATCCTTTATTTATTCCTGTTTCATTATGATTTTTAAATATATATTTTGGTATAATATCAAGACGCAGTACATGTTATTTAAATTAATATTGTATATTTATATAGGCGTAGGAGTGGCTGTGTGGCAAGTAGCTTGCTTACCAACCACATGGTTCCGAGTCCAGTCCCACTGCGTGGCACCTTGGGCAAGTGTCTTCTACTATAGCCTCAGGCCGACCAAAGCCTTGTGAGAGGATTTGGTAGACGAAAACTGAAAGAAGCCCGTCGTATATATATATATGTGTGTGTGTGTGTGTGTGTGTGTGTGTGTGTGTGTGTGTGCGTGTGTATATGTTAGTGTGTCTGTGTTATGGAGACGTAAACACACCAGCATCGATTGTCTAGCGAGGTTGGGGGGACAAACACAGACACACTAACATATACACACACACACACATACATACATACATACATACATATATATATATATTTACGTCCCCGTAACTTAGCGGTTCGGCAAAAGAGACCGATAGAATAAGTACTAGGCTTACAAAGAATAAGTTCTGGGGGTCGATTTACTCGACTAAAGGCGGTGCTCCAGCATGGCCACAGTCAAATGAATGAAACAAGTAAAAGAGTAAAAGAGTAAAGAGTATATGACCAAATTGATTACTGAGGCTTGTCTCTGTGATAACTGAACTAGTGTCACTGGGTATTTAGATAAAATGGCGGCTTTTTAGATAATATCACGAAAAGTTAGGCTTATCATTATTTTTAAAGTTCAGTTACAGATGTTACAGTATCGCAATCTTGAGCTCCAGGTTTTGATTCCGCTACTTGGCTACTTGGAAAGATGACATTTTTCTATAGCTTATGGTCGATTCATACTTTTTGAATGAAATTAGGTAGATGGAATATGCACGTAAGTATGCAAAAGTAGATTGTTGTCACACTGTTCAACGCTCATTACGCATAAGAAGTACTTAAAGAGTAAACGTGTCTGTGGAACATTCAGCCACTTACACATGAATCCAATGAATCTCATCGTTCTGTTGATCGAACACTTCAACTCTCACGGTCGGAAATTCTAACAGAGAATCATTTATTCAGGTGTATGAATTATAAACATTATCTAGTTCGTGTTTGTGCATGTATATATACATGCGTGTGTGTGCGTGTGTGTGCGTGTGTGCGTGAGAGAGAGAGAGAGAGAGAGTGAGAGAGAGAGAGAGAGAGAGAGAGAGAGAGAGAGAGAAAATTAATGCTCAACACGAATTGATGGTTAAATCTTATTTATTTGCGGCTTAACAAGACAACCAATGATGATTTCATTGGCTGCCTTGTACAATAGTTCAAGCGTACCACATGGAAATATTGGTGCTCGTGGGGACTAGTACCAACATTTCTATATGGTACAATTAAAAATATTGTGAAGATCTTTTCACATGTAGCCCTTGGTTGCTTTACTAACCTACAAATAAAGTATATTTGTATATATATACATATATATATATATATAAGAAATATTGAATTTCTAAATCTCTCGTAGAGACATGTACGGTGGTGGGGCGATAGAATGGTTGTATACTGTCAATCTAACAAGAACGTGACAGTAGGGGGTACACCACCGCTGTATAGCCCCTACTGTCACGTTCTTGTTAGATTGACAGAATACAACCATTCTATATATATATATATATTATATATATATATATATACTGATCGTTGTGGTTAACTTTTAACTGGAACTTAACTGACAGCTAATATGTTATCCGTCCGGATAATATATCCCTCGAAACTCACTTTTCATATATATATATATATATATATATATATATATATATGGTAGTTTATATGGTAGTTGTCTACTCCCTATGCAGGGTTTGACAACCTTCTGTACCTACATCTTAGTACCATCATGGCATCTGATGTGGCTTTTTAAACCCGACAATGTTTTGAAAAGGCACCCACATAGACTGCATATCCGATTTGGACCAACAGAGCTATAGATAAGTTCTGATTTTTGTGGATCTTAAAATGTATTTTCAGGCCTCCGTTAGATATGCAAAGCTTCTGGACTGGCATATATATATATATATATATATATATATATATACCCAAGAAGAGGAGATGATTCTAAAATATCAACAATTTATGGTATATGGTATTTAGTATACATGTATTTGTCTATTTTCTTCAAATACATGCCGCAGGCCAGTCTGAGTTATTTCTCTGAGCGGATTTTATTTCAATTATGCAATTCTCCAGGCCATAAAAGTGTTCTACTCTTTTTTTTTTCTTGTATAAGTCTAAGTCCTACTGGAGATGAGGTCAGACAATTGTCGTGTTGATGATGGCTATTGAGCCAGAAACATGTGTCAATGACTGTCCTTTTCTCTCCAGAAAATAAGCCTATCCTTTTCCGAAACGATAACTGCAAGTCAACAAGGGAGCATTCTAGAAATGTGAGATTATTTCCCCTTCTGAAGTGAAGCGGGTCTTCATTGCCATTTGGTAATTACGATACATCCTCTAGAGGCGGAGACAGTTTTAATGAATTAAGAATTTGTGTTATATGCTATTTGATATACCTATGTTTTTCTATGTTATTGAAATACATGCCACTAGACACTCTGCGTTGTTTCACTTAGCTCATTATTGTTAACTTATAAAGGTTTAACAATATGTATGTATTACGCATGCATATGTGTGTATGTGTGTGTACATATATATATATATATATATATATATATATATTATATATATATATATATATATATATATATATCACGTGATCACGTGACCGACCAGGCTATCAAATGTTGCTACACATCGCTGGTCACAATGCGCTTCGCATTGTTTTAGCCTTCAAATGACGCCACCCCACTGGCTAAGAGAGCAGGCCTACAGAAGAAAGAGTGAGAGAAAGTTGTGGCGAAAGAGTACAGCAGGGATCGCCACCACCCCCTGCCGGAGCCCCGAAGAGCTTTAGGTATATATATATATTGCTGGATCTGGAGGTGGCCCTGCAGGACTGGTAATATTAATGACATTAATATTTTTGTTAAACCTTTATAAGTTAACACCTGTGCCAAACATATCAGCAGGGAGGAACCCAGAGCGCCAAACTTTTGGGAAGGAAATACTGGTTGTAGGGATTAGAGCAAGGCCAAGGCGTAGGACCAATAAGGTTGATGAGAGAAAAGATGAGTAGGTCGGTAATGTCTGGTGTGAGCGCAAAAGTCTTATAGTAGCAGTAGGAAAAGTACAAGGAGAGAAAATAACACAACAGTGAACATGGAGTTGGGTGGTGGATGCCTGTAAGTGAATTAGTTGAAGGCCATTTTCAGGATGTGATCTCAGATATAGGAAGGGGTCCAGCAACAACAGCACCGTTTTCATATGAGAGCAACACACCATAGTGAATTTAAATGCATGCTTGCACCGTAAGGTATCCATGAATGTATAATAAACGGGTATGTGGACGTGTGTGTGTTTGTATTTAAGTATGTAAGTTTCTATGTTTGAGTGTTAGTCTGTTTCTGAGTGTTCAGTATACTCTAGCCAGTAAAATTAAAAATTAAGCAGTTAAGATTGGTTGGATTCTGTTTGGCTAAGAACAAAAGCCTAATGGGTTAGAGAAGAAGAAATAGACTGTTGAAATGCTTATGGCTTTCCCAAACATAATAATGACATAATAATGGTAGTCCGTCGGTTACGACGACGAGGGTTCCAGTCGATCCAATCAACAGAACACCCTACTCGTGAAATCAACGTGCAAGTGACTGACCAATCCACAGACATGTGTACCCTTAACGTAGTTCTCAGGGAGATTCAGAGAGACACAGAATGTGACAAGACCGGTTCATTGGATTACAGGGAAAACTCATTTTTGCCAGCCGATTGGACTGGAGCAACATGAAATAAAGTGTCTTACCCAAGCACACAACACGCCGCCAGGAATCGAACTCACGACTTTACGATCGTGAGCTGATTACCCTGACCATTAAGCCACGCGCCTTCACTAAGAATGATATGAGAGAGGTGAACTTCAACAGGGAATGGAAACCTCGTTACTGTTTCAGCTTGTCGGGATCATTTACAGCGATCTTTTTGATAAGTATCGATTCTGCACTTTAGTAGAATGTAAAATGTAATATGTATGGCAGGACTTTAGGAATCTATTTATCACAGTTTACCTACTTATTTTGCATCACTTTGCTTTGTCAATGGATTCCTTGATGAAGTCTGAAGGGCTTCATTGTGACAAACAGCAGGGCTACTTTTATACCCGGTGGAGCACAACTTTCCCTAGATCTGATCACTGCCAATTTCTTCCTTAAAAAGAGAGTAAGTGAGAAACAGATCCACAAAAATAAAGAGTTTGAGAAAGAGAAGAACAGACTCCAGTACAAGAATGTAGTTTGTCCACTCTGAAAGGAAGGAAGGCAAAAATTGTTGCAGTGAACCGAAACGATTACTGCAAACAATTTAACTTATCGCTCCAATGACTCAGCTTCCTGCCCGCCTTCGGCTAATGTTATCGATCTCCAGATACTGAAGTTCAAAGTCTACTTTAATTGGGATGTGGATTCTGAATATGTGTGCGTGTGTCTGTACGTATGTGTGTATACACATACATACACATACTATACACAGACATACATATATATGTATATACTGATGCTTATACCCCCGTCTATATACATCTATATACATCTATCTATAAATATATATATATATTCCCATCTGGAAGTGTAACAGCGATCCCCTTCCTGACATCCCTCCTTACTTTCTCATGTGCAACTCGAGATTTCTCAAAAGTGGCTGTCCCCTCGTGCACAATCCTTCTCCACCTGCTACGATCAATAGCCCTGCCTTCCCATGTGTCAGGAGAAATGCTAGCATCTCTTAAGGAAGCCTTCAGCAAGTCCTTATACCTCTTTTTTGGTTTATGTGGAGGTCGTTCTCATTTAGCTAATTCTCCATAAAAGAGTTGTTTTGGTATCCTTGAATCCTTCATCCTGACCAGATGACCACTCCATCTGAGTCTTTGCTTTAACACAAGAGCTTCTATACTTTCACACCGAGAGCCTTCCAATATTTCAAGATCACTGATGCGGTCCTTCCACTTAATGCCATATATATATATATATATATATATATATATATATATATCGTCACTAGATCATATATCCAAAAAAGAAGCCCACTCTAAACGTTAGAGCGGAGATATATTTACAGGAAGTTAATTATATGGCTTGTCATAGAGTGACCAATGGTTTCGTATCCATAAAGTGCTTTCGCCTTATACACTGGCGAAAATAAATTTAAGACCGATGATAAAAGTTCTATTTCTTACAAAATATTTTGTAAATAAGGTGTAAAAGATAAAAAATAATTTGTATGGTGTTAGTAACACCATACAAATTATTTTTATCTTTTACACCTTATTCAGAATTTATTTCGAACATCAGCAAGCAACTAAAGTGCAGTAAAACGGCTTGCGTGCAAGTGTGGAAGTTATACTCGGAGACGTGTCAATATAAAGATCGGCAAAGCTTTAGAATTCTTCAAGTTGTATAAAAATAGTTATTGTCTGCATCATTCGAAAGAGAATTAAATTTTGCATAAGGTGTAAAAAATAGAGATAATTTGTATGGTGTTAGTAACAAAATATTTTGTAAGAAATAGAACGTTTATCATCGGTCTTAAATTTATTTTCGCCAGTGTAGACGACTAATCTGATTCTAATGGCCGCGGACATTGGAGTCTGACGAGTCGTCTATAAGGCTAAGTGCTTTATGGATGGGAAAGCATTGGTCATTCTATGACCAGCCATATAATTAACTTCCTGTAAATGTGTGTGTGTGCGCGCGTGCGTGTGTACATATTGCCAAGGTATGTTAAGTTCGAATAATACTGAAAGCGGTTCATCGTTGTCCCTCTTCATATCAACATATAGAGATCAGATTATGTTAATATCATTTCCCCTTTTCTATGAAACACAAACTGTTGACAGTTGATTGGATTTTCTGTTGTTTTCTCTTGTTGTTGTTTTTTTTTTCAACTAAGAGGCAAACTTAAATACTTTGGGACATTTTCTGTAAACATGATACAGAACATTTTATCTAAAATTGATTTAAATTGACGCTGTTAACCTACTTCAATTATTTCTCTTAAACTCCTTGTGTGTGTGTGTGTGTGGTGTGTGTGTGTGTGTGTGTGTGTAATTATATGTCTGCGTGTGCACACCTATGTAATCTCATGATAATATGGACATTTAAAATACTTAATGAAATGTACTTGTATGTAATGCACGCGCACATACACACATAGATAAACACGCACATATATATATATATATATATATATATATATATATATATATATATATATATATATATATATATATATATATATATATATATATGTAACGGCGGTGCATCAGCATAGCCGCAGCTCTGAGCTGAAACAAAGAAAAAAAATATATATATATATGCATCTATATGTGAGAGAGTGAAAGGGTGAGAGAGGGAGGGAGAGTGAAGGAGAAAGAGAGATGATAATTGACTGACAGACAAGGTTGTTATGTACCGTACATAAGTATACACAGCTATGTGTAAATATTAGTTATACATAAGTAGATATGTATATCAATTTTGCTTAGATTTTGAAACTATGTGTGTGGAAGAATATAGAGACAGGCCGACAGACAGATAAACAGAAATATTGTAAGTGATCTAACAAGAGATAATATTTAAACTGAGTCAGACAAGCAGACATCTTCAAAATATATTTAAGAACTAAGTTGTCTTTTTTTTTATTTCATGTTTTGCTCTTTTTGTTTTTATTTTGTTTTGTTTTGTTGTTCGTTTAATTTTAATTTTTTTATTTTTCATATAAAATAAACAATATCTGTTGATCCATTACTGCAAATTTACTTAAATATGTTCAGAATATTTTAGTATCTTTTGTTTATAGTCTGGTGACATTATATTGCCGTTGATATTATAGTTGGTTTCTTAGACCCCGGTTCGGCTCTAATTGCGCAGACACCGCATCTTAAAACATTTCAGACATAACAATGTGTCCTTTTGCACACATGGTAATGCGATATCTATTGTCATTCTCTTTGTAAAACTTTTGAGGGAGATTTGGTAGAAATATCCGAAAAAAAGTGACCACATAGAGACTCCGTAGCTAATATGGTTAAGATAATAATGAGTATTATTGATTTCAAATTTTGGCACAAGGCCAGCAAGTTTGAGGATGGAAGTAAATAGATTACATCGACCCCAGTACTCAACTGGTACTTATTTTATCGACTTCGGTGCTCAACTGATATTTATTTTATTTCATCGACTCCAAAAGTAGGAAAGGTAAAGTCGATCTTGGTGGAATTTGGTGATGTATAATATTGAATCACTGAGCAAAGCGGCGAGCGGGCAGAATCGTTAGCATACCGGCCGAAATGCTGAGCGGCATTTCGTCCGTCTTCACGTTCTTGGTTCAAATTCCGCCGAGGTTGGCTTTGCCTTTCGTCTCTTTCGGGGTCGATAAAATGAATAACAGTCGAGCGCTGGAGTCGTTGTAATCGACTTTCCACCACCCCCGACTCCGACCTCCGAACCTGCTAGCCTTGGGTCAAAATTTTAAACCAACATTAAATCACAGAGCTGTAAAGTCATTGTTGAAGGTTTTGCTTCCATATAGAAGAAACCGTGACTATATTCACTTCAGAATAATGCAGTTTCGGGTTCGATCCTATGTGCGGTATCTTGGACAAGTGTCTTTTAGAGTAGTTTCGAATTGGTCTAATCTCTATGTATGAAATTTGGTTGACTAAAACTATATGGAAGTCCATCAGATGATCGGTAATTGTTCTGTGATAGCAACTCTAATCCATTTTCTACTTTAACACCACACTTTGGGTGCTTTGAGTAGGTCCCACATTGTTGCAAAGATTCGAACATGGTATTCAGTCCGGGGATAACTCGATATCTTAATGTGTCATTTTTTGCTACTGTAACCCATGGGTTCGAGGTCCACTGATCCTTCTCCATCCTAATTCCAGCACTAAGGTCAGAGGCCCTGATCTCTGCTCTGAATAAACCAAAAAAGTACTCATATCTTCTTCTCACTCCCTATCTCCCACTCTTTCTCCATACCTCCGTCTACTCCGTCTCTCTCTCTCTCTCTCTCTCTCTCTCTCTCTCTCTCTCTCTCTCTCTCTCTCTCTCTTCTCACATGATGAAACGAACCGAGTATTCCAGTATTTCAAACTTGTATGAAACATTTGTCAATATCACATTTGTCTATTCCTACTGGTATCGAGGGTGCATGGCTTAGTGGTTATACACCATTCACTATCAAATAATTTAATACTAAATAAATCAATGATATAGCCATCACTCCCTAGCATGTGTGATCTGTTAGCATGAAGCATGCTTTCGTTAATTGTTGATACACTCTCGACCCTCCTACTTTTGAATCAGGGAAACATCGAAGATGTGACAGCT
Source organism: Octopus sinensis (assembly GCF_006345805.1). Lineage (NCBI taxonomy): Eukaryota > Metazoa > Mollusca > Cephalopoda > Octopoda > Octopodidae > Octopus > Octopus sinensis. The sequence continues at coordinate 87,196,320 of NC_043002.1, read as the reverse complement.
AGAAGAAGAGCAGGCTGCACCAGTACTCGGCTGGTACTCATTTTGCGCTGAGAAGACTGGAGCAACGGGAAACGAAGTGCCTTGCTCAAGGTCACAACATACCACGCGGTCCAGGAATAGAACTCACAATATTATGATCGTGAAGAAACCTATGCGAAGAATTAATACAAGATGTAGACATCTTCTTAGTAGAAATTGATCATCTAGTTGAAAGTTATAGCAAGAAAGTCGTTAACTAGACTCTGAAATACATTTAAATTGATAGAGTGGATTCTAGAATACTCTGTTAGCACTTACAGCAAGAAAGGAATCCACTAAATATCCTTTTAGGCAGTCGGAGAGTACGGAATGATAGCCAGTAGTACAGTAACTCGCAAAATTACAAATACCAAGCCCCACGAAATATATTTAATGAATGTTTTGGCACCCAATTTTTTATTAATAAAATGACAAAATGAAGTTTTATAAATCTTTCTCCATATAATTCGCCTTGTTGTTGGATAAGCTTAAAATATCGGAAACCATCTAAACTTTATAAACATGGCAGTTTCTCCGTAGTTTGATGGAAACTGCAGAAGAACGTCGGGTGGATTGCACCAATAGTTAAGGTACAATCTTGTCACACCTTGTTTTATGTTGACTCAGTCGGAGAATTACATTAAGAGTACTCATGTACATAGACTACCCATCCATTAAAACGTTAATTCACAAGTCCTTTTTTATTCTTTTTCAGTTGGTCGAACAGCTGAATCTTTACAGACGGTTTTATTTCTTTTTAATATATTTTCGATTTCATAAGCCATAAACGAAAAAGCTGCTATTGAATATATGATGTTTTTTTATTGAATTATTTCTTTACAGGTGTGAAGTATCTGAACGATTGTCCGAAACAGCCTAAAATACCTGTGTACCTGCTGGTCGGCGGTTGCTTCGGCACGCTAAAGATGGTGTATACAATATGGCGTCAAGTTCAACAGCGTCGTTTTGACAGTTTACCCGATCTCGTAGGTTTTGATCCCACTGAAGAAGCGATTTTCTCAACTCGTTCCTATCGCCTCATGGACACAATTCTCGTTCTTTTCCTCATTTGCTGGATCTTAACTGGAACTTACTGGGTTTTTCTCATCTGGAAGCCAAACTTCGAGCAACTGCTACATGACCCCAACAATTGGTGTAACAAATCTGTGTATGGTCTGGCACTTTTTCAGATCATTGTTTCTTACGCATGGATGGCACTAGCCTTATTGACTGTCATCGGATTGTTTATATCCTACTACTGCCGGCGATCGAAACCTGGCGAACAAAGAAGCCAAACTACAGACGTGAAGTGATGTCTCCGATATTTATAATCACTGATCAAATATATAAAAAGCGAAGTCAAAAGGGGTATAATTTTGTGACAAAATAATAAATATTGTCTACGGACTTAAAGCTTTACGTAATGGATTCTAGGATCACCTTGAATGTTCATGTTTCAGCACGAAAATGAAATAAGGTATATTATTATTATTATTATTATTATTATTATTATATTATTATTATTATTATTATTATTATCTTCTTTCAATTTTGTTCCCTTTCTTGCCGAGTGTCTTCCCAGCGCTTACGGCAAAGAAACTTGCTGTATACATTGGCATGCCATCAAAATAAACACACCAGATTGTTCATTTACAAAGGCATGAGATAAAAAAAAACAAGGGAAGAAAGAGGTAAGAAAGAAAGAATGAAAAACTGAAAAAAAGAAAATAAGGAGGAAAAAGAAAAAAATTCACAGCGACAGTGCTCTTCTCAATACGTGTAAAGTACCAGTTAAGACAATTTTTTGCACTCCCTGCATGGATGGTAAGCCAGGAATCATCCTCAAATAATTTTCAGTCCCCTTTTTTGTTATTGCAAGTGCTCCTACAATCATTGGTATTGTAAATGTCTTGAAATGCCACATTTTTTTCGATTTCAGTCAACAAATCTGAGCTTATCATATTCTTTTGCCGAGATATGACTACAATGTATGTTCATGTCAATCAATAAACAGATTTTATTGTTTTGGTCCTTCACAACAATATCTGGTTTAATAACTTTGATGGTCCGGTTTGTATGTATTGGAAAGTCCTAAAGAATCGCAACAATTTCTCCCTCAGTTACAGCCTCAGAATGGTGCTTGTACTATTAGTCAGCAGCTTTGATTTTAAAATGCCGACATATCATCCAGTGTAGATATTAGCCAACTCTGTCATGCCTAGAGTTATACTCTTCTGGTGATAAAATCTTACACCTAGAGATTAGGTGGTCCACTGTTTCAATCCCATCGTTACAGTATCAGCACTTTGAGTCTACTCCAGTTTTCATCACATTGGCTTGGTAATTCCAGGTCAATAAGTTTTGATATTGAGCAGCTGAGATAAAGTCTTCGTTCTCTGCCTTTAGTCCTGAGCTCCGTTGCCACTGAAGAGTGTGCTTCTGGTCTACATCAGCTTGTTTGCTACGGTCCACATATTTGCCATGCAGAGATTTTGTTCCCACCTATCAGCCAATTGTTAAACGCCTTTTGCTTTGCCATTGATTTCACCTTCCTTGCAACAACAGTTGTCACACTTCCATCATGATGTCTAATCTGGATATTATGCATGAACTCACTAGTAGATCTTTTGTTCTCCTTCATGATAGAATGAAGCTTCTTACGTTTCTCGTGGTTTTTAACAAGTCTTAACATCCAGTCGTTAGATGTTTCAAGATATTTGACCACTCCAATTATGGTGGTTTTGTAAGAGATTTCAAATTGGATCGAGTCTCGCCTTCCTTGGGCTCTGAGAAAGTAAAGATGATCTGCGTATGCCTTTGGGTGGTGCATCTTATTGCAAGTCAACATCTTACGGATTTTCCTGTCAATCTTCCTTATTTCGCTCATATTTCAGTTCAACATATTGAAACTGTAAATAAAAACTGGAGCTACTAAGGAATTAATGGCTAACACCTTGTTACGTGCATTTAACTCGGATTTTAGGATTCCTCAAGCTCTCCTGTAACATACCTTCCTGATCTTCTCTTTCATGCTTATATGCTGAATGCCAGAGCTCTCATTTATTCCGAGGTATTTGTAAATTTGTTCCTGCTCAAGTTGTTTCATAAATGTGTCAACATTTAACACCACTGAATGTGAGGTCTTCAATTTTCCTTTCTGGAATGTGGCCTTGGCACATTTATCAAGACCAAATTCCATCCCGATGTCACCACTGAATGCTTTCACAGTATGCAATAGACCTCCATGCTCATTACCGTCTTTGCCATAAAGTCTTAAGTCATCCATGTAAAATAGATAGTTTATTTTCTTGTCTTGTTATTATCATATAATTGTTCAACATTTGAGTAGTCTAAGGCAAATTCCTACTGCGTCACCTGCTACACCTCCGTGTTGCTGGGGGGGGGGTGCAGTATTGTGTGTTCTTTTCTGTTGTTTGGGAGTGCACAAACTCTTCCCGGTATTGTATTGCGTTAGTTTTTTTTTTCCTATTACTGTTGTATTACTGCTTGTATTGTGTGTTCAGTGTGTAATGCGTTAGTTAATTGGCATGCTGGTGAAAGTTTATTTCAATGGATATCATTATTATTATTATCATTAATATTATTATTATTATTATTATTATTATTATTATTATTATTATTATTATTATTATTATTATTATTATTATCATTATCATTATTATTATTATTATTATTATTATTATTATTATTATTATATTATTATTATTATTATTATTAAAAGTTTAGACGCTTTTATGTAACCCAAATTTTTTGTATCGTCATATACCATCCTCGATCTTTTTGTAAACCCTTAGTGGTTGATAAATAAAATGTATATTATTATTATTATTATTATTATTATTATTATTAAAAGTTTAGACGCTTTTATGTAACCCAAATTTTTTGTATCGTCATGTACCATCCTCGATCTTTTTGTAAATACTTAGTGGTTGATAAATAAAACACTATATTATTATTGTTATCATTATTATTATTATTATTATTATTATTATTATTATCATTATTATTATTATCATTATTATTATTATTATCATTATTATTATTATTATCATTATTATTATTATTCAATAGTCTTATCTTTATTGCAAGTTTTCCCTGCACTACCGACCGCAGCTTTGTGTGCCTGAGTATGTGCTGTAGTTTGTTTTAATGTTGTCCTTTTTACTGTATTGAGTGTTGTACATAAAATGTGCGAGTTGCTAGCTGCGCTATTTTTCTGTGTTACATATATTCATAAGTCCTGGAGTTTGTGTTATACATTTGTCTGCATATTTTTTTACCATACCTAACGCACCTATTATTATAAAGATGTTTTCTGCCTTCAGGTTTCACATTCGAGTTATCTCAATTTCCACATCCTTATTTCTCTATTCCATTATTATTATTATTATTATTATTATTATTATTATTATTATTATTATCATGATCATCATCATCATCATCATCATCATCATCATCATCATCATTATTATTATTATTATTATTACTACTACTACTACTACTACTATTATTATTATTATCATCATTATCATCATCATCATCATCATCATCATCATTATTATTAAGGCGGTGAGCTGGCAGAAGCGTTAGAACGCTGGGCAAAATGCTTAGCAGCATTTCGTCCGTTCTTGCGTTCTGAGTTCAAATTCCGCCAAAGTCGACTCCGCCTTTCATTCTTTAGGGGTCGATAAATTAAGTACCAGTCAACTACTGAGGTCGATGTGATCGATTTACTCTCCCCACTCTCCCCTTGTGCCTATAGTAAAAAGGATTATTATTATTATTATTATTATTATTATTATTATTATTATTATTATTATTATCATTATCATTATCAGCAGCAGCAGCAGCATTATTAAGACGGCGAGCTGGCAGAATCATTAGCACACTGGACGAAATGCTTAACGGTAATTTACCCCGCCACTACGTTCTGAGTTCAAATTCCGACGAGGTCAACATACCTTTTCATCCTTTCGGGGTAGACAAAGTACCAGTTGAGTACCGGGGTCGATATAATCGACTATCCCCCTTCCCTAAATTTCAGGCCTTGTGTCTTTAATAGACAGGATTGTTATTATTATTATTATTATTGAAGACGTTGCAAAGTATCCAAAATTGCGGTGTTGTAGATTAAAGATATTGTGTGTACCGGGGATCTGTACTCTCTATCAAGTCACAACAAAGACCTCAGAGAGACAGTACTTTACGTAGTATGCATGTAGTTCGAAGTAAAGCCGATTTTTGCAATACACGAAGATTGTAGGGTATTTCTAAAATGTCCTGATGTTTCTTCAGGTAGGGTGGATTTTGAACCCAATCCTCCGATGACAACAGGAACAAATTTTATGTCTCACAGCTGTCACATCTTGGCGATCTCAATTTTCAGGTCTCCAAATTTGTCGACCTTTTCTCTTTCTTTCATGATGATACGTTGATCTTCTGGCAATGTGACGTCGATTACTAGGCGCTCTTTTTCGGCCCACCTAGAGCCTACTATATTCGGCCTTCAGTGCTCTAACATCTTGTTTGTCTGGAACTCAGAGCCCTAGAGAATCTTTGCATTCCAGGTTTCGTCCATTACTTTTTCCTATTTCTTTACTACCCAAAAGGGGCTAAACACAGAGGGGACAAACAAGGACAGACAAACGGATTAAGTCGATTATATGGACCCCAGTGCGTAACTCGTACTTCTTTCATCGACCCCGAAAGGATGAAAGGCAAAGTCGACCTCGACGGAATTTGAACTCAGAACGTAACGGCAGACGAAATACGGCTACGCATTTTGTCCGGCATGCTAACGATTCTGCCAGCTCGCCGCCTTACTTTTCCGGTGTATGTTGGTACCAAACTCTCGTCACCTTGTATCCATACTTCTGGCATAGTAGCCAGTAAAGGTTTGGGGCTACTTTGTTGTGTCCACGCTTGTGCTCTTTCTGCGCAAGATTTTCACAGGCAAAGTGAGTCTCGCTTTCAAACTTCTTCCAACACATTCTGTAGAAGTTCGTTGCACTTGTGTGCTATATACTCCCTTTTCACTGAGTTGGTATTCATTGCTTGGTCCTGGGTAGTGATTATTAGGATTTCGGTCTTCTTTTTAATGTTACCTTTGCTGAGCCACCTCCATGATGCTTGCTAATCTTTTAATTTGTTAGTCTCACAGTAGAACTGACCATGTAATTCCATGCGGAGTTATGTTCCCTCTCTCTTTCGTTGACTATTCGTGATCGGAATTCATTACCACTCTCAAGTTCATTGCTGGTAAATCCATCTGTATTAGCAGTATACTGTAGTAGGTCTTGTTCACTGTTTACCAAATACTCAGTCATGTTTTTTTTCTTTCATTTCCGTATGCTAATCAGGTCACGTTCATAATTGTTAGATCAAAAGCTATACAAAAAAATGAATCCATAATTTCTCTCTCTCCCTCTTTCTTTCTTTCTCTCTCTCTCTCTCTCTCTTTCTCTCTCTCTCATATCACTGATGAAGTTAAATATTTATTTCTTTATTGCCCACAGGGGGGTAAACATAGAGGAGACAAACAAGGACAGACAAGGGGATTAAGTCGATTATATTGACCCCAGTGCGTAACTGGTACTTATTTAATTGACCCCGAAAGGATGAAAGGCAAAGTCGACCTCGGCGGAATTTGAACTCAGAACGTAAAAGGCTGATGTAGACACAAGACCTCCACTTTCTGGTCGAGGAATGTAGTTGATAACACCGACCCAATAGCTGACTGCTTCTGTATTTTATCGACTTCGGAAGAAGGATAAAAGTCATAGTTTACATCGCTGGAACTCAAAAAGGAAAGATCCGTAACTAAATACTGCAAGAGATTTTTCCTGGTGCTTTAACGATTCTGTCTTTCTAGCAAATATTATTCACAGTTATTCTCTTCTCAGTTGAAGATATCTTCAAAAGATATTGATCAAGTGAAATTGTGCTCATTTAAACGCCATTAAAAACAAAATTTGCATACTTCTTTGATACACCTTATATTTTTGAGTTAATATCGGCCTTTTGAAACGTAAACCAGATACTAGATAGTTCTTTGAACTTAGGTCTATTTTAAATGTATATTTTTCTTATTTTCTCTTTCAAAAATTATTCAAATGATGTTTTAATTTTAATCTTTAAGTAAAACTTAAGTGAATCTTAAGAGAATTTATAATTCAACACTGATCAATAATTAAATTATTTATAGTATTATGTTTTAATTAGTTCGTTTAGCCTAAAGCCCTGCACGTCGAAATAGACTTCACCTTTCATTAATCCGAAGTCGATAACATAAGAACCAGTGTTGAGCTGGGATTGATCCAATCGATTCATTTTAAATTTAAATCGTGACAAAAATTAAAATACCAGTTGGATAATGAGGTGACATAAGCCATTATACTCTTTCAAGAAATTTGTGACCAGTGGCTGTTTTGGAAATAAAAACCTCCGATTCGTGGCTGTATACCAACGCACGAAATAATACTTATAAACATATAGGCGCAAGAGTGGCTGTGTGGTAAGTAGATTGCTTGCCAACCACATGGTTCCGGTTTCAGTACCACTGCGTGGCACCTTGGGCAAGTGCCTTCTGCTATAGCCTCGGGCCGACCAAAGCCTTGTGAGTGGATTTGGTAGACGGAAACTGAAAGAAGCCCTTCGTATATATGTACATGTATATATATATATATGTGTGTGTGTGTGTGTGTGTGTGTGTGTGTGTATTTGTATGTCCGTGTTTGTCCCCCCAACATCACTTGACAACCGATGCAGGTGTGTTTACGTCCCCGTAACTTAGCGTTTCGGCAAAAGAGACCGATAGAATAAGTACTAGGCTTACAAAGAATATGTCCTGGGGTCGATTTGCTCGACTAAAGGCGGTGCTCTAGCATGGCCGCAGTCAAATGACTGAAACAAGTAAAAGAGTAAAAAGAGTAAATATTTACCTGGTTATTCATGCTAGTGCTAACTATAATTGACTCATCCTATATTCAGCTTTTATTAGCCTTACGTTATAGTATATATGCATATAATGATTTCTACTATAGCCACAATTCCTGAAATTTCGGGGGAGGGAGCCAGTCGATTAGATCGACCCCAGTACGCAACTGCTACTTAATTTATCGACCCCCAAAAGGATGAAGGGCAAATTCGACCTCGGCAGATTTTGAACTCAGAACGGAGCGACGGGCGAATTACTGCAAAGCATTTCGTACAGCGTGCTAACGATTCTGCCAGCTCGCCGCCTTAATATATGCATATAATAACTGAACTGCAGCCGCCTCCCTAAATCGAGGTTGATTATCCATCTACCAAGCTTTGTTAAACTTGTTTTAGGTGTTCATGTAGTCGCGAAAAGGCATCGACCTCAATGTCCTGCCACCCATAACGCGGAAGCACAATGGTCCAATGGTTAGGGCAGCGGACTCGCAGTCGGAGGATTGCGGTTTCGATTCCTAGACCGGGCGTTGTGTGTGTTTATTGAGCGTAAACATCTAAAGCTCCACGAGGCTTCGGCAGAGGGTGGTGGCGACCCCTGTTGTACTCTTTCGCTCCAACTTTCTCTCACTCTTTCTTCCTGTTTCTTGTCCCCGACTTCCTACGCAACCGCTGAGCCTGGGATGCGCATTCATCCATCCGTCGATGATGGTGTCGGTGTCGGGGGTTGACCTGCTTTCTCTTCTGCAGGTCTTACGAATAGCAAAGGACCACATTTCGGACTTCTCCCATCTTGCGAGCTCTGGGACGAAGACCGTTCGCTCAACAGCAACAGCAACAGTACCACCCATAACCAAGTGGAACTTCCAATGCCTGACAGCTTTCGATTGACTTAGTCGTTAGAGCGTTGGATTGTTCTGGCGCTCTGAATTCAAATCCCGCCAAAGTCAACTTTGACTAGCAATTTTTTTTCTGGGTGGGAGTCAATAAAGTACCAGCCGAGCGCTAGTGCAGTCCCAAATATTACTTATTACATGTATCTAATACTAACTAATGCTCAATTAACAGCTGTGACGACTCTGTTTTTAAATAGTCTATTTCTAACATGTTTTTTTATTTATTACTTTTTTTGTTTTCTTTCAGACGACTTCTCACTGTGGGTTCCAATTTCCCTTTGTTTCTGACAGTTGCTACCTTCTGATCCCCTGTGTTATACCAATGCTGTTCTGTATAAGCAGCACTGTACAAGTCATCCTCCATGGAACCAATGTTCAGTTATATTTTAATATATACCTTCTACATCAGCGATTCTCAACTCTCCCGCTGTCATTTACCCTTCCGGCTTCATGTATTTTCCCCATTTATCCCCCACTTTATTCCCATGCATTAAAATATGCATAACTGATGTTACAAGCACAGAAAAAAAAAAGGAAAATGAAATAATTGTATTATTAAGATTTTCTGCATTACAAAATTAATGATTTCCATGCATTATATATCTACCCAACGTTAAGTAAATCTTTTATTCCACCAGGGGATAAATATATTTTCGGTTGAGAATCACTGCTCTTACCCTTCCAAAATAACATTTACATTTCATACCTCGAAAAAAAAATGGAATATTTTTCTTGTTTGAAATAAAAATAAAAATCCCATCTTAACATTCCTTTATATTTCAAGAATAGATCGCCGATATATTTTTGATTAATTGTATATCCAGTTCTATATAACTGTGTCATATATTTGATGTATTGAAGCAAAAATATATTATTGCCTTTTATACAATTCCTTCTTTTGTTTTATTTCGTTGCATTGCGTTGTATCGAAACGTCTTCATAGAATGATTCATGGAAAGCATTTGAGTGACAGCACCAGTAAAACATGAGTATAATGTGACATATTTAACGAGATAACCAGCTAATTAACTTATCAATCAGACATAATAATTGTTCAAAATCAGCATTCATTACAGTCAACTGCAATTATTTCCGTCATTTACTGAGTGGGATATTAGAAGCAGGTAGGAAGGTGGGGGTAATAACGTTAGTTTTTATGAAACTTGCTTCCTAAATTTATAGCGAATTATATCGGGCTCTGGATTGGTTGTATGGTCAAGAAGTTTGCTTTGCAACGACGTCGTTGCAGTTTCAATCCAACTGCAGGCCACTTTGAATGTCTTCTACTGTAGCTTGAGTTTATCAAAGCCTTGTGGGTGGAATTTGATAAACATTGCGAAAACCTATCGTATGCGTGAGTATATATATATATGTGTGTGTGTTTGTGGAGCGTGCGAGTGAACAGCTTCCCAAAAACTACGGTGCTTTTTGAACGAAAACCTTTGAGATGTGAGTTACAGACTCTCACTTGTCGCTATTGGACTCAGAACATAAAGACAGACGAAATGCCGCTAAGCATTTTGCCCGGTGTGCTAACAATTCTGCCAGCTCACTGCCTCATCAACAATATAAATATATTAAAATAAAAAATGCAAAGTTTTAACTTGGGATATCGTACTTAGAAAATATCGAAGAAATTGAATCCTTTTATGTGGAGCGGAGATGGAAGTGCTTCAAATCGCGACGATTTCAACAAAGACCTACATCTAAGTATGTCTTGGCCTTCAGATGACTTGACTCGTGCATGTCGCAGGCGTGGCTGTGCTGTAAAAAGTTTGCTTCTCAACTACATGGTTCCAGGTTCAATCCCAATGCGTGGTGCCTGAAACAAGTATCTTCTGCTACAGCCTTGGCCTACTAAAGCCTTGTGAATGGATTTTGTAGACGGAAATCGAAAGAAGCTCGTCGTGTGTGAGTCTGTTTCTATGTTTGTCCTCATCACCGTTTGACAACCGGTGTTGCTGAGTTTAACGACACTGTAACTTAGCGGTTCGGTTAAGAAACCGATAGAATTAGTGTACCAAGCTTAAAAATAAAACAGTACTGCGGTCGACTTGTTCGACTAAAAATTCTTCAAGGCGGTGCCCCAGCATGGCCGGAGTCTAATGACTGAAACAAGCAAAAGAAAATAGATATATACCTGTTAATCCCTGTTAATTGGCAACTCTCAGTAAGTCTCCCTGTGGCTTACATCAATATCTATAAAGCTGAAATGCGAAAAATTTGTTTGATTTCTTGGTTATTTTTCTCATTTGGAGATGGGAACGGTTTAAGGGGCGGTAGACGGGATCGGATTGGCGTCAATATTTACACTGGTGGGTAAAATGGGGTGGGTAATGGTGTGAGGAGGGTTGAAAGTCGCTTGGGGCTACCGTTTGGTTGCCATGGTGAGGAATATGGGGAAGGCAAAGAAGACGAACAAAAGAAGAAAGGGAAAAGGAGACAACACGCACAAAACAACACCACCACCAAAACCCGAACGAAGCTCGGGTCAAAATAGCAGGTCTTTTTATAAAGAACAAGCTTTAAAGCTCCTGTGAACCAGCAATGGTAAAATGTTTTGGTCCAGACGTGTGTCACTTGCGTGTATTCGTATATTCTAGGTCTAAGTAAACGTTTATAGAAAAGCTCCTTAAGAAGATGTTGCAGGGAGATTTCTTTTTCAATGTAAATTGCATGTCATCTAAAAGCCCCCAGCATATTCAGTTTTTCATCACTGCTATTGACATTTCTCAGCTAAGATTGGAGATAATAATTCCGTTTTTTGCTGAAATACATAATAAAAGGGTGATAACGATCAAAATAATTTCAGAGAATATATCAGATATACTTGTGATTAAAATATGAGAATACCACATGGTCAGTGCTTGATGTAAAACAGCTAATCAATATTAATGGGCGGTTATTGGCAAGATCAGTTGAGCGCCAGTTAAACTGCTTTGGGTACAGTCCTAGTGCGTGGCACCTTGGGCGAGTCCCTTCTACTATAGCCTCGGGCCGACTAAAGCCTTGTGAGTGGATTTGGTAGACGGAAACTGAAAGAAGCCCGGGAGTAGCTATGTGGTAAGTAGCTTGCTTGCCAACCACAAGGTTTCGGGTTCATTCCCACTGCGTGGCGCCTTAGGAAAGTGTCTTCTACTATAACCACGGGCCGACCAAAGTCTTGTGAGTGAATTTAGTAGACGGAAACTGAAAGAAGCCCGTTGTATATATATATATATATATATATATATATATGTATGTATGTATGTATGTATATGTTTGTGTATCTGTGTTTGTCCCCCAACATTGCTTGACAACCGATGCTAGTGTGTTTACGTCCCCATAAATTAGCGGTTCGGCAAAAAAGACCGATAGAACAAGTACTAAGGTTACAAAGAATAAGTCCTGGCGTCGATTTGCTAGATTAAAGGCGGTGCTCGAGCATGGCCGCAGTCAAGTGACTGAAACAAATAAAAGAACAAAAGAATATATATATATATAATATATATATATATATATATTATATATATATATATATCAGGTCATCCCATAGATTCTGTCCGATTTTACCTATTTTAAAACCGAATGAAATTTAATAGTATTCTAGAATGTCTAAGGGAATTAAAAATTATTTTTATGCGTTTCTGTACATTTAAACTAATTAAATATTATTTTACAGAATAATAGAAATAAAATTCCTTTGATTAAAACCCTTTCTAACATGGAAGTATCCCAAGAGCATTTAAGGCTCATAACGACTTATGAGTACAAGAAAGGAAACTCTTCAGCCGAAGCGACTCGAAACGTGCACACAATTTAGGGGATAGAATGCTTGAATGGAAAAACTTGCATAAAATGGTTTGCAAAATTCAGAAGTGGAGATTTTAGCCTCGAAGATAAAGTTCGAACAGGACGTCCATTTGAGTTTGATGATAAGCTCCTTGAGGCATTACTTGAAGAAAATCCTGCATTATAAGTTGAAGAATTGGCAATAAAGCTTAGTTTAAACCATACAACTGTTCATCGTCATCTTCAACAACTTGGAAAGGTTCCTAAACTTGGAAAATTGGTGCCTCATGAATTGTCCGAAAGCAACCGTAAATCTCGAGTTGACATCTGCTCTTCTCTCCATTCACGCGAACTCATTTCACCCTTTTTGGATGGACTTGTGACTGGTGATGAAAAATGGATCTTCTATCGGAACGTTAAACGTCGTAAACAGTATCTTGGTAAAAAGGAAACTTCATGGGAAAAAAGTTCTTCTCTCTGTCTGGTGGGATTGCAAAGGAGTAATTCACTTTGAATTGTTCCCACCTAATGCAACAATCAATGCTCAAGTCTCCTGTCAGCAATTAGAGCGTTTGAACCAAGTGAATCGAAAAGGAGTGATGTTTCATCAGGACAATGCGCGACCCCACACTGCAAAGATCACATCAGAGAAGATCGAATAGCTTCGTTGGGAAAAAGCTTCTCATCCACCTTATTCTCCCGACCTTGCTCCTGCAGACTACCATTTGTTTCATAATTTACAGAATCATTTGGGGGACATAACTTTCGCAAGTCAGGAGGAGGTCGAAACTGACATTTTAAAGTTCTTCGCTTTGAAACCAAAAGAGTTTTACATTGATCGGATTAAAAAGCTTGTAAATAGATGGAAGGAAGTCATAGATAATCAGGGAAAGTACATTGATGATTAAATTTCAATTAAAGATAACATCTGATCACTTGTTTTCTTTATTCAAAATTCGGACAGAACTTATGGGATGACCTGATATATACACACACACACAAGTGTGTGTGTGTGTCTGTGTGTCTGTGTTTGTCCCCCATCACTGCTTGACAACTAGTGTTGGTTTGTTTACGTCCCCGCGACCTAGCGATTCGGCAAAAGGGGCCGATAGAATAAGTGCTGGGCTTAAAAACAAAAGTCCTGGGGTCTATTTGTTCGACTAAAATCCTCTAAGACAATGTTCCATTATGGCTGCAGTCAAATGCTGGTGCACGTGTTGGTGGTGGTGGTGGTGGTGCTTGTATAGTTGTTACTACTACTGTTGCCATGCATGTAAGCCTACTGGGTGTCTATTCTTTGTCATTCGATCTTCTAGAGATGAAAGCTAAATTTACCTCAAATTACACTATCTTAAAGAAAAAGAAAGAAGGATATTTTGTACAATTTGGTCTGAAAAGTGAAACAGATGATCAGACTTGTAATCACTTCCGATCATAGATGTCCTAAAATCTGAGATAACAACGACGATTTCATCTCAATCGAAGGAGAGGAGCTTTCTCCGTCCGGGTTGCGGATCCGTGGAACAAGCTGCCAGACGAGATGGTGAAGATGCCGACGACCGATTTATTCAAAGCCTCCCTTGACCTCAAGTGGCCTGAACTCTTTACATGAACACCACCCTGTACTTAACTCCATGTCCCCCTACATGGCCTTGCTATTTGCTTTTGAGCCAAATTAACTAACTAACTAACTAACAACAATAACAGCCAAGACCATAAAAGAGTTCATTCAACTGATTAATGGACTCACCAATATCCTTCAAGGTGATGAATACGCTGTTGTTAGTGTATGCCATTTCTACTATTAGTACAATGGCCTCTATTCCGTCCTGAAATAGAAAGCTATGCATCATCACATGACCACGAAGAAACTACTAAACGATCAGCAGACCAGCTAAATGCTTCATCCAAATATCCCCCTGAATCTCACCCTCTTGTCTTAAATAATGAGGGATACAGTACGTGATAATAAAAGACGAGATGGCCAAGACAGGAATGTTTTTGATCATCGAGTTAGTGGATCACAGATGACGTACAGTTAAACAGCAATAACATACCAAAGCACATCACAACCACAACAGATTCAAAACTTTCAAAACTAAGAAACACTGGTGGAACATACCAATTAAAGGAGAAATTTTTTTGCAAACACTAAAAAGTTGATATTGTTCTATTACACAGATAGGCGTAGGAGTGGTTGTGTGGTAAGTAGCTTGCTTACCAACCACATGGTTACGGATTCAGTCCCACTGCGTGGCAACTTGGCAAAGTGTCTTCTACTATAACTTCGGGCCGACCAAAGCCTTGTGAGTAGATTTGGTAGACGGAAACTGAAAGAAGCTTGTCGTATATATGTATACATATATATATGTATACATATATATATGTATGTGTTTGTGTGTCTGTGTTCGTCCCTCCCCCAACATCGCTTGACAACCGATGGTGGTGTGTTTACGTCCCCGTAACTTAGCGGTTCGGCAAAAGAGACCGATAGAATAAGTACTAGACTTACAAAGAATAAGTCCTGGGGTCGATTTGCTCGACTAAAGGCGGTGCTCCAACATGGCCATAGTCAAATGACTGAAACAAGTAAAATAGTAAAAGAGTAAAGAGATAAAATTTATTTAGCTTTAGAAATGTCAGTTACATAGTAGATGTGAATGTTTCATCTGAAGTTGTAGATAATGAGAACACTTACAATAAACAAATATA